>NC_058131.1:653822910-653860951 GCF_016433145.1 Gracilinanus agilis | reverse complement strand
ATATGGTGGGATTTTGGTTTCTAATCCACTCTGCTATTTGCTTCCGTTTTATGAGCGAGTTCATCCCATTCACATTCAGAGTTATAATCATCAGTTGTGCATTTGCTGACATTTTCAAATCCTCCCCCATTCCTACCCCTTCTCCTTAAACTATTTCCTTTAAAACCAGTGGTTTGCTATTAAGACCCTATCCCTTATCCCCTCCCTTGATTAACTTCCCTTTCTACCCCCTCACTTATTTTTCCCCCTTCTTTTTGTTTTTAAAGGCCTTATGAATTCCCTCCCTCTTCTCCCCTCCCTTTTTTTGACCTCCCCACTCCCCTGCTCCCCTTGGTTTATCCCTTCTAACTTTCTCAGAAGGGTTAGATAAGAGTTTTATGTCCCAATGGATAGTATAGCTACTCTTCCCTCTCTGGGTTGATTACACTGAGAGTAAGGTTTGATTATTACCTCTTTATGCCCTCTTCCTCTCCTTCTTATAATAGTATTTGTCCCCTCTTCCTCCCATGCCCTCTTTGTGTGTAATAGAATATTCTATTTTCTTATTCACTCAAGTTTCTCTTGGTGTCCCCTGCTATTCACCCCCTCTTTCCCATCCCCCATGCCATCTTAGATTATTTAGTGTTCCACCCTCACCCTGTGAATTATTCTTCTTATTACTATAATAGTGAATATTATAATAGTGAATAGAGTTCACTACAGAGAATTATACATTACATTTCTCTACATAGGAATACAGATAATTAGATCTCATTGAGGCCCTTAAAAAGGCAAATTTAAACATTATAAGTTTTCTTTCTTTCCCCTCTGTATCTTATTTACCTTTTCATGTTTCTCTCGATTTTTGTGGTTGGATATCAAACTTTCCATTTAGCCCTGGTCTTTTCTGTGCAAATACCTGGAATTCTTCAATTTTGTTGAATGCCCATACTTTCCCCTGGAAATATATAGTCAGTTTTGATGGGTAGTTGATCCGTGGTTGCAGGCCCAGCTCTCTTGCCTTTCTGAATATCGTATTCCAAGCCTTGCGATCTTTTAGCGTGGAGGCTGCCAGATCCTCTGTGATCCTGATTGGTGCTCCTTGATATTTGAGTTGTTTCTTTCTGGCTTCTTGTAAGATTTTTTCTTTTGCTTGGAAACTCTTGAATTTTGCAATTATATTTCTGGGTGTTTTCTTTTCTGGATCGAATGCCGCAGGTGTTCTATGAATCCTTTCAATGTCTATATTGCCCTCTTGTTGTAGGACTTCAGGGCAATTTTGCTGAATTATTTCTGTTAGTATGGAGTCCAGGTTTCTATTAATTTCTGGTTTTTCTGGAAGACCAATTATTCTCAAATTGTCTCTTCTAGACTGGTTTTCTTGGTCTGTCACTCTCTCATTGAGATATTTCATGTTTCTTTCTATTTTTTCAGTCTTTTGACTTTGTTTTATTTGTTCTCGTTGTCTTGAGAGATCATTAGCTTCTAATTGCTCAATTCTAGCCTTTAGGGATTGGTTTTCGGCTATAATCTTCTGGTATTCCTTTTCAATCTGGTCATTTCTGGTGTTCAATTTGCTTATCAGTTCATTTGGTTTCTGAGCCTCACTTTCTAATTGCAAGATTCTACCTTTTAAAGTATTATTTTCTTGCCAGATCTCTTCCATTTTCCTCAAAATCTCAGTTTTGAATTCTTCCATAGCTTGTGAGGAGTTTTCCTTATTTGAGGAGGGTCCGGATGCTTGTTTGTTTTCCTCCTCTGTTTGCTCGGTTGTCTGGATTTTCTCTGTGTAAAAGTTGTCGAGTGTTAAAGACTTCTTTTTCTTGTTGTTATTCTTTCTCTTCTGAGCTTCCTGAGACTGGGTAGCCATCGTTAGCCCAGCAGCTTCTCAGGTTTATCCTCGTGCTCAGGGTCTGTCCGCGGTCAAGCCCCCTGTGGACCCCCTTGCTTGATCCTCTGCTGGAGCTTCCTTTACAAGTCTCAGGGAGCTGCTTCCACAGTCGTATGCCCGTCCACACTGGTTCCCCACTCAGGGTTTCAGAGCTTTATTTCCTGGCTGTGTCTGCCTCCACCCACGCCTACGCCTGTGCCTGTGCTCTGAGCCGGAATTCTGCACCCTGCGTCCACTCTCTGCTCCCGCGCTCAGATTTCTCGTGCGTTTTTTGCCTTATTGGGGTCCTAAATCTTGCTGCTCTCAGGAACAGGCCCCGGAGCTGCCAATGACTCGATGGGTGCCCCAAACTTGCTCTTTCTTTTTAGCTGGCTTCAGCGCTATAGGTGTTGTGTGTGGAGGGGTTGGGGGTGGGGTGGCTGCTCAGCCTGCGATTTAGTGAGAGCTGTTTCACCCCTTTATAGCATGGAAATGCCTCGATTCCACATACCTTCCACGCTGTGCCCTGTTGTGGGGTTCCTCCGTTAGTCTGGACTTGTTTTTATGTCCCCTTGAGGAGTTTTGTGTGTTTCGGTCAGGAGAGGTTAAGAGCTGCTTCTTACTCTGCTGCCATCTTAACCCGGAACCTAAAATATTACTTTTAAAAATAATGTTAATGTTTTGTAAACCACTCATTCTTATTTCACTTTTGTTTACAGGTCTTGAAAATAATTGAATGATTTAAGGGTGCAGGTTCGATGACTGTTGGGGATACCAAGCTCATAGAGGAAAACTACATGTGAAACGGTAATATGGATATGCAATACCAAAATAAAGGAAGAATTGCTCTTATAAGTAGAAAATTAAGTTTGAATAAATTGTTATAAAATTTTCATAATCAAAGATAAAGTACAAATTGTTGTCATATATAGAGATCCTGCTCTATAACCAGAGACTTATCTGAGTGACCTAGGGTGGTCCTCAGACGCAAAGAATGAAACAGATTGGAAGCACGGCTCGTTAGCTCATAGTACTCCAAGAAATACTTATGTAGCCACTTTATTATAAAGGAAATTAAAGATCCCCTTCCCCCAAAAGCCCAAGAAAGTTTCCCACAATTACAGAGAGCAGGATTTTTACTATAATCAAAACAAAAGCCTTAGAAGCCTCCAGATGTAGACAAAAAACCTATGCTAAACTATCAACTATATATGTTATCTTTAAGTGAAGCCTGGGACATCTCCTTAGGCCAGAAAGCCCCAGCAGTTCTCAGCCTTGATGGTATTAAACAATTTTTTTGAGCCTCATTATTTTACTTTAATTCTGGGCAAAATGCCCTGCCAAAGGTTCGGCCTTGGCTGTACCAGCCATCTGTGTTCTCGGTCAAAGGGTAACAGAGTTAGCCCCCCTCCTGCTGGAATGCTGAGAGCCCAAAGCTTTTTCAGTAAGACTATAATGCATTTTGAAGGAAGAATTATGAAAGGAATCAAAAGAGGAATCTCAGATTTTTATCTTAGATATCCCTCTCTGTCTCAACCCTAATAGGGAGAAAAACCAATACATGGCTCTGCCAGTCTGTATTGATCTTTTGAGAGTGTCCAGATAAAAATATCTACTTGAGATTCTAATTTCTCTTAATAGCTCCCAACATATCCCCCTTCTCTTCAAAATAACATGATTTATTAGACAGGAAAACTTTGAATAATGAAAGAAGTTAACATTGGTTATAATCATCAGTTATAGTTGGATCTGGTATGAATTACAGATCAAATTGTTTGTTTATGGCTCTCTACAGTCATAAAAGCAGTGTCACATAATAAATTCTTATAAAATTAAACCAAAAGAAAAGAAAATCTTCCAAATTCATCAAAAACCTAATTTTTAAAATGTTACTTTGAGATTATTATCCTCATTTACAGTGAGGGACTGGAATGTGACACCTAAGTAGAGGTGGACTCATGCAGGAAGAAAATTTGAGATGGGTCTTGAAGGAAGGGATGACTTTAACTGACAGAAATTGTTCAGAGAAGAGCCTTCTAAGTTTGGAGGGAAGGTCTCAGCACTATCCTAAAAACAGGGAGAAGAAAAAATAAAAAACAGAATGAAGAATGGTTTAATTGGAATATTGAATACTTTTAAGGGAAGTTGTATAAGAATGAGGTAGAGCTAAATCATAGGAATTCTTTAATTCCAGATTCAAGAATTTAAATTGTTTTTGATTGGTTTTAAAGAGTTAATAAAGATTTGTAAGTCGCAGGGTGACATTATTATAACCAACCATGATTAGCAGAAATAGGCTGGAGACTAGAAGACTTAAACTGGTAGTATAAATGAGAAGAGAAGAAAAGGACAGCTATAGAAGGTGATCAAAGTAATAAGGCTTCACAACAGATTGGCTCTTTGGGGTTGAGAAATTAAAAAAAAAGTCAATGGCACATCAATCTACAAATTTGAGTGACTTAGGATCACAGAGTTATATCTCAGAGATCATCTAGTTCATTTTACAGATGGGGAAACTGAGACCCAAAGAGATTTGCCCAAGATTACACAGGTGGTAAGCAATAAAATGGGATTTAATCCTTGTTCTTGTGACTACAGAGCCATAGTCTCAGACTTACTTATCTTTTAATAATTCCTCTATCTCTTCCCTCTCTCAGTTGTCAATTCTTGATGCAGTTAGTGTTTACTGCCATTTTGCTACTTTATTTAGTCATATAATTCATACATTTTCTTGAAATTGAAATGTGCTGGTTTGATAACACTTTGCCACTAGGTTTCTATTATGTTCCATCTAGTTGATGTTACTAGCATCTTAACTGTTGGATTAGTGGAAGGTTATTATCTATCCATTAATTAAAATATTTATTGCCATTGACATTCACATAATACTCTATAACCATCTTTCAAGTAGAGGCAAGAAATTATACTACTACTCGCACCTAAACTTCCAAACACGAAAGTACTGTTAAATTATTTGGAATTCTTATTTAGACTCAATAATGTTTTACTATTAATTGATATATTTATAAACAAAAGATCAACTTCATTACAGATCTTAACTTCTAAAAAAAGTTAAAGTTGAAAAGTTAAGAAAACAAAAAGAAATTTTACCTTTTTTGTTGTTCATTCACTTAATATTTACATTAGTGATCTGTGGCTGCACATGTAAACATTTTGCTGGGGTAGGTGTGTTTTTTAATTTCATTTTTCTTTTCCTGTGCCATGTACATATTATCTATTTCAGCTTTATGACTAAAATTCATATCACTGGTAATTAAAAGAAACAAGAAATTCATTTGAATCCCACTAGGACATGCCTCAGGAAATGTGGAGAAATTCCTATTTCATTATTTCATTTGTATTCTTCAAAATTCTTACATCAGAACTTCACTTTCAATTTGTTATCACTAAGACAAATATGTCCTGTCCACTTTCCAGTATTGATGTTTCTAAATATTGTTGACATCATTTTTTAGGCAATTTAGTGCCTACTTCATATATTAAGGTACTCCAGAACAGAGACAAGCCAAAAATAATCCTTGCCCTCAAGGAGCTTCTATCTATACAAATAAGGATGTACAAGACAATTTAAGGAAGGAAACTGACAGGAGGCTTTTTATGAGGTTCATCTGAGTCAGGCTTTAAAGGAAGCCGAATGGAAAGTTCATTAAAGTGCTTTCCTCTTCCATTTTCTGCTGAGGTCCATTTGGGTCTTGGAGCCACCTGAGCCAGGGAACTCTGCTACTCTAAAATCAAGATACCAGCTTAGGAGCCTTTTTCCTCCGATTACTTTACTAACAGTAAAGAGGCAGTAAAGAGGCAAGTAACCTAATAGAGTATGTCTCTTGGAAATGGAGATAGCTGTTGTCTCTTCTTTCTGTGTGTGACATTAACTTTTATAAAAGATATTAATCCTTTGGTGTAATGGCTTGAAGCATTAGTCAATATTATCTGCTCTGCTATCTTACCAAAATGGGCTTTTCTCTTTGGAACCCATAAACAGAAAAGACTGAATACTTAAGGATTGAAGTTTATGACTTGGAAGAATGGTAGCAGAGGAGCAAGAGGTCTTTGTCCATTTTATCTCTAGGTAATAACTAAGGTCACACACAGATTAACAATAACTGATTTTGTTAAGTTCCCAAGGGAGACTGTATATAATATTTCATGCTACAGAGGGATAGTAGAGTGACTTATTAAAAAAAAAAAAAGCAATTGGAGGAAACTCAGTATAATCTTCAGATTAATGTGATCTTTGAGACAAAGCATTCTGTGACTTTTAACCTTACTTTTCCTCTACTAATACACTGGCATTGGTCTGAAACCTTTCTTACCAGGAAAGTATGTGCCACTAGGAAAAATAGAAGTTTTTCTACAAAACACATTACAGTAATGATATTGTTCTCTTAATCAGGTTTTTGATTACACTGAACTCAAACTGCCAATTCAAGGAAGATAAATTATCAAAAGGTTGTTTGAGAATGTTAGTGGGCAGAAAAGTATCTGATGATTTCATTATGGGAAAGTCTGTATTGATATAACATTTAGGGAAGATGTATCCAGGTAGAAAGGTAGCAAAGCTTAGTAGATAGAAAGCTATCCCTTTGTCTTGGAAAGGTCTCAGTTCTAGTAGTGCCTCTGGCTCAGTCTGATTTTGTTATCCCCAGCAGGTAATTCTTGGCACCTTAGGCAGTTCTTCAAGACCCCAAGAGTCCAAGAGCTGGTGCTGATTTCATTGGTAGAGGTATTCTCATTGAAAAATTCCCTATACCAATGAAATAGCAGGTCCGGTTTAAAAAAAAAAAAATCTAAGGTATGATTATAGCATTAAAGGTTCTAATTTATCAAGTCTGGCTCAGGAGAGATATTATAGAGTCATAAATTTCTCTGTAAACATCAACCCAGTGTGCTGCTGTAACCAAAACCAGTATGATATTGACTAGCATCAAAAAGATCATAGGAATCAAAGCAGAAGATACTATCCTATCTTTTCATAAAACCATTCTATCACCATGTTTAGTTACACTATATACCTGAAGCAAAATAAAGTCCAAAAAAGGCAGCCAAAGAGATAGAAGGAAGTAGACACCCTTGACCATAGAAAAAGAGATCAAAAAGATTAGACATCATTAGATTCAAAAGATAAAGAGAGAATGTTCTTCAAATCTGTAATTCAGAAAGATTATGGATAAAGTTCACTTCTTAATTCAAGTGTTATAGAATTAAGTTTCTCTTTAGGATTTTGAGAATAGTGGAATGAACACAAATATAAAAAAAAGTAATAGACTTAAAAATGACAATGACCATAATTCCTTTTTTATATTCCTCATTCTTTCCATTTATTGTACAGTGATTCCTCACCTATCACGGGAGTTATGTTCCACAGACCCTCACAATAGGTGGAAATCTGTGAAGTTGTGGCGTTATATTTATTTTATTATTTATGTGTTTTAAGGCTTTATAAACCCTTCCCACTGTCCTATAAACCTTTCCCACACTCTTATAAACCCTGAGCCAATCAGCACCCAGGATACAGAACACAGTGCTGTGGTCACCTTTAATTCCATCAGCCAATAGTGTGCTATGTACAATCTCACACTGGCAAACTTTTTCAAGAGGTAGTGGTGTATACTACTGTTTTTCCATTGTGTACAGTACAGTATTCATCCATAAAATCCTGTGACATAGTGAAAACTCTGTGATACAGGATTACATATGTATTTTTTTTTTAAAACTTGCGATACATGAAGCCACAATAAATGAACTGCAATATAGCAATGGACAATTGAACTCCAAATCTTCTTCAAATAAGTATTCATTAAGTATTTTTCAAGTGCTAGGCACTGAGGATACAAGTACAAAGAATGAAGCAATCCTTAATTGTAAGGAGCTTATATTCTAATGGAGGAGATAGCAAATACATACAAATATGTAGAGAGTGAAAATACAAAGTTAATGCAAATATGTACAGAGCAATTAATTACAGAGTAGCTTGAAGGGAAGACAGTGGTAGTTAGAGGGATCAGGAAATCTTTCATCTAGAAGATGCCACCCAATGATCTTTGATGTGGAACTGAGGTAGTAGGACATTCTAGACATTTGGGTCAGTCAGTGCAAAGATCTGAAGATGGGAGATGGGTGTCTAGTGAGGGACACAGAAAAGTCCAACTTGACTAGATTATTAAGTTCCAGAAGGGGATTGACATCCAATAAAGCTGGAAATATAAATTAGGGCCAGATTGTTGGGAAAGACTTAGGGCAAAGAGACCATTAAGATGCTTTTGCATTAATCCAGCCTAGGACTAAGTGCTTAAAATAATGTTAACTGTGTGAGTGGCAAATAGGGGTCAGATGTGAGAGAAATTGTAAAGGTAGAAATGGCAAGATTGGGCAGTTGATTGGATATATGTATTAAGGGAGAATGAGAAATCTAGAATAATCTCAAAATTATGAACCTGAAACACTAGAAAGATAGTCCTGCCTGTAAAGGTTAAATTTAGTGGTTGAACTTCAATTATATGAAATAATGTGGTGGCCAAAGATATTATATCTCAAGTCAGAAGTTTATTTACAAAATAGAGGAGAAACAATAAAATAGAGAAATGTGAGAGAGGTTAGAGAAAATACCTATACTAGTCCTCAGCAAGGAGGGGCGGTAGTGAGTAACTACAAGACTTTCTCCAAGATGGAAGCTAGTCTCTTAGGAAATAGTCCTTTTCACTCACCCAACGAAATAGTCCAAGAGTCAGAATCTTCACATAGAGATGATAGTTAAACCCATGGAAGCTAATGAGATTCCCAAAAGAGAGAGTATAGAGTGACACAGACCTATACTTAAGGAAAAGCACTTTGGTAACAGTGTATGGGATAACCCAAAGATAACCTTGGGAAACACCCACAGAGAGAAGACGGGATGGAAGTGATGAGCTGCCATAGAAAACTGAGATTTATTAAGGATTTTTCATAATTGGAAATTTACATTCAACTAAAGTGAAATACTAGATTAAAAAAATTTTTTTTTGCTGGGTTTTCAAATTGTGAAATAGGGCAACTTATTCTGAAATTAAATCTTTTTTATTTTTAACAATTATATCAGTTTTGTCACCATCTCATTTTCTTCCAACACCTAACTAGCTCTTCTAAAATTCACTTTGTAGTTAGTTATACTACTGATAAGAAAACTTGGTCATAATTATGTGTGGGATTAACCCATATGAATAAAATCCCTCATTAAGGTGCATCTGGGACGTCTCTATTTTATTGAAGTTTTGTGGGGGGGGGGGTATTTGTTTTTTTGGTGGCTTTAGGAAATGTTCTGGTAGTAATTGTTTGCTATCCACAATTTCTTCTTTTGGAAATGACAGCCTAATTTTGATTTAGCTACATTAACTTAGTAAAAACCAGTTTAGCTAGAACTTTCAGGGAAAGAGTTGTTCTACTAAGCTAAAGATTGACTCTTTAAGTACATAATATTGATGGGTAGAGCCAGTGTCTTTTCTCCCACATATAACCTCAAAAGTATACATGTGCAAAATAGAAAATATCTTGGACCTTCAGAGATTATTTATTTTCATCACAGATGTCTGTTCCTTATTAGCTCTCCATCATTAGCTTTTTCACTCCTATCATATGTTGCCTGCTGCTGATCTCTACCACTTTTCCCCCATGTCTTTTCACCATTTTTCTGCTTGTCTTTCCCTTTGCTGGCTCTCACCTCTGTAGTTGATATTTGTTACCAATACTGGTCCCTCACAACCACTAATCCTGCTCTCATGCTGCTTTCCAAGTAGTGGGATGGCACAAATGATTGTGGTACGAGGTAGAGATTTATAGGAATAGGTTTACTTAGCTTATGAAGAGATAATTATTGAGTACAGAGCAAGAATATCTGTTCGTAGTACTGATGTTGGTTCTGTTTAGCATTAATCCCTTCTGGTTTCCTGTCCCTCTCAGATAAAATCATCCATTGCAGCAGTGGCCCTGGACTGCCTCAGACCAAATCCCACATCATTTAGGGAAAAGCCCTTCCGTATGCATAAAACCAAGAAACTTTTATGCTGTTGCTGCTTCTGTGGCAGGGGGTACTGTCCATCAGCACTTCTTAACTCTCTGGTCACTTGTAATCCTCTCTAGTCTTCATGCCCAGGATTCTCTCCTTTGAAATTTGATCCACATTACTGCCTAGGAACTTGCCCCTTGAAGTCCTAAGGCTTTCTCTAGACCTACTTCTCCTTTTCATCTGTCTAGGCCTAGGCCTCCCATAGCTGCCGCTGTTATGCCTTATTTTTGTTTTTGTTGGTTTGAGCCTCTTTGACACCTTGCTTTCTGTCCCACCTTCTACATCTTCTTAGAACTTTTTTTTTGTTTGTTCTTGTCATAGATGTGACTAACTATTGTTATATACCAGTGATTCAGAGGGTATTTACTTTACAAATACTTATTAAACATTTGTTTAGAGGACTTTGTTAGTCACAAGAAAAGCTACAAAATTTAGGTACATATGGTCCCTGCCTTCAAAGAACTTACAGAGTAGCAGGAAAAACTTGGAGCCACTTAGAACTTTCTTCCAAACTGATCATTGCAAAGTGTCTCAAAAGGACAGAAGACAAAACAGGACAAGTAAAGGGGTTCTTCCACTGGACGAAGTGCAAAAGCCATAGGAGGTGGTACTCAGAACTTCAGCAGTGGCAGCGACCAAGGCAACAGTAGCAGCAGCAGTGGAGGAAGATCACACAAAGAACTTAACAAACCTACCTGCTCTCACTCAGGTTTCTAATAGGGAAGGAAAGATAGTACCACCCCCTGCAAAGCAGAAGCTAAGAAAGCAATGACCACCAACATACAGGAATCTCAATCCTCTAGCAGCAAAAGGAATAAGCAACTGCAAAAAAAAAAAAAAAAAAAAAACAAAAAACAACTCTTAATCCTGGAGAATTTCTATGAAGAAAAAGAGTAAAATACAGAAGCAACAGCAGAGAATGAGAGACAAGCAAACACATGCAAATTTTCCCCCCAAAATGGAAATTGGTCACAAGCCCTAGAGGAACTAAAAAAGGAGTTCAAGAACCAAGTAAGAAAAAGAGAAAAAAATGGGAAAAAGAAATGAAAGTGATACAAAAAGAAAATAACAGCTTAGAAAACAAAACTGCCCATATGGAAAAAGAGCCACAGAAATCAAATGAAGTAATTAACAAATTGGAGACCAGAATTGACCTACTGGAAGCCATGAAAAGCAGGGAAGACCAAATAGAAAAGGAAAATCAAAAGATCATAGCTGAAAATCAGTCTTTAAAGACTAGAATTGGGCAAGTAGAAGCTAATGATCTCATGAGACAGCAAGAATTAATAAAGCAAAATACAAAGAATGAAAAAAAGAAGGAAACATGAAATATCTCATTGGAAAGACAACAGATCCAGGAGAGGCAGTTTGAGGATTATTGAACCACCTGAAAGCACAGAACAAAGAACTTACAGTCTTATAAGTGGATATGGTCCCTACACAGCTAAGAACTTTAGAGAAAGACAAAGCAAATAGTTTAGTATTGAAAGCAGAGAAGGCCTGACTGGGGGAAAATTGGGAGGGGGGATTAGGGAAGGCTTTCAAGGAAAGTAGCATTTGAGTCAGCTTTTAATACATAGGTAAGACTCCAGTAGGTAAAAAGTTCAAGGGACGATGTTCCAGAAAATGAGAAGTGGTTTAGCAAAAGCACAGAGGTAGAAAATTTCAGGGTTCAGAATGTTTTTCTATCTAGATAAACTTAATTCAAAAAATTATTAACTTCAAAGCAGCATACTTAAAATCCTTACCTTGGCAACTCCCCACCCCTCTTCCAAAAAAGGTAAACACCTATGTTAATTGTATAGTACTTCAGTAACCACTTTTGGTGTGTGATGGGAAATATTCCTGAGTATTCAGGGGGTGACTTGATAGCTATAAATTGTTTCGTTTTAGGCGTGAAGGTAGTATGTATTTGAGGGATTCTAATTCCAGGTCCAGAAATATTCTTCAGAACTTAGGTTGTCTGGAGTGGGGAAAATGCTATAAAATGTATTTAGATGGCAGAAGTGACAAATGAAATGTAAAAGAATGAATTTCTAAGTCCAATTTATATGGTAGGGTAATTGTGCTATGTATAAAAGTAAGAATATGGGGGTGGAGGAGCTAGTTTTCTGAGAAAGGATGAACAAGTTCATTTTAAATATGTTTAGCCTGAAGAAACATTTAATTTGTAAATGTCCAATGAAATTTAAAGATATGAGACTTTATACAGTTAGAGATTCAAGTTAAGAAGTCATCTATGTAATCATTTTAGTTGAAGTATTAAGAATAATACTTCAAGAATAAGCTAAGTGGCTTAGTGGATTGAGCACCAAGCCTAGAGATGGGTGGTCCTGGGTTCAAATTTGAATTCACACACTTTTTAATTATATGACCCTGGTCAAGTCACTTAATCCCAGTTGCCTAGTCTTTACCACTCTTTTGCCATGGAACCAGTATATAATATTGATTCTAAAGGGAAATTTAGGGGTTTTTAAGAAAAAGGAAGAAAGGGAGGGATGGAGGGAGGGAAGGCCCAGGGTCAACTAGGTGGTTTGGTAGATAGAGAACCAGGCCTGGAGATTGAAGATGCTAGGTTCAAATTTGGCTTCAGACACACTTCCTAGCTATGTGACCCTGGGTCAGTCAATTAACCTTTTTTACCTAGCTCTTAACCACAATTCTGTCATGAAATTCTAAGAGAGAAGGTGAGAGTTTAAAAACAAAAAAAGAATAAATGAGCTTACTTCTGGGTCTTAAACACTTCTCCAATCTTCAGGATCTTTTAAAAATAGAAATTATGTATCAGATAAAACAAATTTAAATGTCTCCAGGAGAAAACATTAGAGAAGGCTAACCTAACCCCTTAAAGGTTTATTTAACATTTCTTCCCCAACTGGCTATCACATTCTGGCAAGGCCTTTCAAGCCTCAGATTTGCAACAGAACACAGCTCCTCTCTTCTCCCTATCTTTGCCATGGAAAATCATAAGAAAGAAGCTTGCCTTGGCTAGGATGGTAGCTCAGCACTCCTTTGTAATGAAGTTCAGCCAGAGTATTAGATAACAAAAGGAATTGACTTAGGGTACCAATACTTAGCGCTTGGAACATAATAGGTATTTAATAAATGCTATAAGATTGACTGGTACTTCACTAAACCTGAGGGAAAGTGGACTGACACTTATTTGGGGTCATTTCTGCCCCTCATTAGTCACTTGAAGCAGACAACAAGACCATTAAAATGTGAATTGCCAAGATAGGAAAAGGCTAAGAAAGATTTGAAGTCTAGTCTCTCCAATCAAAGGGAAGAAATGAGCAATAAAAGTTATCTTAGATCTCAGATGGAAGAAAATTCAGTTAAAGATTTTGAGCATAAGTAAATAAGTCAAGAGGGAAGATATTAATAATAGAATATAATATGGCCTCAAAATTAGCTTTTTAATAAGTCCAGATATCTATAAATAAATATTGGAAGATAAAAGAAAATTAATTATCTGAAGGCAGAAGACCCAGTGGATTCCCAGGACATCATGGTAACACAAAATGTTCTTGAATGGTTTAAAAAAAATAAGAATTGTAAAAGCAGAATTTGCAGCCTGCATAGAAGAAATAATCATCCTAAAGGAAAAACTTCTAATTACAGTGTCAAACTTCTCTCCCCAAAAAAACCCAACAGGCTAATAACTGAATGGAAATACAAATACAATACAGAAGGGAACTACATTATGGAAGAAGATAAGCCAAAAGAATAGCTTTAAAATAAAATGGGATCTCTATTACAAGTAAAACATGCTATCTTAAAGATAAACCGCATAGAGACAATTTTAGAATTATACCTCTCCCAGATAACCACTGTATGTTTCACAGAAGAATTTGGCAGGTCCAAAAGCCTGAACACAGTAATGTAAGACATAATTGAAGAAAACTACCTACAGTATTTAGACACTGAAATCAAACTGCCAATCAATAGAATCCACAGTTTACGTCCTGGGGGAAAGAAAATCCTATGATTCAAATTCCAAGACACATTTGTGATTAAGTTTAACAGTTCCATTAACAAATTAGAAATTTGGTAAGTGTTAAGGATATAAAGAAAAAGAAATTTAAATAGGACAAGATTATTCTTTGTCCATGAGAAACTAAAGGAGGGAATGTAATACTGTATTAGCAAAGTTGCTTAAGATGGAACCCAAAGTGATGTATTCTGCATATTAGAGCTTGGCTATTAGTGAGAAAAGATGGTTATTCAATAAAAAAGCATCCATTCAATCATACTATGAACCTTGACTTGAAAAAACTTTGCTTTTCAAACACCCCAAACAACAGAAGCATAAACAAATATAGCAACAAAAGAGTTAGCAGAGAGAACATTTTTTTTCTAAGAGTACAAAAGGAGACAAAACTAAAAGCAGAAGTCAAATAGAACAGATATTGGTGGAACATATCTGAAACATCACAACTAAACATTACAACACTCTACATAAGAATTAATGATTTGTGGAAGACTAAATCCTAGAATGAGAGAGCACAGGTAAAATGGGAGAGGGGAGGATGAAAACAGAAGTGAATATTATCTTATCCAAGTCAAAATGAAGAGAAATTAACTCCCAAAGTCTCTCAGGAAGAGAGAGCTTACTGGAGAATGAGTTAGGTAAAAGAAGGGAGTGAAATGTGAGAAATCTTGTTTTAGTGGGAGCTGGTTCAATGAAGACTGTTCCCATTGGAAAAGAGAGAGATTTAAAAGTATAGAAGATGATTTTGCAATAATGGGTACAGTTTTCAGGGGGTTTGGCGCTTATATTTGATGTTTCTACTCCTACTTCAGAAGAAGAATATTCTGAGCTCCTGGTGTAACTTGCATCCAAAAGAATGTAAGGGCACATACTCAGAGAGGAAATTTCATGGCAAATGGGGGAAAGGAGAGAGGGCAAAAGGAACAGGGATTTTAAAAATTCCTACCCTGGTATAATACTTCTGTGCTCTTTTGTCCTCTATTTCATTTTCACCAGTGGTTCTATTTGGCTTAGACTCTAGGAAACAACAAGCCTACCTCTCCAGGATAATCCCTTGAAATCTCATCACCACAAAGAATGAACCAAATCTTCATACTCAACTCCTTTTTAACTCACCCTCTGTTGCTTCTCTCATTTGATTTGAGGGTGGAGCATTACACTCCTTCCAAAGCCTTTATAGAGAGCTCATAAACTTCCTGGAGATTCTACTTTCCATGCTACACATGTGCTTCTTGGCAAATGTTTTTTGAGTTGAATCGAATCTATTACCAGCAAGAATTGTTATTTCTAAAAGTAAGGCACAACAGCAGCCACAAAAAAAGATATGGGGAAGGTTGGGAGGAGGGTCAGCAGAGCTCTGTAAGACAGAAACATAAAACCTATTTAGAAGAAGGCACTCAAAAGAGATATTTTTAAAAGCTTTACTTTGGTAAGGAATACAGAGACTAAAGAAAAATGCCATAAATCAAAGAATAAAAATCTAGAATATATAGAGTTAAATAAATAGAAAGAACTAAAGAAGTCTTCTTTAGGAAAAAAGTAAAGAATATGAAATTTAAAAGCTAAAAAATAAAACACCTTAAAGGGGAAGAAGTCAAGGAATTTTTGTAGACAATTTAACAGAGAGGAGAAAAAAGAGGGGAAGAATTAAGAGGGAGAATTAAGAATTAAGAAATAAAAGGGAGAAGGGAAAAGGAACTAAGTTAACAAGACTCCAAAACTAAGGAAAGAGGCAACACCTAACAATATGAGGGGAAGAGAGAGAACTGGTTAGGAACAGGGTTGCCTTCAAGTATATTATGCTAAAATAACTGAAGGGACCAAATACTATTTTACAGAGGAAAGGGAGGGGAAAAATCCTAATTTTCAAAAATAGAGACTAATGAAGGAAAACATAAGTCTTAACTCTTAATTAAATGTCACTGGAAATAATCCCCCAAATTAAAAAAGTAACAGATTGAACAAGAACACAAAACTCCATTATCTGTTGCTTATGAGAAATATACCTAAAATACGCATACACACACATACACACACATGCACATACATATACACACAGACTCTAAATGAGAGGATCAAACAGTGTTTACTATACCTCAGGTGAATACAAAGAAGCAGTGGTAATCATGCTATCTGATGAAGAAAAAAAATCACAATATAAAAAGATAAATAAGGAAACTGTCATGCTGAATGGAACTATTCACAGCAAATCAATATTGTTATTAAATTACTCCAAATGACTTGCCATTGAAATTAATGAAAGAAAAATTAACTGAATTACAAGAAGATATAAACATAAATACAGTATTAGAAAGAGTTTTTATTGTCCCTTGTTCAGATTTGGATTATAAAATGCTAGAAGCAGATTGCTGCAAAATGAAAGTTAAAAGGTTTGTGGAGTCTTTTAAATAGGGCCGCTAAAAACATGTGTCATTTCAACACCAAACAAAGCTTTTGCAAAAATTGTCCATGTGTTAAGGCACAGCTATATTGCCAAAAAAAATGTAAAAAAATAGAAATAGTGTACATCCTTAAAAATCTAAGAACAGTAATAGAAAGGGAAATAATATTCTATATAACTACAAAAAATGCTTAAAATATGTTACTTTTGCTACTAAAGCACACAAAATACTCATAGATTCAGTTATAAAATGTTCTTTGAAGAAATAAAAAAACAATATAATATAATTTTTTAAACCCTTACCTTCTGTCTTAGAATCAATACTATGTATTGGTTTCAAGGCAGAAGAGTGGTAAAGGCTAGGCAATGGGGGTTAAGCTTCTTTTCCGGGGTCATACAGGTAGGAAATATCTGAGGTCAGATTTGAACCTAGGACTTACTGTCTGTAGACCTGGTTCTCAAGCCACTGAGCTACTCAACTGCCGCCAAATATATAATTTTGATGCTATATCAATCAAATTATAAAAATTGATTTTATAGTACTTGAAATAATATTCATTTAGAAATATTAAAGATCTATAATATAAAATGAAATAAGAAAAGAGAAAGCGACAAAGGGAGAATAATACTTCCAGACTAAAGATTATATTATAAAGCAGGAGTCATTAAAACCATCTGATATTAATTAAAAAATAGAGAAATCGGTAGAATAGAATAGACAAGGGAGAATTAAAAAACAATTGAAGTCATACCAATCTGATGATAAACTGTCTGATAAATAGAAACCATAAATTACTTAGGGAAAAAGTCCCTATTTGATCAAAAAAAAACTTCTGGGAATACTGGAAAGCAGTGACAGAAACTAGGGTTAGACCAAACAACTTATGCTCTATTCCACAATAAATTATGATGCTTTAAAAGATAATAAATACAGAAAGTCCCATGAACTGATGCAGAGTGAAGCAAGCAGAAACAAGCAAACAAGATAGACATTAAAAACATCATAAACTAAAATAACAACTACACAACAATAGAAACAAATGGTACAAAATTATAAAGACCAAACCAAGATTCAAAAACAAGATGTGAGAAGACACTCTACTGTAACCTCCACAAATATGAGAACTCTACAAGTATGGCACATTGCACAAATTTTCTTTTGGTATGTTGATCAATTCCACTGATTCCCCCCCCCCCTTTTTTAGTCTTTAAAAGACATTATTTATTGTATTTATAGAGGAGAAAAGGTAAAATTTGGTGATGTAAAAAAATACAGCAATACTTTTTAAAAAGAGTACTAAAAGACATTGAAGAACCTCCAAAGAAAGAACTGTTAGAGTCAGAATGCAGATGAAAGCATGATTTTTCAGTTGTTTATTTGGGTTTGTGTTTTGAGGTTTTTGTTTTATAAGATTACTTACCAAAATGTTTTGCATGATAATACATGTATAACCCAGATCAAATCATTTGCCAACATGGGACAAGGAAGGGAAGAGAAGAGAGGAGATAAGTTCAGTAATATAACATAGGAAAACTTGTGTAGAAATTTTTTATTAAAAATTTTTTAATTAAATAAATTTAGAAAAAGACATTGGAGTTATGTTCACCTTTAATTAGCAGGATAAAAAAAAGAACCAGTCGAAGACACAGCAGCAGGCAGGAAAAAAATAGTATCTTTTCAAAAACAAAAAATGTGAGGGAGGTTTTGGAGAATAGATAGTAATTTTAAAGACCGCCAAAGAATTAAGGATAGTGAGGAGAGAAAAGACCCTTAGACTTGTGGAACTTTTGACTTTACTCTTGATTTGTCAGATTTGGAGTTACAGTGCCAGTACTTGGAGACAAAAAAAGCAAAGAAGGCAAAGTGCCATGGCAGGTGATTATCTGTATAATTAGCTCTAAGCTATGGGGTAAATCACATTCAGGTTTTCATTTCCAATCTCATACCTCCAGCTACTTCACTGATATTTTCATCTGCATGAATTTACTCATTTACCTAGTTGAAAAGGGGGAAAAGCACTGAATTTAGAGACATAGAATTTAATTTGAAGCTTATTGGATTTTATTTAGTTTATACCACTTTGAAATAATCCCTCTACATTATACCTTTGCTAGAAGATCTCTAAGCAGAAGGAATCCAGCCTATTTCACTATTAGATAGTCCTAATTGTCATGAATTTTATCCTTATCTCAAGCTTTCATTTTACTCTTGGCTATCTTGCTCCTAGTTTTGTCCCTGTGGTGGGGGTGGGGAGAACAGACAATTGAACCTCATTTTCACTTGATATTCTTTCAGCTACCTGATAGTTATCATCTCATTCCCACTACCCACCTCTTTGCACATATACACACTTGTTTTCTCATTCTGTTTCTGTTTTCTCTTTATCACTTTCTCCATGCCTTCTCTTTCTGTCTCTGATTCTATCTCTGTATCTGACTTTCTATCTATCTCTCTCTTTTTCTCACCACCCCAGCCATTCTTCTATCAATCTATCTATACCCTTCTTAAAATGCTATTTCTATATTAGAATCATTATAGCTAGACTTTCATCCCAGTACCAGACACTATTACTTCTTAATTGAAATACTCGTGATTGGGGGAGGGATGTTTGTTTTTTGATCTGCAGTATACATACTGTTGATTCATAATTGAGCTTTGTATTAACTATAATGGAATAAGTCAGAATTCCAGCGTTAAAAGTTCCTTTAGACACTACCTAGTTCAGTCTATATTGTATCATATGTAACCCATGGTCGTACTGCCAGATAGAGTAGGGAGACCTGGAAACTGGCCAGAAAGAGACCAATGTGCTAGTATATTCCATTTTCTTTACCCACTTTAGAATCATAATTCATTGGTTTATAGGAGCACTTTTTGGTCAAGAGGGAAAGGAACCCTGGGGAGTAGAATATAGTATTAATCTTAATCCCAAGGAATCTGCAGTCCTTCCTGGTTAAAGTACAGAATAAAGACTAGGAGAGCACTGACCACACATCTCCTGAGATCATAGCAACTTGAAGCACTGAAAACTTCCAAACCTCCAGAAGTAGCTCTGAAAACTGGGAAATTATATCTTGACAAAAGATATAAACAGTGATTTAAAATCAGTATTATCTATCAAGATTACCAAGAGCAATCATTATTTGTAACAGAGATACAGTTGAAGCCTTCCCAGTAAGGAGGTGAGACAAGGATGTTCATTGTTACAATTATTATTCAAAATTATATTAGAAAAAAATTGTATTAGAAATCCTAGCTATAACAGTAACACAAAATAAAGAAATAAAAAGAGGCAATGAAGAAACAGAACTCACTCTTTGCAGATTATATGAAGGCATACTTAGAGAAATTTAGAGAATGAACTAAAATTTAGTTGAAACAATTTACAATTTTAGCAAAGTTCCAAGATACCAAATAAGCCCACAAAAATCACTAAAATTCCTATAATCTACCAGCAAAACATAGCAAGAGAGAAAAATCCATTTAGAAAATAACTGCAGCCAATATGAAATAATAGAGAATCTACCTGCCAAGACAAATTCTGAGAATATATGTACACAACTACAAAGTACTTTTCACACAAAAACAGAGCAAAACAATTGGAGAAATGAAAATAGGTAGGTCTCATCAATATGTTAATAAGTAAACATGGGTTTGACAAATATAAGAATTAAAAAATATTGTGTTCACTGTTTATAAATAACTCTTAATTCACAAGGCTGTTAGCAGCTTTAGTAACTTTATTACAGCAGAGTAGATATAGTAAAGAAGGAAATGTAGGAAGATGATAGGGGAATTGTCTAGCTTACCACTCTAAGAATGTTCTGAAGAAATCTAGCTTGCTCCCTGACAAAGTTCCAGTCTCCAGCTAGAGGAGCAGGAGAGTCTCAGCCTCCAAAGCAGAAGATCTCCAATGCAGAGACACCAAAGCAGAGGTCCTCCCTCAGCAAGAGCCACCAGCATAGCAGAAGTAGAAGAAGATCCTCAGCAAGAGCCATCAGTGTAGAAGTAGAAGAAATCCCCCCTCAGCAAAAGCCACCAGCTAAGCAGAAGCAGAAGTGATCCAGAATGCTCTCTGCTTGCTTTTATAAACAGTTTTCTCTGTGTCACTTCCTGTCTCTCTGGTTCCTCCTTTCTTTCACTGTGGGTTGATCTATCACATCTCAGGAACCAATCAAAGTCTCTCAATTTGCCTAGCACTGACCAGGGGTTAGTGTCTGTGGGGTGCACCTCTAGTACTCTGAGGGTGTGAACTTTTATCAAAAGGATTCACAAGTTCCTGACTGATTAAGTTAAAAGAGTGGAGCACTCCAAGTACTTGATTAAGTTAAGATAAAAAAAATTTTCTTTCACAAATATAATAAAAGTGATACTTGCACCTAAGTTAATTTATTCAATGCTGTACCAATCAAACAACCAAAGCATTATTTTATAGAGCTGGAAAAAATCTTAAAATTCATTTGGAAGAACAAAAGGTCAAGAATATCAAGGGAGTTAATGGGAAAAAATTATAAAGGAAGGCAGCCCAGCAGTACCAGATTTCAAACTATATTATAAAATGATAATCATCAAAACAGTCTGGTAAGAATTAGAAGAAATAGAGTGGTGGATCAATGGAATAAATTGTATACACAATACATAGTAGTAAATAACTATAGTAATGGTCTCATATCCAGTGATCCAAATTTTAGGGTAAGAACTTATCATTTGACAAAAATAGCTGAGAAAGCTAGAAAGCAGTTTGGCAGAAACTAAGTGTAGACCATCATCTCACACCTCAAGAGCTAGTCAAAATGTGTAATTGATTTATACATGAAGGATGATAATCATAAGTAAATTAGGGGAGCTTAGGGAAAATGTTTCTGTCAATTCCATGGATAAGGGAAGAATTTTTGGCCAAAAAAAGAGATATAGAGAATCAAAAGAAATAAAATAGATAATGTTGATTAGATGAAATTAAAAATCTTTTACTAGATAAAACAAATGTTGTCAAAATAGGAAGGAAAACAAGAAATTGTGAAAAAAATTTACAGCAAGTTTCTCTGATAAAACCTTATTTCTCAAATATATAAGGAGCCAAGCCTCATCCATTTATCGATTGATTATTTTGAAATGTTTTTCCTTGGTTACATGATTATTTTCTCTCTCTTTCCTCTTCCCACCCCCTTCCAGAGTTGACAAGGAATTTTCACTTTATACATATTATTACACATATTTTATAATATATTATACATGTTATCAATTGATACCTATTTCCATATTACTTATTTTTGTAATAGAGTAATATTTTAAAACCCAAACCCCAAATTATATACCTATATAAACAAGTGATAAATCATATGTTTTTCTTTTGCATTTCTACTCCTACAGTTCTTTCTCTTGATGTGGATAACATTCTTTTCATAAGTCCCTTGGGATTGTTCTGGATCATTGCATTGCTTTTAATAGCAAAGTTGATTACATTGGATCATTCCACAATGTTTCACATTCTGTGTACAATTTTCTCTTGGTTCTGTTCATTTCACTCGGTGGTCTTTCCAGTTCATATAGAAATCAAACAGTTCATCATTCCTTATAGCACAATAGTATTCCATCACCATCATATATCACAATTTGTTCAGCTATTCCCCAATCAATGGATACCCCCTCATTTTCCAGTTTTTTGCCACCACAAAGAGCATGACTTAATATTTTTGTACATTTTTAATTATCTCTTTGGGGTACAAACCTAGTGGTATTGCTGAATCAAAGGGCATGCATTTCTTTTAAAGCTTTTTAGGTAGCTGAGCCAAATTTATTAAAAACAAGAGTCATTCTCCAGTTAATGATCAGTAAATGCTCAAAAATATGAACAGGCAGTTTTCAGAAGAAGAAATCAAAGGAGTCACATGAAAAAATGCTCTAATTCTGATTAGAGAAATTAAAATTAAAACATTTCTGGAATATTTCATACCCATCAGATCGGTTAATTTGAATGGTTGGAAAATAAATGCTAAAAAGGGGGTTTTGAAAAATAGGAACATTAATGCACCATTAATATAGTTGTGAACTAGCCCAACCATTCTGGAGAATGCAACTAAATATCATCAGTTTCCTCTGCTCATCCTCACAAAGTGTGAACTCAGATTCTCTCACTGCCTTGATTGGCTTCATCTAGATGTTTTCCAGCTAATTGCTGTCATTCCTCAAATTAATAGTATTCTTGTATTGTTCTTACAAGGGCAGAGTGCTGTACAACAATCTCTTCCTTATTGTTGGATATGACTCCTCTCAGTGTCCCCAAGATGTTAGAATATTTTGCCCACCATATCATATTGTTAATTTTTGCAGTCCACTAAAATCCTGGATACTTTTCAGATGAACTGCCATCTGGTGATCTTATGTTTGCAACACTTTTTTTTAATTTTCATGTGTAAGATTACTTTTGATCTATCCTATTGTTCCATGCTATCACAAACTATAGGAAAGCTTGCATTCTTAATATCCAATGTGCTATGTTTTTTTCCCAACTTTTAGTCAATCTCATTATCTGTTTTTTGTCCTTTAAATCATTGATAAAAATATTAGCACAGGCCAACCACATCTCGTTGGAGTGCTCCATAGGAAACCTTATTTACAGTTAAAATTGAATTATTAGTCACTAATTTTTCATTCTATTTAACCAGTTTTCGAACCTTCCTAATTATATCTTTCTTCTCTTGTAATATTTTTAAAAATAAGAATAACATGGTGGACATTGTCAAATACTTTGCCAGCCAAAATGTAAAAAAAGTAATAGTATTTTCCCTGATGCATATGTACAGAACCAGGCAAATAATAAGCATGGTAATAATGTTTGCTTAGTATGTAGTGCTTTAGTATTTGCAAAGCTCTTTACAAACATTTCATTTTATCCTCATAACTCTGGGTGTAAGTGTTATTCAGTCAATAAGGATATTCTGAAAGAAAGATATCCAATTAATCAACAATAATATGAAAAAACGTTCCAAATTACTAATAATTAGAGAAATGCAAATTCATGCCATTCAGGTATCATCTTATATCCATTAGTTAGGCAAAGAATTAATAAAGGAAAAATGTCAGTTGTTAAATGGGCTTTAGGAAGACTGGCCCTGTAAAGTGCCAAGTGACCAGTTATGTCAAAAGCTGCAGAGAAGACAAGAAGAATGCGATTGAGAAAAGGCTATTGTGTTTGGGAATTAAGAGATCCTTGGTAACTTTGGAGAGAGTAGTGTTGGTTAAGTGATGAGGCCAGAAGTCAGATTGTTGAAAATGAGAGAATTGGAAGCATCTGCTTTAGATGACCTCCTAAAGGAGTTAAGCCACAAAAGATAGAAAAAGATATGGGATGATGACTTTTAGCAATTAGCTTAAATGCCTTTATTTTTTTAAATGTTAAATTTAGGGGGGTGCATTAATAAGTTCAAATGTAAGGAAATGAATTACTTTGCTAAATATATTTAATTTAAAAATTCATTTAATAAAAAATTACAGATCTATCAAATATCTAAGAGGTAAGAGGTAAAAAGAAGATGGGAAATATAAAATCCTTTGCTTTTTTCCCCTTTCTCTTATTACAGTTTTCATTTAAAATCTCTTTAAATTGTTATATCAAGAAGTTCTTACTGTAGTTGATTAGATTTTTTTTTTGTCAATTTTAAGATTATACAATTGACAGGTCAGTTACTAATTTGTAAATGTCACATTTTGTTCTATTTTTACAGCTTCTGAGTGAATTTTGGATGAAGCCATCAAATTAATTATTTGCCATCATGAGTAGAAGCAAGCGTGACAGTAATTTCTATAGTGTAGAGATTGGAGATTCTACGTTCACTGTACTGAAACGGTATCAGAATTTAAAACCAATAGGCTCAGGGGCCCAGGGAATAGTCTGGTAAGTTTTGCTTTTAAAAAGAACTAAAGATCAATAATGCTGCACCTGTATTTCCTCATTTCTTGGTAAATTTAAATTTTCTTCAGGAAAACACATACAAAGCTATAAAAGGGTAAGCTACTACTATCTAGGAATTGGTTATTTGCTTTTATTTTTATGTTACAAATAAAAAAGAATTTTTTGTTATATTTTTATATTAAAAATTTAAAAAGGTCATTGTAATTGCTTTAAAAAAAATGCTGTTCTTCCAAGGAACTCAAAATGACTTATGGCTTCAGCAATTCTATCTTTAAATTTGAAGGATTATTATATTCTTAGACCCCTTAGGTTTAAGTTACACTTAGCCATGTGTCTGTTACTAGAAAGAACAATTAGCCAAATAATGAGTTCTATTTATACTTATATTAGCAAATCTTTGTAAATAAGAATTTCTTCCTAATCATCAGTGTAGCATCAGTTGAGCACAAGCTCAACTCTATATAAAAAATGCATATATTAGTCTTTGCTTGTAGGTGCAAAAATTAATGCCCATTCCAAACCAATGAAAATATTAAAATTCTTTGACTACTCTATTGGTTATGCAGATGTGAAATGTTAGGCACAAAGTGAAAAAAAGAGCTTGTGAAATGCCTTCTTTTTTTGAAAGCTGTATTAATAAAGCTCAGAAGAAATGAGAGCCTATATTTGAACTGTTGTAGGAGAAGTACAGAAGATAGACTGGATGTGGTTATTGTAGTTGATTGGACATGTGCTATGAGAGAAAAGAAGGCATCAAATATTTCAGTTATGTGCCTGAGCAACTTAGTAGGCTAGTGCCATTTAGAAATACAGAGAAGTTTGGAGAGGAGTATATTTAGGAGAGAAAGTTACCTTTAGTTTTAGACTTGTTTGTTTTGGTGTGCAGAACAGCTAAGTAGAAATATCCTTCAGATAGTTGAAAATTTAGGTTTGGAACTCTGGGGAGAGTTAGGTTGGAGTTTGGGGGAGGTATCTGCATAGTGGTGATGACTTAATGTACTACTGAGAGGGAATATATGGAGAGAAGTGAAAGTCTGTGTCAGAAACTTAAGGAATACTTAAGTTTAAAGGGTGTGATAGGAAGAAGACTGGGAGACCAGAAGAACAGAGAAAGGTAAGAGGAAAGCATGAAGTTACAGTATCTGGCAGTTAAGCAGTGCTTGAGGATCAAAAAAATAGAGCATTTAGAGCATTAAGCACCTATCCAGCAAAATCAACGAGAATATAGGCATTTAAAAGGACTTGGTGTAATGACAATGACATCCTCAGTGACCTTTGAGAGAACTACTGCATTAAAATAGTGAGGACAAAAGCTAGTAAGAGAAGTTTAGCTTAAGGCTCATCTATTTGACAAGGATCTTATACAGTATAAAATTGAAAGTTTTGTTTTGTTTTAGTGGGGGACAGGAGTTGACAGGAAGAAGAATACATTTGTGTAATATACCAGAAAAGTTATGTGTGATTATTTCTTTAGCCCTCACAATATGATATATATTCATGTGTATATTTTTGTAAGTCCTCTTTTCCTAAAATTTGCTTGTGTTTTATTTTTAATTACAGTGCAGCTTATGATGCCATTCTTGAAAGAAATGTTGCAATCAAGAAGCTAAGTCGACCATTTCAGAATCAGACTCATGCCAAGCGGGCTTATAGAGAGCTTGTTCTTATGAAATGTGTTAATCACAAAAATGTAAGTAAAAAGTTTCATTTTTAAATATAGGTCAGATTATAATGAAGTTCATGACACTATGTGATATTTCTTTTACTTTTTAACCATATAATTAACCCTCTGCAGTTAAACTTTGCAAAGTAATTTTTGAAAATTCCTTTCTAAAGCCAGTTTTCCAATGAAATTTCATTTTAAGTGGATAAATATTAAGTATCTATCATGGACAGATTTCTCCCATAACTTTTCTGGCCTTCCTACCATCAGACTTCTCCAGTAATATTAAGTCAATGAGCACTTTGTAAGTACCTGCAGTGTTTTAGGCACTATGCTAAGTACTGAGGGTTCAAAGAAAGGTAAAATAAATAAATAAATTGATAAGAATTGCTGCCCTCAGGTTTCAGAAAACCCATAATATTTTATCCATTCCTTATTCATACATAAAAGTCTGCCAACCTCTTGGCATTTTATGAAAATATTGACTATAAATATTGTAGGACAATAATTGGGTAGATTTGATGTACTTCTGCTGTCCTATAGTAAATATGTCCATGTGGTTAAAGCAATGGGTTCATGTAAGAGAATAATAGGGAAGAAAAGTATACAGGAATCTGATTATGGAAAGCCTTACATGTAAGATAAAAAGACTTGGGATCCCATCTTGTAGATAGTGAGGCATCAGTGACTATTTTGAGCATATAACATAACGAAAGCAGTGTTTAGTATAATTGTTCTAATTTTGCTTGTAGGATTAATTGGAATAAGGAGAAATAGATTTAATTTTGTAAATTAGATAGCTGTTGAGCTAATAACTTTCTAAGTTCAGATTTGAACCCAGGTCATCTAACTATAAATCCTGCCTTCTTTTCTCTAGATCTAGAAAATGTTTGCTGACATGATTTTTTTCAGTTCAATTCAGCAAACATTTTGAGTACTCTTATTATGTGCCAAAGCCCTGTGCTGGATTTTTGTTGTTGTCCAGTTATTTTCAGTCATGCCCAACTCTTCATGAACCCATTTGAGGTTTTCTTGGAAGATACTGGAGTGGTCTGCTGTTTCCTTCTCTAGCTCATTGTATAAATGAAGAAACTGAAGCAAACAGGGTTAAGTAACTTGCTCAGGGTCACACAACTAGTAAATGTCTAAGGATGGCTTTGAACTAATGAAAATGAGCCTTCCTGATTCTAGGCCCAGTGCTCTATCCACTATACCATCTATTCTTGTTGGACACTGAATACCGTACTGGTGCTAAATACTGAAGGAAATTCAGAGATAAAAACAAAGCCTTACCTTCAAGAGGCTTAAAGATATGTGAATACTTAAAAAAATAATATAAATGAGAAGAGTTTATTTGTTGTTCATGGCATAGAGAGCAAGAGTTAGGGTATATTTAAACAAAAATTGTTCTGATTTCATCTTATTTTATATGTTTATTCTGTCACGTATAGTTGTGCAGGCTTCTTGATCTCTTTTTGTAATATATAATACTGAATATTAACAGAGGGGATTGTACACAAGTAGAAGTTAACAACCAAATATTTGTTTACTTCTTTATAGATTAAGTTAATAATTTAAATAATTAAATCCAATCAAAAAATCTGCTTTTTCATTATGTGACTCTTATGTTTCTGTGCTAAGTTTTTCAAGTTTTCTTTCCTCAGTTTGAGTCTACAAAACACTCCTATTGGCTTTCCCCACTTGAAAGTTCCACTAGATTGATGATCACCTACTGTCAGCCAGCTGGAAAGCTATGCTGGTTCAATGTGACAGAAAGATAGACTTCCCTTTGACCTAAGATTCCTGTCCTGGTTTTTCTCCTGAAGCTTTTTATGCAGGGCTAAAAGCTGGAACTGAAACCCCCTCTGTTCTTGGCTTTAAAATCACATAGCTATTTCTTACTACTGACTTTGCTTCTATCTTAGGATGCTTGCAATCTCTCCTCACCTTTAAAAGCTACCCCCTAGGTTCAGGTCCCCTCCTCAGTTCACCATCAATCTAGACCTAGAATCCAGTAGTGAATAATAGAGTACCTATTCCTGTATTTGCCATAAGATTAGAGTCCCCACATTTGTATCTTGGACTTCTTGCCCTGGAACATCACCTAGGTTCTTTTTTAATTCCTATAACTTTGAAATGTGTGTTTGAGTTATGCCTCTAGCTAGCCCCAGAGCTGGAAATGTGTTTCCTTGTGACAGAATCCTGATCAGAACTCTATCTGATGCATTTTCTGTATTTTGATGGGAAAATTATGTTGCAGGAAGTTGGCCATCCTTCTTTTCTTTTACTCCACCATCTTAGCTCAACCCCTACAGCTTTGGTATTTAATTGCTTAGATCAAATCAGATAAAATGTGGAAAGTACTCTGAAAACAAACCTTTAATTTCTATATAAATGCCTGCTATGATTATTAAACTAAAAATCAAATCTCATCTTTGTTATCTTTATCTTCTCTCTCTCTCCACTCCCTTTCTTTCTTCGCACAGAGCCACCATTTCTCACCTAGACTTTGGTATTCCTGCTTTAAATGGCTCCCCACTCCAATTTATCCTCCACACAGCTGTCAGAGTGAAACATTTTCCTAATGTTAAGCTAATCATGTCATTCTCCCTAACGTCTTTCCCCTGTAAACTCTTGATTGTTGTTGAGTCATTTCAGTCATGCCCAAGTCTTCATAGCCCCACTTGGGGTGTTCTTGGCTAAGGTACTAGAGTAGTTTGCTGCTTTCTTCTCTAGCTAATTATACAGATGAGGAAACTGAGGCAAATAGGATTAAATGTCTTGGCCAAGGTCACATAGCTATTAAGTGTCCAAGGCCAGATATGAACTTGGGAACATTAGTCTTCCCTATTACAAGCCTAGTTCTCTATTTGTTATGCCACTTAGCTTCCATTCAGTAATTTCTAGTGGTCCCCAGTTACTTTGAGCATAAAACATAAATTCCCACATGGAATTTAAAGGTTTTTTACAACCTGACTCCTTGCCTTTTAAGTCATTACTCCTCTTCATACTTATATAGTCTGGTCATAATGGTTTACTTTCTCTCATTCACAGTTGAAGCTTTATTACTAGTTACCTCTCACAAAACTACGTAGTATTTTTTATATAGTCTATGGATGTACAAATTGTCCTGTGAACATATGAGCTCCTTGATGAGAAGTACTATTTCATATTCGTCTTTGTTATCTCCAGCACTTAGCATGGTGCCTGGCTTAATAAATGCTTATTAATTGATTTTAGGATGATAGGAATGATGAAAGCAATTGGTGAAAGACAAAAATAAAGAACAAGTTAGAAGCACAAGAAAGAACTAGGTTAATTCATGCTCCAACTGGTAAAATAAGAGGGAAAGAAATAGATACAAATATTGAAGTAAATAAATATATAGAGGCAGTCTAAACAAGATTCCAGATTCCAAATAAAATGTTTCTTGGTAAGGGTATGTATGCATAATAAACTTTTGCCCTATTGAATGTATAAATGGACTAGCTTTGTTCATAAGTCTCAGTTTCAGGAACAGGAAACATTTTCCTTCCTTGCCAATAACTGGCCATTTTTACTTCTGTTATCTTAAAGTTAATTTTAAGAAACCTACTTTTTGTCATCTCTAAAGAGATGTACACTTGCCTATAATCAATATTTTGCCCCTGACCTGATCAAATTCAGAGTGAGATAAAAAGCTTATACCCAAGGCTTAGGCAAGTCTTTAAGCTATCAGCATCTCAAGGATTAATTGAATTAACAGTGGAAGGAGGCTCTGAAGCCATCATACCATCTCCAGAGAACTAAAAGTGGCAGAAACTCAGAAAATAAGCCAAGGGTAGCATCAAGGAAGGACTGAAGCTTAAGAGGGTACCATAACCTCCCAGAAAACAGAGCCTGCCTATAAAAAGGCAGAAAAAATGAGCAAATAACAAAAAAAGCACCTAATTATTAAAGAATTTTTATGGAGACAGAGCAGTAAAGACACAGAAGGGGACAATGAAAACCTATCTGATCCTGAGAAACTTTCTAAAAATATGCTAGAGGATATTGTATGTGCTTTCCTGACAGAGCTTAAAATATATCCTCTTTGTAAGTCATCAGTTTTTTTTCCCTAATTGAAATTTCATTAATTTTTTCTATGTTAATACTTTTGATACCTTTTGTTTTTTATATTATAGTGATTTCAAGATATACCACTCTCTCTACCCATTCAGTGAGTCTTCCCATATAACAAAGTAGTCACATGTCTAAGAAAGTGCAATATTTTTACTCACATTCTGTTCAATTCTCAAAGAAAAAATTCTGCCTTTTTTCTCATCCCTTCCCCAGGACCAGTTGTAATCTACTAAGGGTTTAGTTCCTCAAAGGTCTTGTTCATTATTCTTTAGTTCAGTGGTTCCCAAACTTTTTTGGCCAACCGCCCCCTTTCCAGAAAAAAATATTACTTAGGGCCCCCCCCCCGCCCCATCACATACTTTCACCGCCCCCAAATGCACCTGTGGCCATTACCACTCCCCCTGGATCGCTACAGCACCCACTGGGGGGTGGGGGCGTCCACTTTGGGAATCACTGCTTTAGTTGAACATTTTGGGAAGATAAAGGAACAAACAACATCCTCGTTTCTTCCCACTGTTCTTCCCATATTGCTCTCTACTAAGACACAAACTATTGTTGGCTGATTGGTTTCAGGTCTTTCTAAATATCTCTTAAGTGGTAGCCATGAAGCAAAAGAACATTTTCCATTTTCTGTTTGGAAGTAGAAGCTCTCATCATGCTTTTGGCTCCTTTTCCTTTTACAGTGGAAGTAGAAGAAAGTAATAATATATGTAAGAAATTGAATCATTTGTCAATTGCATAGTACTTAAAATTCAAAGGAGCCTAGTTGTCTAGTCTAACTCACTCATTATATTTGGGAAAACAAAGGCTAAGATGTTTATGATTTTTCAAGTTACATAATATCAGAACTAGAATTCAAACTCATATATTCTTGACTCTTTCCAGTAACACTTGAATGAATTCTTAAGCATTCACATTCGTAATTGCTTAAATAAACTTCATAGTCATCATGGCATTAGGGATAGAGTCATTGACCTCATCTAAGGAAGATCAGACTCAAGTCCCACCTTAGACATGTACCAGCTGTCTCGCTCTAAGGAAGTCATTCAACCTCTCCTCTCATCTCAGCGACAACTCTCTAAAACTGTAATTTGGAGAGAAGGTATCATCTTTTGTTGGTAGAAGGAGTTTTCTCATCAGTTAGGGTTCTGAGATAAGTATATTTAGTAAGTAGGTACAATGAATAGAGCTCTGGACCTAAAATAAGAAAGTCCTGAGTTAGAATGAAGATTCAGATACTTTTTAGCTGTGCTACCCAGGGCAAGTCACTTGACTTCTGTCTGCCTCATCTCCTTCTGTAAAATGGAGATAACAATAGCATCTAACTCCCAGAGCTATAAGATTAAACAGGGATATATTTAAAACACTTGAAAAATCTTAAAGTACCATATCAATGCTAGGTGCTAATACTATTGCTACTAATTTTAATACCAAAACAAATCTTTTCCCTGAAGTACATTAAGCCCTTTTATCAGGGCTCAGGTTTGCAATTTCAAGCAGAATTTTTAACAGACCTTTTCTTTTTTAGTAGATAAAATTTTAAAATAAAAGATTGTAAAATATTGCTTTTAATGAAACAAATTCCATTAAGGAGGGTAAAGGGGGAATTCTTTTGAATGAACAAGAAATTCTTTTTTTTTTTTTTTGTTCTCAAATCACCAGAAGAGGAAGTAATCCTATACAAAGTCAGTAAAATTAGACAAATGACCATTTAACAGGTGATTATGAAATGGATCCTTAGTTCTTTTTAATCCATGGATTTATTATTCAGAATTATTCAGCTTCACAAAATGTTTTATAACTTTTTCCAAATTTCCTGTTTCTACAACAGATAATTGGCCTCTTGAATGTGTTCACACCACAGAAGTCTCTAGAAGAATTTCAGGATGTGTAAGTGTGGTTATCTATAAAGTTTGTTTTATTATACTATTTATTTAGGGCAATTTTGATTACTATTTTTCCCCTTCTCTGAAGTTACATAGTCATGGAGCTTATGGATGCAAATCTTTGCCAAGTCATTCAAATGGAGCTAGACCATGAACGAATGTCCTACCTTCTCTATCAAATGCTGTGTGGAATCAAGCACCTTCACTCTGCTGGAATTATACATCGAGTAAGTAGAAATATTCACTTGTGTTACTAATATTCTGTCTTCACAGTTTATAAATAGATAGGTTATAGATTTATTGTTCTGTGAAGCAAATTGATATATTTCAAAAATCTGTGCTACCATAGATTAAACTAGAAAAATATAGAAACTGATTTGTAATAGTGCCTTATTCTGCATGTATAATACATAATTTAAGTACTTCATGGTTTTATGCTTCCATAGCAGGTCATTTGAATGCCAGCTCATTAGATTTTGGAAAATGATTTTTTTCTAATTTAGACAAACCTTTTAAAATAGGTTTTGTTCAGTGAGATGATGTTTAGGCAAGATATTTTGCTTAGAGTCATTTTGTGTCAATCAAAATTATATAATAGCTGAGCCATCTTTTCAACTTTGTTTTTGTTTTTTTCTTATTTATTTGCTAATAACTTACCTGAGGCAAAACTATATCTGACAATCTTGGTCTTGTACTTTATTGTCATCCCTGCTGATATTCCTTTGTATCCCACATTTGCTATGTTGTAGTACTATACTACAACTATACTATAGTTGTACTATAATATACTATAACAAGTACTATAATGTTGTGTTTTTAAATTTTCTTAAAGTACGAGAGAAATCTTAAGCTCAACAGGAGACTAGAATCCAATTTTGGCCTCATTACTTTTTTGTGTGACCTTGGGCAAAGTAGAGCTGTTCTTGTTCCTTCCCATTACATAAGCTAGAACAATTAAATGCCACTGGGAAAATAAATTATATATAATTAAAGCCCATAGTGAACTATAAAATTTAAGGAAGCATCACTAAGGCAAATTTTTATTTTTCATAAATAATATTTGCTCAAAATATGTATCTTTTTATGGACTTTTAATGATCTCATTGTTATTTTTACAAATGAAATTGGCAAATTATATTTCTGTAGTATTTTGACCATATACATCGAGTGACTTCATTGATTCTTAACTTTAGCTAAAAAGGATGAAATTTAATTTTGAAATTTAAGACATCGAAACTAGGATAGAAATATATCTGAAGTGGCTTTTGGATCGCTACATGCTTCTAACTTGATTTGTTCATTTCATTGACTGACAGACTGGCTCTGGAACTTCCAATGGCAAACTGCTCACAACTATCTATACATTTATATTTTTTGTCATCAGCCTCTCAATTCCAAAAAAAATTGTGATTTTTACAATTCCATCATATCCTTAGGTTTGCAAGCCAATAGCCACGTTATTTATTTCATCCTAGGTACTTTGCCTGTAGTTAGAATACAGTGCCAAAAAGTAAGCCCTTCAAATAAATCCAAAGCCCTTCAAATAAAAATTGCTGACTACCTACTATGTATAAGGCATGGTATGAAAAGCAAAATAGAAAAGATTGATGAACCCCAGTGAAGTTCTACACTCATAAGATCCCTGAATTTAAGGAACTTAATTTGGTTGGTTACAAGACATAAATACATGAGAATTTAATTAACAATGCAGTAGTTCAATAATAGCACAAAAAATAATATTGATAACATCACATGATTTGTTGTAAAATGATAAGTGTAGTTTTTTGGTTTGTTTTTAAGTGCTATGAGAGAAAAGGAAGACATTTCTATAACTTAGGGTGATGTAGGAAGATTTCATGGAAGAGGGGTTTGAACTCTACTCAGTTATCCCTTATAGATGTCTCATTTGGAAAGATCATTCTTGTAAACGACCTCTTCCAAACCTTCATGGTATTTCCTCCATGCTCTCAATTTTAATTCTGCTTTCTTAGAAAGGTTTTTCCTCTTCTTGCCTAGAGAAATCATACACATATAATAATCCATCTTTCTGTCAGCTTCTTATTCCTCTGTAAACTTCCTTTTCCTCTCCAAAGAAAGTTTATACTGTTTTATTAATTCACTACAAAATAACGGGTAGCAGGTAAAATATTGCTTAATTCCTCTAAATACAGTGGTTAAATTAACTTATAACCGTTTTCCTTCAGCTGTGATTCATATTTCACTTACATGCACACATCCTTCTGAAAGAGTTTGAAGCCGTGTCAGAGTATAATAACAAGACATTAAAAACCTACTTATTTTCTGTATTTCATTATGAAAATTCCTATATCTTAATCTAGGTGAATTATGATATTCCACAGTTAAGTTTTACCTGAATACTTCAAGAAGAACTCTAACTTCATTGACATGGGTAGTCCCTCCACTCTTTAAAGAGTGATTTTATTAATTACTATGGACTCAAAATAACTCGCCTGCCTGCCAGCCTTCAAATGAGGAAACAACCCCTCCAAATGTAACTAGACTGATGCCAGCAAAGGGCAGTCATTCCTGAGCCTATACTTGAAAGCCTTGGAGGCAGCAGTAATATAAGGGGAAAGAACACTTGACTCTGGAGTCAGAGGGCCTCTGCTCAGATCCCTCTTATGGCAGCCTTACTTGACTGTCAGTGCAGTGTGGGGAGCTGGACTAAACTATCTCTTGAGGGCTCCAGTTATGGAGCTACAATCTTCGGATACTATGAACTGTCAAAATTTGCCATTTGTTGGCATAGCCTTTTGAACCAACGGGAATCTGCACACTGTGTTGAGAAATCAGATCAGGGCATCTGTGGAATAAGTTTAACTCCTGACTGCTAAAATGTCAAATAACAAAGTTTTTTTTGTGCATGTTAAATGTACAACTGAGAAACTTAATTGCTAATTGAAATTCATCTAGAAAATTTAGAAGAGTTCATCCCTAAGATCCCTTTCCACTTATGCCATGCTCTCCTCAGTATTATAGACTTTGCTTTCCATTAACTTGGATCCTACTGTCTTGCTTCTTTTTTCTCACTTTCTTTGACATTGCCTAACAGACATTAGGAAGGAAAAATACTTTTTAGACCGAAGCAGTCATTTTTTCTGTCTTCACACCTAGATTAGTACTAAAGGAAAATGCCAACTACTGGGTTAAATGAAGGAGGACTTTCTTAAGCTATTGATATCACTTATTTAGATGATGACCCTTTCCATCATATCAGAACTGGAAAGAAGTTGATCATTTAAATAATTTAGGTCTTAGTGGTTTCAGTGTAACATTGTAGAGGAATGAATTTTCAGAATGTCAAGCACACTTGTTTCAAAATGAATAAGGATACCTACCGGACCTGTGATTTCATTGGTGTGAGATCTCCCAGTGAGACACTTGCACAACCAGTAACGGTTGGTAATTCTCTGCAACTTAACATCTTCATTGTCTGGAATTCCTAAAAGTTAAGAGATTTGATCAGTCATGTACTAATGTGGGAAGTAAATCCAGATTTTCTATCAGTTAACAAGCATTTATTTATGTGTCAAATGCTCTGCTAAGTGCTGAATGTAGAAAGGAATGCAAAAATAGTGCCTGCCCTCAAGGAGCTCACATTCTTATAGAGGAAACAATATGTAAATAATTAGGTACATGAAAATATCGATGTGGTTATCACAGAGGGAAGAGCACTAATATCTGGTGGAGCTGGATTTGGTTCTTCCAGAAGCAAAGATTTGGATTGAGTATTAATGGAAGCCAGGGAAGCCAAGAGGTACAGGTGAGAGAGCAGAGCATTGCAAGCTTTGAGATGGGAGATACAATATCATATTTGAGGATCTTTAGAAAGTTCGGGGTACCTGGATTGTAGATAGTATGAAGGAGGAGAGCAAAGTATAAGAACACTTTTTAATTATAAGGAGAGGCCAGGTTATGAAAAACTTTATAAGTGGCTGAGTGCAGACATAGCCATTTTGACGTTGGAAGTAATACAGAGCCGTTGGAATTTATTGAGTAGGTGAGGTGACATAGTCATACTGTTGCTTTAGGAGAATCACTTTGGTAGCTGCCTGGAAAATGAATTTGAGTAGAGAGTGACTTGAGGTAGGAAGAGCCATTAGAAATCTGTTATAATAATCCAGGCAAAAGGAAATGAGGGTCTAAACTAGAATAGTGGTCAAAGGAAATGTAGAAAAGCACTGTGGTGGATTCAGAAAGGACAAGATTTGGTGCTGACACCAGGTCTTTATCCATAAAGCCATACTACCTCTTAATCAAATATAAGCAAATTTGGGGTTGCCTATGGCATTGCAATTTTTTATGCTATCCTAAATAAGTAATTAATTATATCTTGAATTATGTTATACATCTTTTGGATGAAGGTTCCTCAGCCTCTTGATAATCTCTGGTTTATATTTTGTGTGTTACAGTATTCTGTAGCAGAGACCATGTAGTAATAATAGCATAATATTTAATTAACATATATAGTTTAAAATAAAAATAACATTTATATTGGGTTTTAAGGTTTTTAAAATGCATTATGTATGTTTTTCATTTGCTCTAATACCCCTATGTGAGGTAGGTATAACTATGAACAAAATTCTATTCATGATGCCTCAGAACTGAGGCAGACAGGTTAAGTGATTTGCCCAGGGTCACACAGCTAGTAAGTTTATGAGGCAGGATTCCAGCTCAGGTCTTCTGACTCTGAGTTTAACACTCTGCCTACCATACACTTAGCTGTCATATCAATTTCTGCTATGGAAAGTGCCTTACCTGAAGTTTGAGTTTAGGTGTGTGGGTGTGGGTGTGGGGATGTGTGTGTGTGGGTGTTTTGACAACTAAGAGTAATTGCGGCTATATACATAACCATAAACAATGAGAGTGTATTAAACTTTACTTAAGAGATCAGTTTCCATATACAGCATTTTGACAGGTGTTAAGATGCTGTCACACAATCTCTCAACAAATTAATTTCACTTAAGAGACTTACATTTTTTTTCTTAAGGTTGATTTCTCATGTAAGTAATGGTTTTCTATTTCTACATATATAAAACATTTCATTATTGATACTAATGGAAAAAAAGTTTATTGCTGTTTTTTGAGGGAATCTCATTTTATATATTTTTCTTTTTTTTTTTTTCATTAAAAAAGGCCATCTGTCCCTGATGAATACATGCATTCATTTTGTGACATTTATCACAATTAAACAAAAATGGAGTTGGGGGAGGATAAAAAACATGATTGTGTTGCTGAAACAATCTAGATCAACTCCTAGAATTGCAAAAGGCAATGTAAAATGCAATTTTTAGAGAGAGAGAGAGATATAAGCAGTACTTAATTATATAACAACCTCATAGCTTGATTAATACTGGTAACTTCTTGCTTCAGCAGTCTACAGTTTATAGTGGTGTCAAAGGCATAGAATTTTAAGGATAAAGAGTCCATGTCTCAGCGTCAAAGGAAACTTTCAAAACTCTTTTGCCCATCCCTCTCTTAACTAGAATGTATCCCAGAGAAGTGGTTATCCAGCCATTTCTTGAAGGCCTCCAGTAAAGGAAACACTACTATCTCCTAAGGCAACATTTCACTTGGATATAATTGTAATTGTTAGGAAATTCTTCCTCACTACAGGCAGAAGAATTGTAAAGATGATGGAATTGGGGCATAGAGTACCTTTGGCTTACCCAAGTTAACACAGCTAATTTAGTAACAGAGCTCAGAGTAGGACTTAGCTTTTCCAAAATCATTTTGTCACTGTATTTAGAAGAAAATTTACAGCAAATGTTTTCACACTTAAAAATAAAATGTTAAAAGGAAATACACACAATGTTTTATATCATTCAATTTTTGGGGGGGGGTGAGACTATCCCCTCCAAAAAAACCCCCATAAGTTATTTCCTCTTCAGATTCTTTATAAAATAGTCATAGTCTATATCCTATTTCAGTCATTTTATTAGTATTTATAGTTTTTTTAAAGCCTACTTTGAACTGCAAGACTAAATTTAATGAAACTTTTCCAGTGCCCAGGTGCTATTGGTTCTTGTCATGCGTAATAGAGGGAGTTAAGTTATTTGAGATCATTAAATTTACTTACTTAACTTTTCTGTATGTAAATTTCCATGACATGTGGAAATTGACCCTTTTTTAACCATAAAAAAAATATATATATATA
>NC_058131.1:653808774-653822545 GCF_016433145.1 Gracilinanus agilis | reverse complement strand
TATATATACATATATATATATATTGTTCTTGTTTCTGTCCTTTGATATTGTTTCATTTATTGCAGGTAAGAGATAATTCAGTTGTTCAAATTATATCACATGGATTTTTAATTTTCCAGTTGTTCATTTCTAGGCATTTCAACATTATCCATCTTTTAATATTTATTATCAAACATAAAAATCAGTCTTACCTTACAGGTAAAACAATAGATTCATGGAAGTGTTTTCACTTTGACCTGAAATATTAAAATTTATACTTTTCTTACTCATTAAACTTAAAGGATTTTTATACTTTCAAAATAAAAATCCTTTTTATATATCTTCCTTTTTCAGTTATTAGGTTATCTTTAAACTTAGCATCATAGAACTTCACTATTACCTGATCATATGTGTCTATTAGTATTATATATTAGAATGAATAAAAAACTGTACATGTGAGTGTGTATATAAATGTATATACATTATACAGATGCACACACACACATATACACACACTTTGGGATCTATAGGAACACTAAAATGAATAACTAGGGCACTCTGCCCTTCTAATTTTTATCCTAATCATTGATAATTTTTAACTAAAAGCCAAAATATGTAAATCCATAGAAGTAATAGTGTAGAGATTCATCACATCTTTTTGCCTCTAATTCCTCAAATCTTGATCTGATATAGAACAGCTTTCAGAGTAGCACTACTTCAGTACTGAAATGAGGACCTGAAGGCCTAATGGGTTGTAAATTCATAGCAAGAATAATGTTTATCTAGTTGCCTCTTATATTAGACACTGAACTTTAAAGTTAATTAAAGTTTGGGAGATTTTCATAAAAAATACTTTCTAATAGCATTAACTACAGAGTTGGTTATAATTGGTCTGTAGAAACAGATTTTACAAATAGTAAATGAAATGGAAAAAAAATACAATACAAAATTTTTTCTTTTGAGTAGGGGTGCAACAAGACAGGTATCCTAATTACTGAGTCTTTGTTAGGCTAGCATAGAATTTTTGCCATCAACAAATTTCAACGTGGTAAGTGAGAAATCAGATGTATAAACCTGCCTATTGATAGTTAGTTGAGCAGCTTTGAGATGTGTATCTGATGATGTGAAGGAAAGAGTAACATTGGATGGATAGACTAAGACAGAGGGACCTCCCACTCCCTGTTTTCATTAAACAGTAGTGGAGACTTTGTTGGAAGCCTTAACATGGATACAGGCTGGAGACTCTTAAGTGGTAGGAATAATAAATGCATAGTGATTAAAAATGGAATCCATCGAAAGCATCCTTATGCTTAAATTCATAAATGTCATTATAGTCATAAGTGGGTAAAATTTTCTAAACTGGCTATCCTTGTCCTAAAGCATAATGATACTTGTGTGTACTTCTAATTTCTTTTAACTACCTCTCCAAATCCTATATATTAGAACTAACCTTTCAGCCTAATTCTGATTTGTAATGTATAAAACACTTCTAATTTCTTCAATAACTCTTGGCGTTGAACAGTTTTATCAAATGAAAATTCCATGAAGAAATCATATGTGGGGAATTTGACACTTGCATTAAATTTATGAGGAAATACTTTTGTAGTAAGATAAATGAACAAAAAACATGGATTAACTGACTACCTTTTAAATTTTTTTTTTCTCAAGTGGTGGTGGTAACTTAAATGTGAACTTCAAAATGTTTATACATGTCATAGCAGTCATTTATGATGTTTCTTTTTAAGGACTTAAAGCCCAGTAATATAGTAGTAAAATCAGACTGCACTTTGAAGATTCTTGACTTTGGACTGGCCAGAACTGCAGGAACTAGTTTTATGATGACACCTTATGTAGTGACTCGTTACTACAGAGCACCCGAGGTCATCCTAGGGATGGGCTACAAAGAAAACGGTCAGCAAACATAGTATTTCTTTGAAATGTAGTTATAATTTATTTTCCCTTTTGAACATCATATTTCTAATGTAAATGTTTAACCTGTATAATCTTTTTAGTGTTCAAAAATAAATGTGTGCAGTTGTGCAGAGTTTATGAAACTTACTATAATTTTTTCATCACTGTTTGAAAATCTGGGGATCCTGTTCGTGTAAACATAAACACACACAAACAGTACTACCAAAGCAATTTTCTTCGTCTTCAGTATATGTTGTTAACTGTAGCATAGAAATAAGCATTTTAAAAATTAAACATAGGAAAGCATAATTTTTTGATCATTTAGTAGTAATGATAATTATCCTGTTTTCATAATCTTGATGCTTAAAATTAACTGGTAAGATTTTAAGGTATAAAATGCATGTTTCAATTCCTCCAGTCTACTAGTTTGCTTTCCAAGTTTACCTACCTCAGAGCATTTTTTATGACAATAAGAAATGCAGAACTCATAATTCAGATGAAAAACATTTTAAAAATTGTTTTTCTCTGTGTGGATCAAAATCAAAACAAAACAAAACAAAAAACTTAAGTTCAGGTCCTCAGAGCCATGAATATGATTGAACCTACAAAAGAAATCAAAATGATTATAAAAGCTTTGTTGGTCCATTCTCCAGGGATGGTCTTATACTACTTTTTTATTTGCTTGTCTATGTTTATGTATGTACATATGTACAAATCTGTATATACATACACACATATTTATGTACATGAATATGCACACATTTCATCTTGAAACCAGTTATAAAGTATCCTTTTTTTATCCCTTACCTTCCATCTTAGAATCAATACTGTGTATTGGTTTTAAGGCAGAAGAATAATAAGGTTTAGGCATTGAAGTGACTTACCCCGGGTCATACAGGCTGCATTCGAACCCAGGATTTCCCTTCTCTAGGCCTGGCTTTCAATCCACTGAGCCATCTAGCTGCCCCTAAAAGTAATTTTTGTTAGTTAGAAGTTTTAATTTTAATACTGAAGTGAATTCTCAAATGTTATATGTAACTTTCCTTCTTCATACCTATTTATAAAAGGAAATCTTGTTCAAGGAGGTACAGACATTTGTAGAGAATCATGTGCCCAAGATTTGATTTCTTATCATTTTATTAAATTTAATTAACTTCAACCAAAGGAATCCTTTGGTAAAAGACCTTGAATCTTTTGTAAATTCTTCTTCTTCTACTTCTTCTTCTTCTCCTTCTCTTTCTCCTTCTCCTTCTCCTTCTCCTTCTCCTTCTCCTTCTCCTTCTCCTTCTCCTTCTCCTTCTTCTTCCTTCTTCCTTCTTCCTTCTTCCTTCTTCCTTCTTCCTTCTTCCTTCTTTCTTCTTTTTCTTCTTTTTTTAAAAAACCCTTACCTTCCATCTTGGAATTAATACTGTGTATTGGTTTCAAGGCAGAAGAGTTGTAAGGGCTAGGCAATGGGGGTCAAGTGACTTGCCCAGGGTCACATAGCTAGGAAGTGTCTGAGGCCAGATTTGAATCTAAGAACCTGTCTCTAGGCCTGGCTTTCAATCCACTGAGTCACTCAGCTGCCCCCTGAAAATTCTTCTAATTTTTTATTTCTCTAAAAGATATACCACCAGTGAACTTTTAAAGCCTTAATGACATAAGAATCAGTGAATGTGATTAGGGAGGAGATGTATTTTAAAAAATTAATAGCAAGTTAGGTTTTCAGATTAGTACCCTTCTCTTGTCTTTTAACATGTTTTGGTGGGGATAAGGTATAAACTAAAATAATCCATCTCCATTTTATACCTTTACAAACTGCTGAGACACTATTGCTTCAAAGTTAATGTAGTGTAAAATGTGGATCTGAATTTACAAAACTTTTCACCATCTTTTTCAAAGCATCTATTCTGACCTATGGCCGCATTTTTCTTTGTTTAAGCATGATAAACCATTAAAGAATAGCAACAAAAACTATATGTGCAGAACATTTAAGAAAAAGTCCATGATATTCTATGTTAAGCTGTGAAATAATTATTAAAATAGGGTATATACTGATGTCAGAAGACTTTAAAAGATTGCACTCTAGAGATTGGATCATGAACTGTTCCTTTAAATCTCTTTTCTAAATTATTCAGTTTAACCAATTAAATTTCATTTGTTAGTAAATGATCATAGGAAATTACCAACATTCATCTCCCAGATCCTTCTATCAGCATAAATAAAGTTGATATTTCTACCTGTGATCTCTCCCTTTTCTTTTCCTTTTTAAAAGGTTCTGGGCTTTCAAACTCTAAACAAAGTGTATATAGATGTTTCTGGGATTTTCCAGTTCATTTTGCTTGATCTTCCTTTACCCCTCATTTGCTGCTCCAGCCTTACATGCCCTCTTTTGTTTATTATCCAGAACCATGAGTATGTCTGTGTGTGTTGTGTGTTTTACTGAAAACAGGTGAAAATCCCCAAATTTTGTATTTTCTTTAAATACATAAATTATTTTTGTTAATCTTCAGTTGAAATCTCATTTAAAATTGGAGAGGGGCAGTGATTCTTAAGAAACAATTTAAATCAAAATGTGGGCCAAAATCATCTTAATCCAGTTTCTTCATTTTGCATCTGAGGAAATCAAGAAACAGATAACTGAAGTAACCTTCCTAAGGTTCTGTTGTTAGCTAGTTGCAGAGCTGGGACTAGAACCCTAACTTCCTGACTCCAAGGCCAACTATTTCCTCTTTCCTTTACTATGTCACTTAAAGAGAAACTCATTAAGAGTTTTGTATTATATGGCATTGTTTTAAGAATTAGTATTAGTTCCATCCAAAACTGACTTCTTTGACCAAAGAATAATTTACAGATATAGATTTGGGGTTTTAGGGTTTGTTTTGGAGGGGGGAAAAGTCTTTTTTTGGGATATGTTAAAGATAGTTGTTTATATTATCCTTAAGTTTAGTTATGAATCTTTCCCCAATGTAGTCATTTTTGTAAAATAATTAGTAAAGGTTCTTATATAATATGGTTAAGAAAACTTAACACATACTATATTTAATCCTGTTATAATATAGCAGAGTATTATGATCTATTATTGAAATGGATAAAGCCATTGTCAAAGTCTTTTGAAGAATTTTAGGCCAATGCTATCTTATATGTGGATTTTAAGACAGTTTTTTTTAATTTGTTATGAAATTTGTGTGTAATGTTCATTAGCATGTTAGATCTTTTCAATATGAAATTGTTGCTATATTGAATAAATAGTTTGAGCTTAATCTACTTAGAGGATCATAAATAATTTTAATGTCAATGGATATTTTAATATGCTAGATTATTTCTGCTCATGCTTTTTTTGTTTATTTGACTTAAAGAAAGTGCAGTGCACAGTTGAATTTCAAAACAAAAGAAAGATTTCTTTAATTTAACTATGTATTTATATCCTTTAACACCACTACATATTACAGTTTATTAGCTGCTTCTTCATATTCCAAAATTCCAAAAATCCCAAAGAACTCAAACTATATATCTTTATACTATAATATAACTGTGCAAAGCTCTCACTTTAAATTTAAAAACTTAATTAAAAGGCTGTACACATTTTCCTTTGTGAATCAAACAAAATTCTTTGGAAAATACTTTTGTTTAGAATCTTTCCATTAATTAAAACTAAGATCATTTCTTTTTTTTTCTGTGATAAGTTTCAGCAGTTTTATATAATGCAATCATGTTATGCTTCTTTAATTTTAAATGACCTTTTGCTTTGCTTTTCCTTCTTTTGTGCTACAAACATAGTGGATTTATGGTCTGTGGGGTGCATTATGGGAGAAATGGTTTGCCACAAAATCCTCTTTCCAGGAAGGGACTGTATCCTTGTGCGGCTGCAGCAGTTTGATTGGTGATTCACTCTTTAATGCTCTGTCATGAAAGTGCTTATGGTCCAATTTTCTTTAAATAGACATGAAGCTTTGTTGTTGTTGTATCTTTCCAAAAATTGTTCTGATAAGAAGTTGAATCATTTTTTAGGCTGCACCTAGCAGTAGGACATAGTCTCTGCTGGGAGTCAGAGCACCATTCATTGTCACTCATTTTCATTTGACACTGCTTTTTATAATTTCAATATCATATTGTGTGTATGATTTTATTTTAGTGTGTTTTGTTTTGTTTTTTACTTTAGCCAATATCTTTTTGTTAATGTCATTGCATTTTGTTTTCAGTTGACATTTGGTCAGTTGGGTGCATCATGGGAGAAATGATCAAAGGTGGTGTTTTGTTCCCAGGTACAGATCGTATCCTTACTTTTTGCCTAGACTAGTTTTTGAAAGGTCAAAATGAACTTCAGCTTGGTCAGTGTAACATAGTCTTGTCTCTTACACAGTTAATGAGGTAATGCTAAAATATTGTTTCAGAATACCACCAGCTGATATAGACCACATGTAGACCTTTCTTATATTTGTAAAAATGCGCAAGTGCAATTAATTATCTATTTATAGTTTATCATGGGCTTTGGATTTATTTATTTAACCAAAACCAATAAGCATGGCTTTCATTCAGAATTTCTAATATTCCTATCACTTGAATAGATTTAGAAGTGTTTAGGAAATAGATTTTAAAATTGTCCATTGCCTCTGGTCATACATTGTTTTTTTTTCCTTTTGTTTTGTTTTATGTCTGTGTGCTGTTTTTGCTGTTGTCCCTTATTGAATTTAACTCATTGATCCTTTCATCTTAAATATTTGAGTAGTGCTGCTTTTTTGTGATGTTGATTAGATTAGGATTCATTAGAATACATTTTGTCCATCTGTCTGCTTTTTACTTGTTATACTAACAGTAACCAGCTGTATATTTCTCTGTCAAACTGAAATGCTTACATCTGTTTAGAGGAAAGTATAGTAGTATTAGGTCTATTAACCGTAGTCCCATTTGGACATGTGTGAGCCTCAGCTGGAAGCATCCTTTTCCCCTAGTGATTCACAAAGTAGTAAGGGATGTGCCCAGCTGATATAATCTGAAGGCTTTCATGGTGCCCAGAGTGGCTTTTGTCATTTTCACAGCTTCAGCAGAATACTATGCAAAACCCACAAGAAAGGAAGGGGAGATGCATTTAGCATCCTTCAGCATTGTTGCATCCTTTGTATCTGGCTGGCTGAGGTCTCTGTAGGTGTTAGGCCAGTTAGTAATAATATATAAAATCCATTTAAAATTGCTACCAATTGATCATCCAAATGTTGCTTGATAGACCAGCCAGCTAATGAAACTAATAGAAATAAGGAACCGTTGCCACCTCCTATATTTGCATGTGACCCAGAATTTTTATTCAGGGATTTAGCAGAATTTCTGAATATTTCCCTGAATAGGAACTAGTTTTACTAGATTATAGTTTGGCCTTATTTATTAGGGACCTTCTGTTTTTGATCTCTTAAAAGAAGTTTCTAACTTCCACAGTTAATATTAAATCTCCTTTGTGAAAGAATTCAGTATTTTATAATCAGCGAAATGATATGCATGTATGTGTTTGTGTATATATACATATATAAAATTATATATATCATATATATTTATATATCATTTTGCAAAGTATTGGATCAATGTGAACTGTTATTAGATGATAGCATTATTTTATATATAAACATACACAAGAAATTTGATATAGTTGCTGGATTTGAAAGAGAAAGGAATTTGTTACTAGCATTTGTGGTCAGTCCTCTTAAGATAACTAGAAAAAAGGAAATTTAGCATTTCCCCCATGATTTTGAACCTTTTGTACTTAGACTCCATTACCTGGTAGCCTTTAATGAATTGTTCTTGTCACTATTCTCTGATTCAGCTGTAGTAAGAAAGTGTTCTAATCTCTGTTTTTATAGTGAAATCATAAAAACCTCAATTGATATTCAGTTAATTTATTGATTTTTCTTCCTCTGTTTTCACTACCTTATGCAGTGTAGCAGTACAACTTTCTTTATGTTTTTCACAATGTTTCTTCTGAATTTTAGGGAGTATCATTTTTTATCATTTTGGTCTGTTATAGCCAATGTATATCTATCCAGTATTTTTCTTAGCTGCTTGATCTTAGATATTGATCAGTGGAATAAAGTTATTGAACAACTTGGAACACCATGCCCTGAGTTCATGAAGAAATTGCAACCAACAGTAAGGACTTATGTGGAGAATAGACCTAAATATGCTGGATATAGCTTTGAGAAGCTCTTCCCAGATGTACTTTTCCCAGCTGACTCAGAGCACAACAAACTTAAAGGTATCTTTTTTTTAAGTATCCAAAAATTCAGAGTGACCTTTGAAATTAATTTCAAATATATTTTAGTATATCAATGCATGTAGTTTTTATACAAATTCTAAAAGTTCTTAGTCTTATTAAATGTTTTCTAGGCATTGAAATTTAAGAAAATGTATATAGAACTAATCCAAACTGTTGCTTTTACAGCTAGTCAGGCAAGGGATTTATTGTCAAAAATGCTGGTGATAGATGCATCTAAAAGAATCTCTGTGGATGAGGCTCTCCAGCACCCATATATCAACGTCTGGTATGATCCTTCAGAAGCAGAGGCGGTGAGTTCTTTTCTTTATGTTTCTGAGATATATTGTGATAGGGAGGAAGGGAGGGAGGGAAGGAGGGAGAAAGATTACACTTTCCTACTGTGAGTTAGGAATCATTTTGTTTTTGTCTTCTGGGGAACAAAAAATAGTTGAATAGCACTTTCATCCCAAATTTTTTGTATCAGGGATTAATAGATATAACTCGGGTATAAGCACTTTGTAACTAATTAGTATATTATATAAGCTGTTGTTCCAGAAAGTGGGTGGAGGGAGTTTCTGTTGCTAAAGGTTTTTTGATTTGTTTAATGTGAGTTAAGCTGTAGAAGAATGGGATGCAAGGATACCCTGCAGTTGTTTGAATATTCCCTAGTTATAATTTTAAGACAAACTTGCTGACTTGTATTAGTGGAAATTATCTTTGTACGCTCTTCACCTATTCCCAATTTTTAATGACCTGATTTATTTATTGCTGCCTTATCTCTTACAGCCTCCACCAAAGATACCTGACAAGCAGTTAGATGAAAGGGAGCACACAATAGAAGAGTGGAAAGGTATGGAAAAAACGAAACCTAAAAACTTGAGAGAGTAGAGCCCTTAAACCAAAAGTCCATTTTACTTTCAAAATCTATTCATTTGGGCAAGATCTATCTAAACAGATTTTTAGATACCCAAGCTATTTCTTTCATTACTGGCTTTTGTGTCTCTGGAATAAAGATTAGACATAAGGAATTTAAATTTGGTGTTTTAGTGTATTTCTTTACATTATTGTAGTCCACTTTTCTTCTAGTTCTGCTTTAGGATCATTTTATAGCAGTCCTCCCTTTTTATCTCTGAATTGCTCATATTTATTGCTTCTTAGACACAGTAATATTCCATTCCATACCATAAATTGTTCATCTAGTCTGCATTATTTGACTGATACTTAATTTATTTCCATTTTTTTGTTACTACAAAGAATGTCATTATGAATATTTGGAATGTATGGAACCGTTTTGTCATTTATCTCCTTAGGATAGATAGGCTCAGTAGTAGGATTTATGGGTCAACGGTATTAACAGTTGAACAACCTTCCTTATGTAATTCTAAATTGATTTCCAAAATTGACTAATTCACAGCTGCATCAACAGTGTATCAACATTCCTAAAATTCTATAACCCTTCCAACATTAGTTATTTCCTTCTTTTATTATCTTTGCCTATTTGCTAAGTGTAATATGAAACTTGAGTTGGTTTATTTTATGTTTATTTTATTAGTGATTTTCAATTCATAAGATTATAATTTTCCTATCTTTGAAAACTTTATCCTTTGTCTAGGTGGACAAAGAGAATGACAAAGTCTATTGGAGAATGACTAATATTAGAAAATCCTCTCATTTCCCTATATGTCTTTTTTTTTTAACTCTTGCCTTCTGTCTGTAACGTACATCTGTGTAGTTATATCTAATTATATGTACAGGTTATGTAAAATAGATGTGTGCATACTTAAAATGTTTGGAAAACAGATTCATAAGATAGAATGCTTAGTTCATAGTTTTCTGTAGGAAGTTTTGGTTTGATGTAATAGCAATAGAAATTAGCATAAAAAGAATTTGTTTTGAATTGTTCAGCTAAGATTTTTTAAAATGCATTTTGCATAAGTTTTTTTTTAGTCAAATAGATTGAGTTTTTTGTAAAAGCATACTAAGTTGTGTTGTAATTTTTTCTATTTTTCTATTTGCATACATTGCTATAATTTTTTAAGATAAGATCGATTTTGTATTAGATTAGCATCTCATAGTTTTGTTTATGTTACAAATTGGTTTTGCAAAAGTTTTCTAGTTGCAGTTTGACTTTTTGGATTTTATTGTATTCTTTTATATGTTGCCATTTGTATTTGTATTCAGAATTTTTTTTATTGTGTTTTGCAAATGTTTGCACTTTGATCTTTGTAACAATTTATTGTAAATCCCTTTCTTTTTCTCTTCCTTTCCTTTGTTCAAATCCCTGACATAGGAACTAAGAGAGGAATTAGATAAGTAAGTGTAGTAGCTTGTTATTTTGGGGTAAGAATTTAGATTAGGAATACAATAAAAGGAGTTAAATTTATTGTTGTGCAGACACCAAAACTGTTTTTATCAGAATGAATTTTTATCTGCACAAAGTGGGGGATTTAAGTGGGAAAACAAGAAACTAGGGTTTCGCAACTTTGCAAACTTAGCAAAAGACATGAGTTTGCAAAGAAGGGTCTGGTCACATGCATGGAACTGGGGAAGAAAAAGAGTACCAAAGACTGTTGAGGGTCCGTTTTTCCTGTTTGGCCAAGAGAGCGAAGAGTCTGCTTCCTGTGGCAGTTTGTAGGAGGTGACTGGCCTTTCCTGATACCTTGAGGTCCTGTAGTCTAACCAGTGAGAAGATTCCTGAGATCCTGCCTATCCTTGCCTCCAGTTAACATCTCCCAGATATTTTGTGAGCTCCTGATTACTGATTTTTGAGAGGTTTCCTGACTGATTGTGAGTGAGAGCCAGACTCTGAAAAACCTCTTGTCTTTGGGCCAGAGGCCTGCAGCCATCTTGGCATCTGAAGAAGTTTATCAAGATTAGAACATCTCTACTCTGACGAACTTTTACCATGGCTATCTTTAATTTGAGGACCAGTCAGCTCAGTTTAGATAGTTAGTTTGAATTTCTAGAGAGATCAGAGTAGTAAAGTGTAGCTTGAAGAAATTGAAAAAGGCTTCATGAGAGGCCTATAGAACAGAGGGAGGAATATCTAGATTTTAGAATTAGGGACTTCCTTTACCTTGCTCCTCCATCATCTCCTGTTGATTTACTATAAATAAACCTATTTTACTGGTTAAAAAGAAAGTTAGGGTAGTGTTGCAGCCTAGAAATGACTCTAAGGCCTACTCAGACTTGGAGGGTGAGTTCCTCTAAATATAAAACATCAACAACTCCACAAACTCTGTTGAGTCATCTTTTTTTTTTTTTTTTTTTTTTTAAATCCTTACCTTCCATCTTGGAATCAATACTTTGTATTGGTTCCAAGGCAGAAGAGTGGTAAAGGCTAGGCAATGGGGGTGAAGTTACTTGCCCAGGGTCACACAGTTGGGAAGTGTCTGAGACCAGATTTGAACCTAGGACCACCTGTTTCTAGGTCTGGCTCGCAATCCACTGAGCTACCCAGCTGCGCCGCTTCCCTCCCCTCCCCCTCTCCCGCCTTGAGTCATCTTACTCACCTATTTCATGTCTTAGAATCAATACTAAGTATTGGTTATAAGGTAGAAGAATGGTATGGGCTAGGCCAGTGGTTCCCAAACTTTTTTGGCCTACCACCCCTTTCCAGAAAAAATATTACTTAGCCCCTTGGAAATTAAATTTTTTTAATTTTAATAGCAATTAATAGGAAAGATAAATGCACTTGTGGCCATCACCACCCTCCTGGATCGCTGCAGCACCCACCAGTGGGGCGGTAGCACCCACTTTGGGAATCACTGGGCTAGGCAATTGGGATTAAGTAATTTTTCCGCAGTCCCATAGCCAGGAAATGTCTTGAGATCAGATTGCCTCCAGGACTGGCACTCTATCTACTGAGCTACCTTGCTGTCCCTGTTCCTATTTATCTTGAACTTTTATCAGATATATGAGAAAGTTTTTCCTCCCTACTCAATAGTTTCCTTTTTCATTCTAAGCTGCATTTTTTTGCTTTTTTTACAAAAGTTTTTGAGTTTTATACAATTGAAAATTTCTCTTGCATCATTTTTTATATCCTCTAATCCTTTAACAAAATTTTAAAAAATTATCTGATAACTTTCACATCCAAAATTGTGACATCAGAAGACGCCTAGACTTTAAGTTGATGTTTGTTATCATTGTGAGCCTTGAAAGTTTTATGGCTTGTTGAGGTAAGAAAGGGCCTCATGTTTATGGGCATTTAACTCTTTGTCTCATCAAACATGATAGCTACAAGGCCTGGGATTCTCTGCCCTGATTTTTGTCCAGATTAGTCTTTGTCTTTTCCATGGTAGGTCTAAACCTCTTGCCCCAGCACTGCCCTAAACCCAACTTTAGAAGATCTAACTAAGGAGATCCAGTTACAGCATTGGCCTTCAAATACTTTTACTGTAAATTCTGGGAAATTCTGAAGATCATCATTTAGCTCATCATTGGCATTTATTAAACACCTGCTCAAAATATCACTTATTGTATTTGTTGTATTGTATTGTGTTGTTAGTAATGAATTTAGCTTTTGGCTTTTGTTAATTTCTTCTTCTTTTTCCAGAATTGATATACAAGGAGGTTATGGACTTGGAGGAGAGAACTAAGAATGGAGTTATACGGGGTCAGCCAGCTCCTTTAGGTTGGTTACAATATAAGCTCAGTTCAAAACAGCTTATTCTATTTCTACTTTTCAGTGAGTCTAAAACTAATTCTTTCATTATAGTTACTCCATTTGTACTTAACACTTTCATATGCATAAGAAAGGTTTAGTGTCCTTTACTAGAGTGGCCAGGGTACCAATATGTAATGTATCAAGTTATATAAATGCTCAGGGCTATTTTAACTTTATAAAACTGCTTTATAGTACAGATCTACTAATTTGATGTTTCATTTTCAGTTGACATTGATTTACCTTAAAATTATTTTGTAAAATTCAGTAGCTCTGTATTTATGTGATTTTGAGGAAAATTCTTCTTTTTGAACCCATTGAAACTTTAAAATACATAAACAAGATATTCCATAAACAAGAGACTCCAATATCTTGGTTGCAGGTATTTTCTCTGGCTCCTGGGGCTTCTACAAAGAGAACTCTTAAATATGTTGTGCATGTAGATTATATTTCTCTTTCTTTCATCTCTTTGGAGAATAGGCCTTTTTAGAGGTATAGTATACACTGTACTCTCCATTACTTTTACCTTTCAATTCTTTCTTTGACCATTCTTTTCTCTCTTACCCATTTTGACCCCTTTATGAATCAGTTCAACTCTACATCCTCCTCTTGAATCTGTAGCCTCCATATTTCTCTAATTTGGCCTTGTCAGATAATAACTTTGGATCACTCCCATCTTTTACCCTCTCAGAAATCACACAACTGTTTTGACTGTCTCTCATTTGGATTTACGTCACATAACCTCAACTGAGCCTGCACTGTTGCTTGACAATTCTTCTACACTTCCCTCACAGACTCTTTGACCCACTCTCCACAGCAGCTCTTCCAAACCCTTTCATCTGTCCTCCAAACTCCTGTGATTCCCTTTAGGCCATTCATTGTGCCTTCCCTCTTCTCCACTCTTCCTCATTATAAGCAGTTCTCGAACAGATTGCTCTATCTCTCATTACCACTTTCCCTCTCTCCCTCCCTCCCTCCCTCCCTTCCTTCCTTCCCTC
>NC_058131.1:653794815-653808403 GCF_016433145.1 Gracilinanus agilis | reverse complement strand
CTCCCTCCCTCCCTCCCTCCCTCCATCCCTCCCTCCCTTCCTTCCTTCCCTCCCTCCCTCCCTCCCTCTATTAGATTGTGGTGAACTCCTGAAGGTCAAGGACTGACTTTTGACTCTTTGAAACCCCAGTCTTAGCCAGTGCCTGGCACATAGTAGGCTCTTAATAAATGTTGATTGATTGAGGGGCATAGTTCCAAATTGCTTTTTAGAATGACAGAACCATTCACAGCTCTACCAACAGTATGTAGTGTGCCTATTTTCCTAGAAACTGCCCCTTCCCCTCAACATTTATCTCTTTGGAATAGACTTGCTATAGATGAATGCATTCCCAAGTCAGCTTTTAGCACTATTAACACTTCCTTAGTGCAAGTTGGCTTCTAACTCTTTGAGCCTCTGAGCTGAAAAATGACATCATTTGAGAGATTAGGACCTTTCTATTCTCTATCTGTCTTTTTCAGAAAGAGCAGAATGAGATATAAGAAGCAGAAGTTGCTAAGAGAAAGATTTACTCTTTAATGTAAAGAAAAACTTGCTAACAACTATAGCTAGCCAAACATTGAATGGGCTACTTTGGGCAATGTTGGTATTTCCACATGACTCCTCTTCCAGTACAGAGTAATTGACCATTTATATGGGATATTGTAGAGTATATTCCTGCTTGCATAAGAGTTGGACCAGGTGAAGTGTGATATTTGTTAAAACCCTGGCATCATTTTATTCCTCATTACCCTCGGCCTGGACTCTTGTAATTAACTCCTATAAAGTCTTCCTGCCTCAACTTGCTCTTTCTCCAAAATTATCCTTCACATCTCTGTGTGAATTTTACTTAATTCTAAATTTTACTTAATTTTACTTAAGTCTAAATCGTTTCATAGTATTTTTCTGCTCACAATTCTTCTATCACTACTAAGTTACCTATTAAATAGAATTTATATTCCTTAGCCTGACATGCCAGAGCCCCTATAGTCTAGATATAGGTTACTTCTATCACAGCCTCATAGTATTCTCTCTCCTTCCATGTTCATGACAGTCAAACTGAGCTACCTGCTTTCTACCTAGGCGGCTTTTGTGGACACTGATCCTCATATCCAGAGTGCCCTTCCCCTGTTTTATTCAACTCAGTGAAAAAAATTTAGGCACCTGCTCTGTGCAGGGCATCATCCTCAATTTTAGGGGATGCAAAGACAGGCACGAGTTGTATGATCTAATGAAAAGGGGTTAATCAATAATACCACTGACAGGAGAGGATGGCACCAGCAGGGAAAGAGCTGTAGAAGGAGGGGTCAGCAGAAGGGTTTCCAGCAGAGCCTCATTCAAGTTTAGCCTGGCAGAGATGGGGGTCATTGGGGCTGGGGCTCCCATTCCTTGAGGAGGACAACCACCTTGGTCATGAAGAGGAAAGTGTGCTGGTCAGGAAAGAGAGGGAAGGGAGGAGGCCACTGGAAAACAGGAACAAATGTATGGAGGGAGTGGTGTAAGGCAGGTCTGAAAAAGAGGGCCATTACCCCAGGGTTAGGGGCTTAAACTTCAATCTGTCATCCTTGAAGTGACCAGAGCATTGCATTAGGAAGATTTAGTCACCCTGTTATGAACAATCACTGAGTACTTTTCCTTTTATCCATGTCATAGCCAGGGAAACCCTGAAAACGTTTTAACCAACTAATTTCATCACACCTATGAATGAGGAAGATTATTTTGACTTCTGGGTGGAGAATGAATTGGAGACAGGAAAAACTAGAAATTAGGAAACCAATTAGGCTGTTGTGATAAATCCCTTAAAAGGAGGGTTAGTGGTATCCACATGAGATGAGGCATGACACAATGGGAAAAATTACTAAATTTGGAATCATAACAATGTAAGCTTGAATTGTACCTTTGCTGCATATTCCCTTGATTGACCTGAGCAAGTTAGTTAGCTTCTCTGCACCTCACCTTGACTGTAAAATCAGGTTTTGCTAGATAAGTTCGGAAGTTCCCTCAGCTATAAATAGGAAGTGGAACGAAGAGGGGAAAATGTGCTGGGGGTTTTAGCATTAAGATCTGCATGTCTTATTAACTGATTGAATATCAGGGTGAGATGGAAAAGCTGAAAACACTAAGTGGTGTTTTATAAACATTTGCATATATTGGTTTTTATTGTTTATATTTATTTTTTCTATTTTAACATTTAATATACTTCTATATTATTTTATGTATAATATATAATTTCTATTTTAATGACTATAAATGCATCTGAAGCCACGTGTCATTTTCCATTTAAACTGAAAGATGCCCATCCCACTTAAAGTGTTTTTTCTTTCCCCTTGAAGATATTTTTAAATGTGTGGGCATCGTGAGAAGTTGTCCCTCTGTTTCGTGTTGAGTTTTATTTAGCTTAGGAGATACCAGTAGCCATTACTTGAGGACAGTGCAGTGCAAGCAACTCTCTATGCAACTGTATCTGCAACTGATTTGCTGTTTTGTTTCTCATAGCACAGGTGCAGCAGTGATTAGTGGCTCTCAGCATCCATCTTCATCATCGTCTGTCAATGATGTGTCTTCAATGTCAACAGATCCAACATTGGCCTCTGATACAGACAGCAGTCTAGAAACATCAGCTGGACCTCTGGGCTGCTGTAGATGACTATTTGGTCAGGGGTGGGAGGGTAGAGGGAGGGGGGTTGCAGGAGGGAGGGGGATTCATTTAGGTATTGATAGAACTACTTTGAAAACAATTCAGTGGTCCTATTTTTGAGTGTTTTGTTTTTTCCCCAAAAATGTAGGATTCATTTTTTAAAAAAATATCAAGTGCTGTAATTTAAAACTGTAAGTTGTTTTTAAAAATGCCACAAAATATATTGTGGTGTTTTTGTTTTTTTGCTGTAATTATCTGTATAATGTAAACCTAATAATTTTATCATGGTTTAAAATTTTTGCCTATTTGCTTTACCTTATGCTGCTGATTCATTTTTAACTGAATTTGTAAGCTTTGTTTTATCAAAGCAACTATTATGTGGTGACTTGCCTATATCATGAATTATTTAAGATTTTATAGTGGTTTTTTTATTAGAATTTATTCCAGATGTTTTGTTCATGACAATATCCTTCAGGGTTATGTGCTTGTCATTAGTTTATTCCCTGGAGAAAGAGGTAAGATATATCTCTGTAGCCAGTTATATTCAGGTATAACTACTGTAAATGATTAAACCTCCAATTCTTGCTATTTGCCCATCTTAATTTAGTCAAAACAATTAGTAGGAAATCCAACATAATTCCTTGTCAAAGTCACTTCATCTGAATGGCAGAATAATGCAAAGCATGTCTTTCTAAGATGCCATATATTCAGCCTACCCCCAAAATAATAATAATAAAAAAAGATACGGTGTATTCTGCAAAATTATGGCATGCTAAAAGCTTATGATCACATCAAGAGGATACTTCATGAATAATACATTTCAATGCAAATAAACATATGGTTTACTTCTACTAGCTATTAGCCTGTTTTTGTACACACAAAAGCTAATCTATCTTTCCAGGACACAGATTCCCAGAAATGTCCTGGAGTTCCTCTAAATAGATTTCATTTTCAGATAGCTTTGGCTCCTGACCATTTCTGATTTTCTATTACTTGGTATCAGAACCAGCTGAACACCTATTTTTGGTAGGGGAGGGAAGAGGGGAAACTCATTTCCTGGCCAGTTGTTTCTCTTCATTTAGATGTAGCATATTCATATTATCTACTAGCTGTTGGGATGTCCCAGAACCTACTTAGAAATCTGTAGGTAATGTATCATATGAGCAATACTGTTAATCTTAAAATAGTACTGCATAGCCATATATAGGATATCTTTTTCTAAGGCCTTGCTCCTTCATGTGAGTAGAGGAGGAATAAATGGTGGGTTCTTCTTTAGCCTGAGTCTTTAATTTTTGATAACTTAATTTTCAATAAAACACCTAATGCAGTTGCTAAGTAGTGTAAAATGGTGCTGCTCCTGAAAAATGTATGTTAATTGTTTACATTTTATATTTGCAAAATTATTTCTCTAGAACTGAACTTTTTCTTAGGTAAAGCAATCATTGAAAACTCATTTCAAATATGCACATTTTCAGTAACAAAATTTGACTGTTTTGATCACTTTCTGAAGGAAAAGGGATTTGTGTAGTGAGTTGAAATAGAAGAACAAACATTAAGTTTATGTTCTAGTTCATTTGAAATTTTTATTCTATTTTTTTAATTTATTTTTTTTAATAGCAGATTCCTAGGCAGAAGCCCAGGAGAATTAATGACCAGAATTAGGAAAGGAGCTCATTTTCAGTTTCTGGAAGTTCACTAGATGTTTGGTCATGTATTTATTTTGGGGGAATAACCTTTTGAGTAAGATCTTTTAGATCATTATTAGTACTCAATATTTTAAAATATAGCTTTAATTTAGCTTTTTAGTACGTTTTAAAAGATGAAATTATTGTTGATACATTAAAGCAGTTGTTGATGCATTAAAGCAGTGATTCCTACCATTCTTAGAATTGCGATACCCAACTGTCTTATTTCTTGACACTCTTAAAAGGGGCAACATGGCTGTGGTTTTTTTAATTAAAATTAATTGAAATTAATTTAATTTTGAGAATTGTGGGACACCTTTTGATTCATAAACCAAGACTGAGAATCAGTCTTCAAGTTTTTCATGTGATTGTGTTCTTTTGACTTTGACAGGTTAGTTTAACAGTTTCTTCATTTTCTTCTCTTAATAGGTTAGGTCACTATTGCACTTTAAAAGATGTACTTTCTAGATTTATCTGCCTGTAGAATTTCACAGTACTTTGGTTTTTGGTTTTTGCTTTTTTGATGATGGGCCATCAGAATAGAAAAGCAACAAAGTAAATATACTTACCTCCTACCAGCAAATTTTTGTTTTGTTTTGTAATTTGTTTTATTTTTATTATATTTCCCACTGACTCAAATTTTGGCAAGGAAAACTAAATGTTCTTGCTATCTATAACTTGTTAAAAGTGCCAGCTACCACTTCAAAAAACCAGCATTTGTCAGCTAAATTCAGAAAATAAGAACTCTTGTTCCATAAAGTGATCTAAAATATTCATCAACCTATATATTGATCATAAGGTTTAGTTTGGCTAAGTGTTGTCTGTGTCTGAGACTTATTTATAAGGCACAAATCTTAGCACTACTTAGCTCGATTTACATATTATAATAGTGAGGGTGTCTATGCACAAGTTCCCTTTTATGTTATTTTTTAAATTGTTCTGATCTTTAAGACATCTTAACTAAATCTGCATAGTTTTTTTAATGGAAGTCACAAATGAGATTGCCATCCATGGCTATTTATGTAAAGCAAGCTTGCATATTTTATAATTTTGATGTTTTTTCCAGGAGGAGCTTAAAATATGCCTATCAGCTTATGCTATGAATTATTAATGTTAATCCAGATGAGTTAGTCATATTTGTAAGCTGGAAGAGAGATCAGTATCTTAATGTTCCACTTCCATGCTGTGCTTTTACACTCTTAATTTTTATTAAGCATCAATTTAAAAATGATTTTCTTGTTGGGTCCTGTTTATTTGGACCACATATCCATGCCAATCATCTTTCTTCCGTTCTTTTTAGAAATCTTATATTGCCACATAATCTCAATCAATCTGGCTGTTTTGATGTTTGCTATTCCAAGCTGGGAAAGGCAAAGTAACATCCTCCTCAGGCTTTCTGGAAGAAACTGAAAGCTCTTTAAATAGAAATACCATGAAATTTGATTGTAATGATAAAAGCCTTACTTATTAAATCTTACTTTCTTTTCTGATTGATTCTCCAAATCCTGCAATATTGTCTAAGAAGAGGAAGCTAAAAAAGACATGACTTTTGTAGTGGAAATCATCAGACAAATGAAGCAATCTTCTGGGTTACCAAATAACTTGGTTCACCTTATAGGCCAGTTTCTGCTACACATATGAAGACAACTACTCAGTGTTGCCTAGACACACTTGTATTCCATTTTGATCTAAATCACATATAGTCCATTTTCAAGAATGCTACTGTAGTCTGTTCATGTGTATTGTTCTTTAGCGACACATTAGATAGTGGATGCATGAAGCCCCACAAACCCCTGTTAAGCTTCTACCAATAGTGGAAGGATTCAAATACCATCATTCTTTTGTCAGTAACTCTTTGGGTACTGCCTATATAAATCCTTTTATCTTTTAGTATATATATATATATATATATATATATTGTATTTTATGTTTGATCTTTAGGAGCCTTTTTTTTCTACTGAGATTTTCAGAATAAGTCTGGTTTTTTTTTGTTTTTGTCTTTTTTTTTTTTTCACTTAATGACAGCAAGTTGAAGAATTGAAGGGCACTGAAGCAGAGATGTATAGTATGGGGTAAGATTAGAAACCTCATGAGAAAAAAATTACTTAAAGCTGTTCTGGTTCACTTAATTGCTCTTAGTTAAGTGCTCTTAAGGAGAGTCTAGTAAGAGTAACACTTTACTAATTGTTTCTGGTATAATTTCCTCTCCATTTACTGAAACTTGTGATAAGTAGACCTGTGGATTAGCTTTGCACAATGTTTCCACTTCCACAATGGCTTACAAATTAAACTAGGTTTTTATTGAACTACCTCACACTAATTTTCTATGCTTTCCTGAGTAAACTGTTGCCCTTACTATTAGACCTTTGCTGAATGTGAACTGTAAGTGTGTTTTTCTAATTCCTTTATGGCCAATGTTGAGATGATACCAGTAAGTATGTAAAATGTATCATTTGCATAAGTAAGAAGCATTCACATGTAAATCCTTTCTTTGTATTTCCTGGAAAGTTGTGTTAGATGTGATTGGTGAATTGATTATTGTCTGTTTTTGTAAGTAAAGATCTAGTCCTATCAGTCATTCTTTACATTTTACAAAAGGAATAAATCTTAGTAAATTTTACGAACAGATGAATTACTTTTGTAGGCCCAATATTTGGTATATTTTTGGGAAGCTTTTAATCTTTTAGCCTGACAGTAAAGTTGAGCAAATGAGCTGTGTACCTGGAATGTGACCTCTATTTTCTCAAAGCAGATTATCCTGTTACAGGGGGTGGGTCTAAAACCTCACAATTTCAGAATTTTAAATCACATTTGCTTTTCTACCCACATAACCCCATTCCTTTTTCAGTCGTTGCTCTCTGTATTCTAGTTCTACATCCTCTCTCCCTTAGACAAAAAACAAATGTGGCACTTTGTGGGGAATGCTGAGATGATTATTGTGGTTTTAATCACCCATACCATAGGTCATTAAACACGTACCACTGGAATGTAAACAATGTTAACTAGTATGTCAATTGGTTATAATATTTTAAATAAAAAAGAAAAAAGTTGTATGACAAGTATGAAATTAAGAGTTGTTTCATTGAAAAACAAGTTCTGTTTTTAAAATTGTAGTAAATAGTAGGTTTGTTTTAGTAAGTGTAGACAGTAGTGTTAGAATATGATGCCTACTAAAACTCAGCTTGGGAGAATAATAGAGGATTCCTGGCACCTTGGAGGCAGATACTGGCAAGGGTTCTTGGGGGTGGATGTTTTGGGGATATGTAGAATCTAGTAAAGCACTGGTACTCTCAGTGTTCTACAGAAAGACACCTTGGTTTTGGGCCCTTAACCCACTGTCAGGGATCTGTTATAACATTATTGTATTCATTATTTTATTGAAATTAAATCTTTAATGTATAAAATAATCCTCTGGAAAATATTCCTGTTGCTTTCAGAAAAAAGAAAGCTGATGTAAAACTTGATATTTGTTTTCTATTTTTTATTACATGTAATTGTTCTGTACTTGCCTCTACAGATTATTCTCCCTTGGGAGAGGATTTGGTTTCTAAATGATCTGCATGCACTGCCTCTTAGGCCATCGCTGGTCACCATGTAAAACGAGAGTTTTTTTTTTTAAACTAGTTTCTTCCTTTTAGGAATAACCAGTCCTCAAAGTCTTCTTGGTTGTCTTAGTTCTCTAAAAATGGCATATTGTTAAACAGTGAACATGGCATATTGGTAGAGAAGCTTGCCTCAGACACGTACAGCTGTATGAGAGTAGGCAAATCAAGTAATAAATGTCATCTGTTCTCAGGTAACTCAGACATACTGAAAATCAACTATGCTGGTAGAGGGATTTTCCACACATTCCTCCAATTGAACTCACAGAACTGGACCAAAACAACTACCATATTCCCTTGGAATTGTGGAAACCAGATTAAACCTTTTACTTTTTGGTATGTGACTTTAATTGGCATCTCTGAAATACTCACACTTGACCTCATTTGTTTAAGTTTTTAAAATCTTAAGCTGTTGTTGTATTTTACTTAACTAACTGGAGATCCTAGGTAATAGTCTGATTATGTAGCCCCAGTACTCATTTCAGAAATTTAAAGCAGATGTTTACATAATACAGTGATTTGTGGTTAAGTTGGTGTCATAACTACAGCAAAGGGAAGGGAATAACTTGTGCTTTCTAATTCATTTATCTCCTTGGCATTGGTATTCTCTTGAAATTATTTCTGTTGGGATCTATCACAAAAGATTATAGGCACTAATTTCAAAGAGGAGTGGTGGCATGTATGCTAAGCAATATACAATATGCATATTATCTTTTTATATTCTTTTCAGTGATTATAAGTTATAGATCAGTGCTTCTTACAGACTTTACAAGATACTGATATTAATGAGAAAATGGCATTTATACCTTACATGTATCTAGAATTTACTTCCTTGATTGAACCAATATGCATATTTCTCATTTGAGCCTTCTTTTTCAGGTTCCTTACAGCAAGCTAAATGAAAAAATGTGTTAATATGATTTTCATTTGATTAAAAAAATTTTTCAAAGCATCATTGAACCAAGCTAATAGTTTGAAAACAAAGCAGTTTCCCTCCATTATCCTTTAGCTGATATACTTTTTAAAATAACTTTCCAAATAAATAATCAAATAAAATTGTAGTCACAATAAATTCATTTTTATAGGAGAAAAAAGTGGGAATGTAGCTATTTATCCTTTTTTTTATAGAAACTAACCCTGTCATTTTTTAAAAATCTTAAGTCTAGCAAGAATGAGACAGTCTATCACTTAAGTTGTCTAGCTCCAGAAAGCATTGGATCATTGGATTCAAAATTGCAATTTGAAATTATAGTAATTTGTGTGGGAAATGAGCTCTTAAAATTTTTTTGTAAGGTTGCAAACTTGTATTCATCTCTCTGTTCCCCTATCACATATGAATCAGAAACTGTATGGTAACACATACCTTTGATCACTGTTATGCCAATAATATTTTATCCCTAGAATTGAAGTCAGAGTTAGCCCAAACCCTAAATTCCTAATATCAGCTGATACTTTTAAATAGCAACGTAATGCAGTAAACTCTTTAGATTTGATGTGGGGGGGTTGGGGGGTGGGGGGAAACAAAAAACTTCAAAGCAGATAGAGTGGGATTGACTGTCTTGGGAGATTCATTGGCTTTCCTTTCATTGTAGTTGCTAAAGCAAATGCTAGATGACCTACTTGTACTACAAATGTGTTATCGTGGGAATTCTCTTTTGTAGGAAAATATGTATTATCTACATGTGTGTTTAGGAAAAGATGTATTTATAATTGAATATACATCCAAATGATGGACTTGGCTATCAAGGTTCCTTCCAACTGAAATACTATGATTCAGTAATCTAATTTAATCTTGGCTTCAGTTTCCTCATCTGTAAAATAGGATTTATATCATTATGTACAATGGGATTTTTATAAGGAAGGTGTCCAATAAATCTTAAAATACTTTATAAATGTGAATTGTTAATAAGCAAATGGATTCCAGTCCATATGTTTATTCATTATCTAAGAGTGCTTGGTTGAATTATCCCCACCTTTCTTAATTTAATTTTTTTTTTCTTACCATTGATGCAGGAATGACAGTTGTAATTTTTTAAAAGTACTTTTTAAAAACACAAGATAATTGTTTATTCTGTGTTTTGGTTGCCAGACTTTCTAGATCTAGCAAAGGAGCCAGGAGGACCTATGCCATCTATGAGAATGATGGAGTGGCTAAAGCAATGGTCACCATATTTATGGAGGAAAGTGGAAAAAAATTCTTCGGTTTTTCTTAAATGCAATTGTGGCTACTTTTACCCAGCATATAACGAACACTATATAACTTACTTTCTAATTATATCTCTTTTTAATATTCCACGTGCCATAGGAACAAGGAACAAATCTCATCTTGGACATAGAAACTTTTGGGGGCCTCAGTTCCACTTTCTAAAGCATTGAGGTTGGACTTATCTGGCCTTTAAAGGTCCTTCCAGCTCTAGAATTTTATGATTCTGTTTCCTTTGGTGAGAAAACTAATGCCAAACTCAACTTAGAGACTTAAGAGTTGCCGGTGGTACTTGAGGGTTAAGTGGACCATGGATCAATTCAAAGAAATCCATAAACTAGGATGGGCTGAAAAAACTGCAGCACACACACACGTGCTCATGCACAAGCATGCACAGGTGTGTGTGTGTGTGCACGTGTGCTCATGTGCTGTTCAGACTGCAAAGGAATCCATCTCTCTCTCTCTCTCTCTCTCTCTCTCTCTCTCTCTCTCTCTCTCTCTCTCTCTCTCTTTTTCTCTCTCTCACACACACAAACACACAGTATTAAGGATGTTTGTTCCATAGAATTACAGATTTAGAGCCACAAAAGGCCGTGGATCATCACTTGCAAACCTCTCGTTTTGCATAGAAGCAAACAAACTTAGAGAAATCAAATGACTTTTTCAAATGGATCCGATTCCATTTGCTTTCTCAGGTGATTGGGATTAGAACCCCTTTGCTGGTTTATCTATGAAACTGTTGTCAGTGTTTTTCCTTAAAATGGCCCCAGAAGTGTGCTAAGGGGCCTTCCTTGCTTTCTTCTAATAGCTTAAGGATGCTGAAGTAATAAACTCTCCAACCATCTCCATCTCCAACCATTTCTTACCCAATGACCAGCTGATCTTTTTTGATCATTCATCCTCACCTCCATGACATCCTTTACTCCAATTCTTCAAAGTTCTGTAAGTGCTTTATATCGTAGACTGCATCTAACTTCTCTCCCTTCTACAGACCTCCCTTGCCTTCTATGATACTCATTTTTAATTCTTAAGAGACTGTTCAATAATACCCAGCCATACTACATCACTGGTATAATATTGGTATAATAAAAAAAAAAACACCAAGTGTTTATTCAGCATTTTCTGTTTTCCTGGTGCTGTGTTATATACACTGAAGATGCAAAGATTAATAAACGAGACTTTCTGGGAGAAGTTCAGAGTTTTTATAAGAGATTGGTAAATTACCAAAGGTGATACAATACTTTCCTCCCATTTGATTCTGTTATCTTTATAGTCAGAGATGAACAAGCTATAGGTTGTATAACTAAACATAATATACTTTGAACAGTGGATATTCTTCATCCACTTGATTTTTCCAGTGTGGAAGTATGTGTAAAACTGAGTGGTTATAGATCTTTCCGGAAGTTCTGCAATATCTAGGAGGTTATCATTTGTGAAAAAGAGTATTTGGAGAACCTCATTACAGTTAGGAAATCCCCTTTCAACTCAGACTCCTAACTAGATCTCCTCCATGATAATACTGAACACCTTTGACAAGCGTACACATTCCTGTTTTATGCCTCACCTGAGATAATTGTCAAACAAGGTTATCTTTTGAGAAATCTTCAGTAATTGATTTTTGAGTGGATGAGAACTTGAGGTTCTTTGAGATGTATTTTGCTCTACTTAATCAAATGTTTGTTTTTTAAGTCAACAATAAGTATAGTAGGATCTTACAATTTTTATATATTCAGGTCCTTTTTGATGGTGAAGATACAATATTCTGGAAATATCACTTACAAAGCCTGCCTATCCCATACTAATCACTCTCAAAGAAGATTCCCCGTAGTGTATATAGGTGATTCTCATCAAAAAATATATGATGGGGGGGGGGGGTTCTGGGTTAAGATGGCGGCAGAGTAAGAAGCAGCTCTTAACCTCTCCTGACCAAAACACACAAAACTCCTCAAGGGGACATAAAAACAAGTCCAGACGAACGGAGGAACCCCACAATAGGGCACAGCGTGGAAGGTACGTGGAATCGAGGCATTTCCATGCTATAAAGGGGTGAAACAGCTCTGACTAAATCACAGGCTGAGCAACCACCCCACCCCCACCCCCTTCACACACAACACCTATAGCACCGAAGCCAGCTAAAAAGAAATAGAGCAAGTTTGGGGCACCCATCGAGTCATTGGCAGCTCTGGGGCCTGTTCCTGAGAGCAGCAAGATTTAGGACCCCAAAAAGCTAACGAACGCACACAAAATTTGAGCGTGGGAGCAGGGCGCCGAGAGCAGACGCAGGGCGCAGAGTGCGGGCTCAGGGTGCAGAACTCCGGCCCAGAGCGCAGGCACGGGCGAAGGCGTGGGTGGAGGCAGACACAGCCAGGAACTAAAGCTCTGAAACCCTGAGTGGGGAACCAGTGCAGACGGATATACAACTGTGGAAGCAGTGCCCTGAGACTTGTAAAGAAACCTCCAGCAGAGGATCAAGCAAGGGGGTCCACCAGGGGGCTTGACCACTGACAGACCCTGAGTGCGAGGATAAACCTGAGAAGCTGCTGGGCTAATGATGGCTACCCAGCCTCAGGAAGTTCAGAAGAGAAAGATTAACAACAAGAAAAAGAAGTCTTTAACACTCGACAACTTTTACACAGAAAAAATCCAGACAACTGAGCAAACAAAGGAGGAGAACAAACAAGCATCCGGACCCTCCTCAAATAAGGAAAACTCCTCACAAGCTATGGAAGAGTTCAAAACTGAGATTTTGAGGAAAATGGAAGAGATCTGGCAAGAAAATAACTGTTTAAAAGGTAGAATCTTGCAATTGGAAAGTGAGGCTCAGAAACCAAATGAACTGATAAGCAAATTGAACACCAGAAATGACCAGATTGAAAAAGAATACCAGAAATGACCAGATTGAAAAAGAATACCAGAAGATTATGGCCGAAAACCAGAAGATTATTGCCGAAAACCAGAAGATTATAGTGGAAAATCAAAAGATCATAGCCGAAAACCAAAAGATTATAGCCGAAAATCAATCCCTAAAGGCTAGACTTGAGCAATTAGAAGCTAATGATCTCTCAAGACAACAAGAACAAATAAAACAAAGTCAAAAGACTGAAAAAATAGAAGGAAACATGAAATATCTCAATGAGAGAGTGACAGACCAAGAAAACCGGTCTAGAAGAGACAATTTGAGAATAATTGGTCTTCCAGAAAAAACAGAAATTAATAGAAACCTGGACTCCATACTAACAAAAATAATCCAGCAAAATTGCCCTGAAGTCCTACAACAAGAGGGCAATATAGACATTGAAAGGATTCATAGAACACCTGCAACATTCAATCCAGATAAGAAAACACCCAGAAATATAATTGCCAAATTCAAGAGTTTCCAAGCAAAAGAAAAAATCTTACAAGAAGCCAGAAAGAGAAAATTCAAATATCAAGGAGCACCAATCAGGATCACAGAGGATCTGGCAGCCTCCACGCTAAAAGATCG
>NC_058131.1:653764481-653789817 GCF_016433145.1 Gracilinanus agilis | reverse complement strand
TGGCTGAACAAACTGTGGTATATGCGGTTGATGGAATACTATTGTGCTAAAAGGAAAAATAAACTGGAGGAGTTCCAGGCGAACTGGAGAGACCTCCGGGAACTGATGCAGAGCGAAAGGAGCAGAGCCAGAAGAACATTGTACACAGAGACTGATATACTATGGTAAAATTGAATGTAATGGACCTCTGTACCAGCAGCAATACAATGACCCAGGACAATTCTGAGGGATTTATGGTAAAGATGCTACCCACATTCAGAGGAAGGACTGCAGGAGAGGAAAGATATAAGAAAAACAACTGCTTGAACGAATGGGTCGGGGTGGACATGATTGAGGGTGTGGACTTGAAACTACCACACCAATGCAACTACCAACAATTTGGAAATTGGTCTTGATCAAGGACACATGACCAAACTAGTGGAAATGTGTATTGCAGCAAAACATTTGACAACATCTTATTAGTGACTTGCCAATCTAATGATTACATCCTTTCTTTTATCCACTAATAACTACTTCTTTGATGACTTTTTCGATTTCTTTTTCTGATATGGGATTATTTAAATATTCTATTTCTTCTGCTGTTAATCTAGGCATTTTCTATTTTTGTAAATATTCATCCATATCACCTAGATTCCTATATTTATTGCCATATAACTAGTCAAAATAGTTTTTAATGATTACCTTAATTTCCTCTTCTTTGGAAGTTAGGTCTCCCTTTTCATCTTTGATACTATTAATTTGGTTTTCTTCTTTCCTCTTTTTATTAGATTTACCAGTAATTTGTCTACTTTATCTGTTTTTTCAAAATACCAGCTTCTAGTCTTATTTATTAATTCAATAGTTCTTTTACTTTTGATTTTATTAATTTCTCCTTTGATTTTTAGTATTTCTAATTTATTTTTCTAATGGGGATTTTTAATTTGTTCATTTTCTAGTTTTTTTAAGTTGCATGCCCAATTCACTAATCTTTGCCCTCCCTAATTTGTTAATATATTCACTCAGTGGTATGAATTTTCCCCTTAGAACTGCTTTGGCTACATCCTAGAAGTCATCTAGGTTCTGAGTATAATTGGATGGATTTGGCCCTTTGTAGATTTTTGGAAATCTGGAGAAGTCAGGCTTGGAGAAATCAATATCCTGTGACCTTCCAAGATTCTGGAACTCTAGCTATTTCTAAGACTATGTTCTTTGAAGCCTGTGAAGTAAATTATCTTATTAGAAGGAGGAATCATCATAGCCTCTCTGAGGGTAGAGTCACTAGCCTGGGTAGCCCCAAGTCAAATGTCCAGAAAACTTTAGGTGAGTGCTGCAACCCAGCTCCAGAGGCCATAGAAAAAATTAAAAATTGGAGAGGCATTTTGTTTTTGTTTTTCAGTGGAACTGGACTCATATTCCTCTAATTCATTGTTTTCAGATTTAATTTCCACAAGTAGAAAGACTTAGGGAGATCAAAGGGAAGGATAATGAAATTATAGTACAACTGTGATCCCTCTACAGTAACAATTTAGAACAAAACAAAACATATGAGGGATAGGTTAGGAATAAGAGGCACAAATAGAACTTAGATTCAATTTCACAGTGTCTTTGCCTAATTCAGAAATCTTAGAAGATAGGTCCTATCTAGTATAGACTATATCCTGACCCTATTGGGTAAGGTTGTGGGTAGAACACTTTGCACCAATCCCTATTAGTGCTACATATGCATTATTCTATGACAATGAACAATCAGAAGAGGAAATTCCATCCCTCTCTTCATTCCTTAAGCCTTTCCGACAGAATTGTCCATGGAGAAATTGTGTGGAGGAGTCCAACCTGGAGCCCTAGGTTCATTGTCAACATTTTCATAAGATCCTATCTGGATATGGACACTTGGATGGGCAACTTCTCTGAAAATAAAGGGGTCAGAAACTTGAGAGTAGACCTCTAATACCCCTTGAAGCTACTAGAAGCTACTAGACTACCCATTTATGGACCCAAGTATTTGGCAGGGCTAATAGTCTTCAGGAAGTCTAACTTGACAGTTCTCAGACAAGGAATCAAGTGATGAGGAAAAGAAAATACCCAGAAAGGCTGCCAACCAGACACCTGGACTCAAAATCACCAAGACACCTGTCCCTGTCACCTCCTGGGACTTCTCCCACAGAAAAATGGAGACATCAGTCATCTACTACTGGGCTAAAAAAAATGGAGATCAGAAGTTGGCTAAAAAGAACGAAGAAGTGAGGGCCAACGAGAAAAAACAAACTTCAGATTCAGCATTGCCGTCTTTAAGGGCAAAGCACTAAGCACCATAAAGAGGCCATATGTTTACTAAAGGGCTCCTAATTACCAGGAAGGTAAGTGTCCTCGGAAGTAAAATTAGAAATAGCATTACATCAGCCAAAATGCTGCTCTAGTTGGGGCTTTATTTACATACTGCTCCTTATCTCCCTTTTATTTATATCTAACTTGGTTTTTCTTTGCTATTTCTCATCATAGACAGAAATCAGAGGAAAGTACAGTTTTAAAAAGGGTAACATAAAAAAATTTCATTCTTTCATACTGCTTCACTGAGTATAGATCTGTCTAGGGCTCCAAAATTGAGTCAGAAACATGACTTCCAATGGCTTCCACATTGGGCATGCACCCCTAAGGGAATGACAATACACACTTAGGAGAGCTCAAGCACACCAATCAGGATCAAGAATTACTGAATCTTCTACTCTGCTGAGTTTTTTTCTGCAAATAGAAGGAAATCTGTATAGTATAGTGGAAAGAGGTCTAGATTTGAAATCAGCAGATCTGTGTTTCAATTCTGACTGCTACTTATGACTCAAGTTTATCTGGGCAAGCCAGTTGTCATCAGGTTAGAATTATGGATAAAGCTAAAGATTCTACGTAGATTAGAACTGACCATGAAAAGTTTGAATATCAGGAGTCCTAGATTGAAGGGACCTGAGAAGTCATCTGGTCAAATCTCACCATTTTATAAATGAAAAAACCAAGGTCCAAGGAAATTGACTTGCCAAAAGGTCACAAAACTTATATATGTGAGGCCAGCTTTGAACTCAGGTCTTCTGGACTCCAAGCCTTTCCTGACTCAGGAACTAGCCATTGAGCCAATAGCTGCCTTCTGTCACATACTTCCCCCAATTAGATTAAGCTATCCCACGTGACATCCCTTGGAAGTCTACCCTATCCAGGCACTGATACAGATTTCAAAGTTATCTCCCTTCCTTCCTCCTTTTTCCTCTCTATTCATACATAAAAACTTCCAGTTTTACTATGAGATCTTAGCTCTGTCCTTATTAACTATTGAGAAAAGAAAATATCAGTTCATTTGTTAGTTCCTACTAAGTTCCATTTGCTAGGGATATAAAGACAAATTAAATAATCACTCACCAAAAGAAGCCCATATTGCATTATAGAGGATTCAATATTATATAGACAAATTAATATAAAATCATTTAGGGGAATGAGGAGAACACTAACTACAACTGGGAGAATAGAGGAGGAAGAGAGAAAGCATCTAGCTGTCCATATTGAAATCAAGTTACCAGATCTGGAAAGAGACTTTTCCCTAGTGGTCACCCTTTCCCCCTAAGCTCGCTTTACTACCTTTGAAGAGCAAATAAATCTGTACTAAATATTTTCAAATTATATTTCCTGTATGTCTGTACCTAGTCATAGCCTCAGAAAAGGCAAAGTCCTCTCCACACCTGTTGTTATTTGTCTTTTGTTTTTTAAGAGGACCCGTGGCATCACGTTAGATTTACTTGAGGCAGAATTGTACAAATCCATCAGTCTCACTCTCTTCCAGAGTCTGTGAAGACCAGTGGCAAGACAAAAGGCAAGATATCTAGTGGTGGCCTGGGATGCAGTACGTGACCTTAGTACCTTCGGTGTTCAATGTCTGACCAAGCTCCAAGTTCTCCCCAGTATCTGCTTCATCTGCCCTCATGACCATTGGAATAAAATGTTCCTATCCACTCATTTCTCCAAGTAAAAGCTTCCCCTGCTTAGGGTAGACACCCCCACCTAACTCACTGACAGGTTGGAAGCCCATTGGCTCCCCTCAACCAGGTTGAATCCATCTGATGAGACTGTTTTCCTGATTATTATTTTTTTTCATTTTCTTATTATATTTTTATTTTGAATATTTTCCCATAGTTACATGTTTCATGTTCTTTCCCTTTCTCCTAACCCCCCCCCTTAGCTGACACACAATTCCACTGGGATTTACATGTATCATTGATTAAGCCCTAATTCCATATTATTGATAGACTAGAGTTATCATTTAGTGTCTACATCCCCAATAATATCCCCATCAGCCCATGTGATCAAGCAGTTGTTTTTCTTCTGTGTTTCTGCTCCCACAGTTCTTCCTCTGAATGTGGCTGGTTTTCTTTCTCATAAGTCCCTCAGCCTTGCAGAGACGGTTTTCCTGGAGTGTGACCACTGTACAGGCAACAGCTTCTTGGAGCCATAGGTGAGAGTTAGGTGGCAAGTAGACAGCTCTATGTCTGATGAGACATGGAGGAGTTTAGTGGAAAATTAAGAGGAAAAGTTTGTTTAAAAACAGACTTCTATCTTGTAGAATCCTTCTTTAGAATTAAAGATGGAAGGGACTTGAAAATGGTCTAGAAACGTGTGCCAAAGCAAGAATTCTCTTCATCAAATCCTCACTAGTGTTCATCTAACTACTGATTAAAGGCCTTATTTAAAGGAAGGGACTTAGATCTTTCTTCCTTTCTGCTCCCCAAAGAGTTCGCTTTATTTTTGGACATTCCATTAATCAAGTAAAAAACGACCACATGGCATTTTCCATTTCTCCCCTCTAGGGTAGTCTAATCTCTCTTTCACAAGGCAGTTATCCTTCAACTATAGGAAACGACTAACATTTAACTCCCTAAGTTTTCTCTTTCTTCTCTAAACATCTCTACCTCCTTCAAATGGTCCTAGAGTAGCATGATTTTGAATCATCATCATCATCATCATCATCATCATCATCATCATCATCATCATCATCTTCTTCTTCTTCTTCTTCTTCTTCTTCTTCTTCTTCTTCTTCTTCGTCCTCTTCATCCTCTTCGTCCTCTTTCTCTCCCTGCCTTTCTTCATTCTTTTATATGATATAATGTATTCACATGAAGTGCTTTGTAAACCTTAAAGTGTAAGATAAATGATAGCTATTTTAGAGATGTCTCCAAGACTGATCCATCAATCAACCATTTTCATTTCTTGTTATTTAACTAATTCTCAATCCTCCCAAGTACCGTCAGAGACCTTCTAACTCTCCATTTTATACACAGATTTGTCTTGTGATACTTTAAATAGGTCAAAAGAGCAAATGAAGTTAGTCTAGCATGCTTTGTTCTTTTTTTAATATTTTATTTTTCCCTAATTATATGTAATAACAATTTTTAACATTCATTTAAAAAAACTGAGTTCCAAATTCTCTCCCTCTTTCCTATCTTCTCCCCTACCACTCCCTTCAACTCTTCCCACCTCCCTGAAATGGTAAACAACCTGATATACATTTTACACATGTATAACTTGTTCTTAATGAGTTATTTTTCCTGACTTATAATGATCACAGCTTCCCTTTCTAAAATTCATCACCTCTGCCTTTAATAGTGAGTTTTAGAATTTTGCCATTGATTTTTGCCACTTGAAGACAAGCTTATGTCTACAATTTGAAGAATCCACCTTCCCCAAGATAAAAGAAGAAAAGAAAATTAATATTCCTACTGCACTGTGGGAGATAATTATGATATTCTTGTTAATAATAATAACCAATAATATATAACATTGGACAAAGAGACAAGTCTCTTAAATTCAGAAGATCTTCAAAGAAAAAATAAAGCGTTTTAAGGGAAAATAATAATAATAATAACCAATAAACCATTATTAGCATCCAGTGCCAAACGCTGCGCTAAGTGCTAGGGCTACTGCTGCTTTACATATTATCATGGCATTTTACAGGAGCCAAGGGCATCCACACATCCATTATCTCACTAGTTTCCAAGGGTGACCATCGATATTTGGGAGATGGAGAAACTATGGCTCAGAGAGCTTGTGACTTGTCTGAAGTCCCACAGCTACTACTAGAGCCTTCATTAGTGACTGATTTTGATAGAAGATGTTTGCTGAGATCGTTTTAGACTCCCTTTGTCTCCTAGTCATAAATACACCAAGCTTAGCAATATATGGCTCAGAAACACAATTCTATTCTTTTGCTGGGATAGGGGTCCAAAGTGGTAGGACAACCAGATAAGTTTATTCTCATCTGGGTCTGCTGTTGGGATTTAGGGCCACTCAGCCCCAAGTCTCTCATCTGTACAAGGAGAGCTGGACCAGATGTTCCCTCTTCTCTCTCTCTCACAGCTCTGGTAGCTTGATTCCAGCCCTAAGATTCCATGATTCTATTTGTACACTTCCCTTAGGCTCATTTACCCAGTAGGTGGCAGACGAGACCAGTGAATTCTTTAAAGACTTAAGCTCTTCTTATTGGAGGAAGTTGCTAGGAGTCTTGTCAGAGAAAGAAAGAGAAGCCCCAACCTCTCCAATCACAATCGCCTGTCCCCATGGGAGGATTATCATGAATTCTGAATGAATAGAATTCTATAGAAAATATAAACAAAACTTGGCAATGCTGTGGCTATTAGAGCATAGATGTGGGGCTGGAAGGGACCTTAAAAACTCTAGAATTCGAACTCTCTGTTTTGTGGATGAGAAAACAGACAGCCAGAGAATTTAAGTTCCAGGGCCTATAACTTTAAAAAATATTATCTATGGCAGTCTTTCAATCCACATCTTCAAGAATCCAAATCCAAATCCAATATTACTAACTCTATTCTGTTTCTCAGTTTCTTTTTTTTTTTCAAAGAATGGAAATCAATTGAATAGACAATTAAGATTTCAGTGTAGCTTAAGAAGAATCCATATCTGATCCTTTCTGATGGAAAAGAGAAAAGGTTAGTCCATAGAGCACTGTATTTAGTGTCAGGAAGAACCAGATTCCAATTTTGATTCAGATATTTATTATCTGTGTGATATAAACAGTGGATATTATGATTTAAAGTCTTCATTAGAGCTATAATTTGATCCTAAAAAAATCTCTCAACATCAGTTTCCCCATCTGTAAAATGTGCATAATAGAAATGAACTTCATAAAGTTGAGATGATGTAAAAGCACTTTGCTCTCCCTAGGTGCTATTTATGTAAAGGTGAGCTGCCATTTTTAATAACTTATAGCTATTTGCCCATATATTTGTATTTGAGGAATAACTAAAAATATGAGCCCTCTGTAGGTAGGAGGCTAGAATGCACTGTAAAAAACAATGGCTTTGGAGTCAGAAGACCCAGATTATGATCCCTGATTCACCTTGGACCAGACCAGACCATAGGACCAGCAACTGCGAGTTGAAAGGGATCTTGGAGTTTATTTCCCTTCATTTTGCAGATAAGAACATTTTCAAATAGAGAAGTCATTGATTTCTCATGGCATTAAATAGTATGTGACTGACCTGAGACTGAAACTCATTTCTTCTGACATCAAATTCAGTCTGCTTACCATCATACCATGTTTTTTTTTTCCCCCAAAGAAGTCCTATGTTAGAAGAAAAAAAAAAAGACGTGTAGGTTTTCTGAACAGAAAAGTGGCTGGGGATGGATGAGTGCATTCTAGTAAAATGAAAAGAGAAATTCAGTTTGCAAAGAAAAATAGTGTTTGTATCTATAAAACTTCTTGGTTGAGTCTTAAACAAAATACAGTTGTCCTTTACCCTAAAGTCATTGTCAATAATGTGCCTGGAGAAATGAGAATCTGAAAGATGGCTAAGCCCTTTTGTTTTGGTATTAAAAAGAAGGAAAAAAAAAAAAACACTGGCTGCAAGGAGGGGGAAAAGAGGCCCCTGGTCAGTTCAGTATTGTTTTCATTCATCCAGAGAATGCTAGTGGAAAATAATAAGCTCCTGGGCTTTTTTCTAGGCTTTGCTTTTCCAACTCTACTAGTCAAATAGACATTGAGAATATGCAGAATGATACCAGGAGGAAAGTATGATATGAATATGGAATATTAGTCCTAAAGACCTTAATTAGTGTTAAAATCAGGTCCTAAAAAACATTTTAACAACTGCAATAGAGGGATCTGGCAGAGTAAAAAGGGTGTGTATAGATGGATGAGGGAACAGGAGGTGTAACTGAATTACTGTTAGATGGTTAGCATGGGAAGGGACATTTAGAGGTCTTATTTTACAAATGAAGAAACTAAGGTCCCAAGAGGGTGATTTGCCCTAGGTCAAAACACCAGGAAGTGCTAAAGCAATAATTAGAACCATTTCTCCTGGCTCCCAGCCCAGATATTTGTCCTGAATTGCAAATTCCTTGAAAGTAAGGACCATCATTTTCCTTCCATCCCTAAATTCCAGGGACTAGAACAGTGTCATATACAACATAGTTGGCAGAGAAATCTTTATAGAATTGAACTCAGACATTCCAGTCCATTCTCTTGAGTACAGTTCTCTAACTGTCCCCTTTTCAATTCTTTGTCATGTAACAGTAAACTTGTTGGGGTGGACAGGAATTTGCTTAACAAATTTTAGAAAATGTATGTAAAGAGACTGACTGGCTTGGCTATTTTTGCTGCTCTGTTATTTTCCTTCTCTCTCATGTGTGGGGCAGATGGTATCCAATCCTGCCACCAATATACCCAGCATGCTAACTGTCTAAGTTTAGTGTAGATGGTCAGTATTTGATATCATTGGGTGCCCTAGCTTCTCTTTCCAAGAAGGGCTTGCTAGGAACCCTAAAGAAACATTAAAGAGGAAACTAGGAAAAAACAACCACCACCACCACCAACAACAACAGCAGCAGGATTTCTCTCTCATCTTCCCCTACTTAGTTGCCTCCATTTTACAAATGAAGAAATTAATGCTGGAAAGGGTGATGTGATTTGTCCAAAGCTATTGTTAGGAAGTGGCAAAGCCCAGTTCAAATCTTACTTAGACCTTACTAAGATGAGTGTTTTTGATTTTCCCACTGTCTTGAATTTCAAGTCTGATTTGTTTGTTCTGTCATTCTCCACTTTATTTACTGACTTGTGGAGTTCTCTCAAATATTGGATATGTCGGTCATGATTAAAGAAGAATTCCTTTGGTTTCCCTTGAAAGTACTCCTTTCTCTTTTCTGAATTTTTTGTCCTCAACTCCATTCAGAAATTGTGAAGATTGGTCTTTCTGTCCTGTTTAGATATTTGGCAACTCCCACCTTGGTTTTGATATGACATAGGAAGTGGGAAATGGATGTTTAGACTGGACATGTCAAACCCTAGCTTCTGGGACTCAAAATACCAATCAACAATTTCAACTCTAAAGCTACTGACTATAATACTGAGATGGCGCCATGGTCAAGAAAGTCCTTGGAGCTAGGGGCTCAACAGATAGGCACTAAGAGCTCAGAAGAGTGAGTTAGCCAACGAAGATTGGCATGGGAACTAAGACTTCATAGCTACTGTTTCTGAGGGAAAATGGAAGAGACCTACTGCACTCTCTCATGGAAAAATCCAGTAGAATAATGTAGCTGTGTGGGTCCCAAATGAAAATTGAAGTTACAGAATAAACATTGGTAAGATGGAGAATGTCTAGAAGGGGGGAAACTAGGTTGGTGAAGGTCCTTGAGTTTGTGTTATATAAGAATAGGTTGAAGATCCTGGAGATGTTTAGCATCGAGAAGAGGACACTTATGGTAGACATCATTAACACCTATTTATTAAGTGCCTATTATAAGTCTGGCACTATTCTAGATGCTAGAGACACACACACAAAAAAGTTTGTACTCAAGTAGCAAACAGTCGATTGTTGGAAATACACCATACACACGTAAATACACACGAAGTAGACAAAGCCATTACTCGATCATTTTAAGGTGGGAAGCATTAACAATTGGTAGGATCAGGAAGGGCTTCATTTAGGAGATATCAGTTAAGTTGAATTTTGAAGGAAGCTAGGAATTTTAAGAGAGGGACGTGAGGAGGTAGAGCATTCCAGGCTCAGTGTCAACATGAAATCTGCAAAAAAATTAAAACAGACAAAAATAATAGAAATGGAATATTATGAATAATGAGCAATCATGTCAATCTGAATGCAGTTTAGTGGATTAATGGAAGTAATGTATGATGAAGTCAGGTCATAGAAGGCTGTCTTCAAATATGTGAAGGGCTGTGATGTGGTAGAAGGATTGGACTTTCTTTTTGCTTCAAAGTCTACCTTCTTGTGCCAGATGGGCAGTAATTGTAGAGGTAAATTAGCCCTAATGTCAGGGGGAAATTTCATAGTAGCTTGGGTTGTATGGTCAATAGAGCTCTGGTCTTGGAGTCTAGGGGACCCAAGTTCAAGTCCTACCTCAAATACTTGCTGTGTGATCTTGACTTAGTTTCTCTCTGGCTCGAATTCCTCATTTATAAATTGAGTAAGTTGGATTCCATGGCCATTAAGATCCCTTAGCAACTCTTGACTTATGAGCCCTCAGAAGTAGGATAGGTTGGAAGGTAGTAGACACCTCCTTATCAGAAGTCTTCAAGAAAAGACTAGATGACCACTTGCCAAGTAAGAGGTAAAGGGGGCTGTGACAGATTAGATAATCTTTAAAGAGTCTTTTATTCCAATCTCTAACCCCTTCATAATAAAGTTGCTACTTAGGTTGAGGGTGATGGGAGTGAAAATCCTAAGGAATTTCAGCATTTTATGGAAATTTGATCTCTGATAATATTCCATAAATGTTTTTATTTGGAAGGAAACTTACATCATCCTTACCTACCAGCACCTTCAAATGACCTTTTCTGATTACCACAATTGGAATGTCTCTCGATCACTCCCTATTTCTTTTAGTATATGACACATACTTAACAATCTCTGAGCATGTTGTAACTCTTTGGAAAATATAAACCCCTTGAGGATCAGGACTTCACCATTTTAAATTTGTATCCCCATATATAGTTGCTATTCAGTAAGCGCTAATTCATTTATTGATTGCTCTTCCATGAAAGAGGTTAACTAGGCTAATGCACTAATTAGGAATCACTAGTTTCTTAAACACTCATTTCACACACATAACTCAATCTGGCCTCTTGTTCTTATAGTCTCATCTATATGCCAATGTAGTTTGAGGCTTGCTATTTACCATCATTTCATCTCAAATTTACTCAACACATTTATTAAGTAAGTAAATGCATATATATATATATATATATATATATACACACACTACTTTCAAGACAAAGTGCTAGAGCAATGGGGGGTGATGATGGTTCCTACCCTTAAGGAGCATCCTTTTCATTCTTTAGTTGGGGGGATGATATATGCACAAATATAATGCAAGGTAGTGTCTGATGAGGTAAAGTTGAATGTCTGATCGTTTTCCCTCTAGAATTTTTGAGGAGGGACAGGAAGCTTTCAATTGGACAAGTCTAGAAAAGGTTCATTGAGGAGGTAGACCCTGAACTGAGCCCTGAATGAAAAGAAGGACCCCAAGTCAGAATTGAAATTGATGTATTCCAGGAAAGGGGGTGACTACCACAAGTGCTCATAGATTAGAGATGATGACATGTCAGGTTTGAGGAACCAGCAAGTAGGTCCATTTGGAACATAGAGAGAACAAATGAGACTAATCCATTATAAGGCTTAGAAAGGTACTTGTCAGATCTTACCAAAATATGGTGTGCATGCTATGGTTCCTTGGCACCAAGTGTGAGATCTGGGACACAAAAGGAAGAAAGGAGCTCTGAAAAGGACTTGGCAAGCTCTCACACCAGAGGTACTACTCTTCCCTGAACACTCTAGTAACCATCTCGATAGGTGGGCTAAACCAGAATGAGGGTAACCAATGGGCATGTGAAGACTTCCCCTAGCAGGAGGGATGGATGAGAACAATTTGTTCCAATGGCCATAAAAGGTGGTAGAAGTAGGGACTAAGGAATGCTTATAAACTGGTTAGACATCAAAGAAGCCAAGGTTATACATTGCATTCCAAACCATCAGGAGTCATCTTGACTTTTGTCTTGCCTCAACTTGGATGACTCTGGAAGAGACAGTGAGGCTGATGACTTTGTGCAACTCTGCCTCACTTAAGTCCAATATATATGTATCAAAAGACATCACCAGTGATGCCACTTTGGTCCTTTTGAGTATGAAGGACAACCAACCAGCCCAAAGTGAGGACTTTGTTCTTTATTATTGAGACAAAGAACTACTAAAGGTTTTTTCATTTGTTTTGTTAACAGGGAAGTTGGCAGCATGGTGAAGAATGGAATATCTGATAGGGTTTAGCACTTTTGATGCCTGCTAAAATATAAATACCCAAAATGGGAGGTGAGGGAGGTCATCATAATAAGCCTTATGAATCTTTTATATATCATTGTGAAAGAGCTCATTGAAAACTTCCCTGGGGACATGTGTAGATGGACATCAAAGAAATATTACAACCCAAGAGAAAGAGAAGAAAGCTCTGAGCTCCTTTCACAATCAGAACCATTTCTGGGACCCTGCCAATGCTATGACTTTCAAGCAACATGGGGCTTCCTCCATGCCCAACCTCTACATCATTACCCCAAATGAACTCTTAGGAAACCTTATGCAAAGAGCTAGTATGAGTCCCCAGGAGAGAGAACATGGCTTTCAATTAGGGGCATTTCCATATTTTTAGCACAGCTTAGAAGAAAGTGGTTTTACCTTTCCATTTCTCAGATTCTCATGGTTTAAGACAGTGATTTCCAAAGTGGGTGCCACCGCCCCCTGGTGGGTGCTGGAGTGATCCAGGGGGGTGGTGATGACCACAGGTGCATTTATCTTTCCTATTAATTGCTATTAAAATTTAAAAAAAATTAATTTCCAATGGGCTCAGTAATATTTTTTCTGGAAAGGGGGTGGTAGGCCAAAAAAGTTTGGGAACCACTGGTTTAAGATGAGGCCAATAAAATCTACCTTTAACCTGTTGCTTAGAAGAAGGTTCTTGATTTCCTCATAAAAAATTCTCTTATTAGAAAGGAATTGCTATTATCAACACATCAGTGGTGGAGTAAGAAGTCTGAACTTTGGGGCCTCAAATAGAATTGATACTTGACTTTATCTTAGGGCAGGGCATCCTCAAAAAGACATCCATGATCCCTTTTGACTAGAGCCACGTTGGCAAACCTATGGCACATATGCCAGAGCATGCCAGAAGGGGCTGCTTCCTTCTCCCTCTCCATGTTCACTTGAGAACATCTCTCACATAACCACCCCTCTGTCCAGCAGCCTGACGGGAGCACCTCCTCCTTCCCCTGTCTGGGGTAAGGCAGGGGGTTCACATGTGCCATGAGGGTTACAGTTTGGGCACTCAGTCTCTAAAAGGTTTGCCATCACTAGACTAGTGACTAGTAAAAACTGATAGAGCATCTCCTTCCCTTGCAAAAATAAATTGAAAATAAAATAAACTAAAATGTTTCCCATTTCTCCATTCCTTCCTTTTTGCAAGTAATGTCTTCCTGCCAGGAGAGAAGGAACAGACAACCTACGGTATATTTCTTCCAGAGGACAATAACTAGATTTTTCACATTTAACCTGTAGATTCCAGGTAAGGAACTCCTCAAAGCAGATATCTGTGCTTTTCTATCCTCACATACATATTTCAGAGTTTAGAACCAAGAGGAAGGTAAACAGCTACATAGCTTTGGGGAATTTATTACGGGAGCTACAACTGGGAAGGTCAGAACTCACTCCAGGGCCTGGGGAACAAGGGATGATATATACTCCAAGCAAAGGCCACCCGCTTAAGACACAACTTTGGCTCATTAAACTTTAGACCCAAAAAGTTCAGAGAAGTGCGAGTGTGAGAGGTGAGGGGAATGATTTTTCAGTAAAAGACTTTGTGCTTCTAAATCAGGGGTCCTTCACCTGCAGTCTACTAATGCCCAAGGTGGGGCCATGGATAGATCTCAGGACATTTGTGAATTTAGATGGGGGAAAATGATCTTCACTTCCACAAGTCTCTTACTGAAATTTAGTATTTCCTTCAATTACACTTTTTAAAATTTTATTCTAAGGAGACCTTCATAGACTTCAACAGCTTGACAGAGACCCTTCACACACACACACACACACACACACACACACACACACACACACACACACACGTTAAAAACTCTGCCCCAGTTTTAAAGGATTACTCTTTTACAAAAATGAATAATGGGGAAATGGGTTTGAGTGATAATATATATATGCATATATATATATACATACATACATATGTATATATGTATAACCCAGTGGAATTGCTTGTCAGCTCCAGGAGTGGGGAGGAATGACGGGAGGGAGAAAACACAAATCATGTAATCATGGAAAAAATTTAAAAATGAAATATTTAATAGAAAAAAAAAGAACTCTGCCCCAAAGACATCTCCTCAATCATGGAGTCTGTGTCACTTGCTGTCACCCAATGTAAAGAATGTTAGGTAGGCTGGCAGTCAACCCTCTATGCCTAGTCTTCCAACATTTGCCATTTTGTTTTATTTGGAAAGGATGAGGAACCATCAGACACTTAAGAGAGGAGATCTGGGCAAGAAGCCAGATGTGGAAGTTGCACATCAAAGCCTGCTGAAAATAAAATTTTTTTTAAGTTTGATTTTAGCAAAAACACATTAAGAGTTAGAAGAAAGGACCCCAGCATTGAAACATTTTTAAAGCAAATTTAATAAAGAATGCAAAATATCCACGTCCCACTTCATTCATTACAGGAAGCATGTGCGACCCTGACTGAGAAGTTGAACGGACTGCCTTCCTGGTGGCCGGGGGGAATGCAATCAGAGACTTTCCCTTTGGACATCCTTCAGGCCACTGTGTAGAAGAACCCTGGTCTCCAGCCTGGTAAAGGTGCAGTAGAACAAGTTCCAAACTTGCAGTCATTATCGTGGAAGATGATGGTCCCTGGGACCCAAGGGGGATCTGGAGCACCTCACCACCCCCCTTAGGATATAGCAATATTTACCTCTAACTTTCACACACAGTCTTCAGCGGTCCTTTAATTTCCCTGATAGCCCTGCTACAATATATAGCATTACAGAAACCAGGACAATGACAGCAAGGGAATATGGGATTCCTTCAGATTTACTCATGATGCATGAGTGGACAATCAAATACTTAGGACAGCGGCTCTGCAGGAACAAGACACCAGATCAAACAAAATGCAGAATTAAAACTGGATTTTTTTTTAAAGTTGGCTTTTACTTTGGAACCTTAGTGCCTCTTGACCCAAGAGTTAAGGTGCCCAGGGTGGAAAAGAACTCTTCCATTTCCTTCTGTAGAAGCTGATTTCTTTTCTCTGCATCTTCACGTGCCCGCTCTGAGTTTCTCAATCTTATTTCCAGCATCGTGAATTTCTTCCTCTCTTGGTCTAAGTCTTCTTCCAACCGTGCCATCTGTTTCTTTAAGCCGGAACTGGCTTCCTCAATTCTTAAAACCAAGAGAAGAGATAATACTTTAGTCTTTGGTGACCCCACATGCAGAAAAAGAGTAACGTGGCAGTTTTGAATCCCTGGCTAAACCTGTTTTATATGTGTTAGGGCTGGCTCACTGAAAAAGGCTTTAGTGGATATTCATGGGCAGATCAAGCTCCGCCACTAACCCACTGATGATACTCCATGATTTTCTTGAGGCACTTTAGACATTTGGCTACAGATCCCAGCATTGTAATTATTTGTTTACACGACTTATTCCTCCTTGGAGGCGAGCACCCCATCTACTTCATTTTTGTAACTTCCAACAATGCCTTACAGTCTACTAAGTGCTTAGGAAATGCTTTTTGTGGAATCTTGAACCTTTCCCTTTTGTGTTTTAAGTCTGTTTAAAAAGCCTTCAAGTCTATCCAAATACTGTTACTGGATGCTATATTTTATGAAAGGGAAGAAGGTTAGCAGATCCTCTTGAGGAGGGAAATCTTAGCCATCTTCCTGGCCTCTCTGACAGACTGAAGGTAGCATCATATATTTTGGGGTATCCAAGAGGAACTCTGATGTATAGAGTTTTTAGAGGTTTTTTTTAGAGTTTTTTAGAGTTGCCAAAGTGCTTTCTTCATGATCATGCTGTGAGGTAGGTGGTACTGAATTGATCTCTACCCATCACTTCCCCATCTTATACTGGCAAAATTAACAATCTGATCCCCAAATGCAAGACTTTACATTGATCTTTGCTGAATTTCATCTTATTAGATTTTGCCCAAATTTCATAGTCCAGCATGACCCTTTGGATCCTGATTCTATCATGTATGGTGATAGCTTTCTCTCCCAACTTTGTGTCACCTATGAATATGATGAGTATGATGACATCTATGCCTTTATCCAAGTCACTTAAGCAAATATTAAACAATACATAGCCAAGCACAGATCTTTGGGGAACTCTACTAGAAACCTTCTGCCACACTGAAAATAAACCATGAACAACTACTCTTTGAATCCAATCCAAGCAGTATTGGATTCATCTGATTGTATTACCCTCGAATCCATTCTTCTCCATCTTTTCAAGAAAAGCATGAAATGCTTCACCAAAAGCTTTTCTACAATTTAGGTCAACTATAGTCAGTCACAACATTTCCTCTCTTCTAATAGGGAATCATCAAAAGATGATATCACTCATAACTTGTTCTCGGTCATGTTCTTTGTAATCACAAAGTTCCTTTCTCAAGGTTCACTATTCCTTTAATGCTTTGTTCTAGAATTTTCCAAGGAATCAAAGTCAAGTTCACTGGCCTGTAGTTTATAGCCTCTGTCCTCTTCCCTTTTTTTTGTAAATCAGGATATTTGCTGTCCCATAGTATGTTCCCTATTTTCCATCTTCTTGTAAAAATCACCAAAAGTGGTTCAGCAAATGCAGCTACCAGTTCTTTGCTGGTTCTCCCTCTGGGTCGGGTGATTTAAATTCATCAAGAGAAGCCACGTGCTCTCTTACTATCTCCTTACATTATCTTGGGTACAACTCACTGTCAGTCACTTTTTGTTCTGACATTTGGAGTGTACCAGATATAGCTGTACCCATTTAATAGATGGGAAGACTAAAACTCAGTGGAAGTTACTTATCTTGGTTCTTACAGCTAATAGGTATCAGAGCTTGGGTCTCAGACCCCAGACCTCCTTAATCCTTTTTTTTAGTGAGGTTGAAAATGTGGTGAGGTGGGAAGAGCACAGGACAGTGAGTCAAAAGATCTGAAGTGGCTCCTAGTCCTGTGAGTAGAATGGAGTCATTTAATTATTCCAAATTTGGACTGAGGGTATCTGTGTTACACCTAATGTTACAGGGATGCTATAAGGAAAAGATAAGGCTTTGTAAACTCTAAAGGGCTAAGATGATACAGACATACATAGGAAATCAATGATGATAATATAGCCATCAGATTCACTAGTACTGATGACAAGGGAAAAGCTTTAAGGTCAGAGAGTCATAGATTCAGAGCTTTAAGGAGCTTTAGAGGCCATCTACTCCTCTCCCCTTGTTTTACAGATGTTTTGAAAAACAGACAAATCACAGGAGAGGCAGGATTCCATCCTAGGCTTTCTGGCTATAATTAGGCCATGCTGATTTTCAAAGGTTTCCCACCCCCAATAACCCTATGAGGCAGACATTGTAAGAATTAGTATCTGAATTGTTCTGATGAGCAAATACTCTTGGGTGAGATAAAATGTCTTGGTCATGGCAACACAACTAGTAAATGTCTAAAGTCTGCTTCACTCCTTGGTCTCCCGATTCCAAGTCCAGTATTCTACCCACTACTTTGCATTGTGTCTTTATGAGAGTCTAGTCCTGGCTGATCAGAGTTCAGAGTTTGTAGAGATCTCAGCAGCCATCTAACCCAATCTGTACCTAAAAACAATCCCAACTCCATCACCGTCATTAGGTGGCCAATTAGGTCCCTTCTTTGAAGAGAGGAAGTAAAGAGAAATCCATCAAACCAGAGAGCATAAAGTTATGGCCAAATAAGAAGACAGCTCAGAGATTCTCTTCAGAAGGACAAAGCAGGAAGATGGCTGGAACATTTTTGCCATCTGCCTAATGACAGTAAGCACTTGGTTGTCTCCCCTTAGAGTGCTCATAAAGAGCATAAACAAAAAAGGCCACCATGATGACCACTGTAACGTCATGTACCAATATTTGTGGCAGAGGATGGGACGAAGAAATTCAACATGGTATCTTGCCTTTTCCAAACCAGGTCGTACATACTTTGGTACTCTGTGCCTTCAATATGAATATAATAAGCATAGGAGAGGAAAGAAATAATTAGTTGGAAAATATGGTTCGGGTTTCAGAAATTAAAGAGGCCAAAAGTTTGTGGATTACCAAGAATCCTCCCTGCTGCATTTCATAAAGACTCTTTTTAAAAACTAAATCAGAAGATACTGGATGGAGGAAGCAATGACTAACATCACAAAAGTCAAATGGACTGTATCTTATTGGACAAAAAATTGCTGGTCACCAGTGTGAAAGACATGGCAGTGTGGGCTCATTCAAATCCATAACTGGTGATAACAAAGGTCACTAATGAAAAGTGAGACGACAATGAAGTGGAAAAGTGGTAGACGATGTGTAAAACTCCAAACTGATCATTTTAAACAAACTATTGCCCCTGAAACGTGGGAACCATACAACTCTTAAAGACATTGATAGAATACTATTCTTTGAATAAGTTTCACTAATGTAAAGTTGATGCCATCAGAAAGTCAAAAGAACCCAGAAACCATCTCAGCCCTTGAACCTTCTTGCCAAGAAGAGACATGCATAGCCAAAGGTAATGCGATTCAGTCAGTTTGAGTTTTAAACAAGAGATAAAACAAAAAACAAATGTGCCACTGTTTCAGTAATGATGTTTTCCTCACTAAAGATGATGGAACCACTACTTTTAGACTTTAACATGTTAGTGCCTCAGGAAGCAGAACAGAGATGAAAGGACATTCAGTTGTTAAGAGTAGCTAGATTTGATGAACTATATTCTGAAGGAATCCATACCAGAAGCAAAAAAACAACCAACGAAACAAAAAAAAGATCAAGTTTACTGGGGTCAATCAACATTTAAGCCATCTTAATAAAGGGAAGATTCTAAAACAATGGAAAAGATCATCATCCATTAATATCGCCACTAAAGACTATCTAATTAATGGTTACTTTTGAGCGTTGTGAAAATATTTAAGAGAATGATTTAAGCATGCATTGAGGATACACCCAATGAAAATATTAGAAGGAAACCAGCAGACTTCCATAGCCGGTTACTATCATAGAATATATGTTTGTAATTTCACAATTGGCTGAGAGGTTTGGAAAATACAGGGTCCAACTTGATTGTTGATTTTAAAAAAAGTTGTTGATTCTGTAGAATAAAACACTGTATAAAGGATCTCTTCCATTAAGGTGTATCTTAATCATAATGAAAACTTTTTTCACTGACTTTCTGATCATCAGTATCAAGCAGGACTTGAAATAGGGAGATTTGCTAAGAATATCCCACACTGGCATGGAGTATCTTCTTCTCAAAGTCTAAATGGAAGGAACGATAAATATTAAGGGGGGAGGAGGCTAAAGAAAAGGCAAGAGTCTGTGTGGGTTAAGGAAGGCACACTTTTTTAAAAGAATGATTCCATTTCTCTTCATTAAAAGGCGAAAGATGTGTATGATCTGAAGAGAACCAGAGTATGATTCCATTTCTCTTGGGCTCTTGGCCAAGGGGCACAGCCTTATTTTCATGGCAGTTTTACCCAAGTTATGTCCACCCTCCAATAGCTTGTCTTGTTTTCCCACTCTTATCAAACCAGGTGATCAGAATACTATGAAAACAAAGTTTTCCTGGCTCCATAGATATTCTCTTTCTTTTAAGCCTGAAGCATTTCTTCTGGACCTGGAGACCAAGACATTCCTATGGCTGCAAATACCTCCCGCACACACACCGATTACAGTGTAGACATATGCCCATTGTATGCACAATCCTGCCACCACACACCTAAAATTCAGGTATGAACTTGAAACGCCTCATAATCATTACTAATTTCTGGCTCATTCACCCTTACCCTCAGATGTTGTCTTACAATTTAATAATAAGGCTATTTAGCACTTTTCTTGCCTTTTATCTAGACTACTTTATTGTCTCATAAAACCTCACCTCTCACTACCTTAAGAGCAAGTTGGCAAACGTGCCTCCTTCATTCTTACTGACAGAGAAACTGAGTCACGGGCGGGGGAAATGACTTGATCAAAATCTGTACCCAGTATATACTTGGCAGAGCTCAGAGAGCTGTTAGTATTACAGTGCTGGTGCTTTAGAATTAGGGCTGGCACTGTGGCATTAGTTTCCCAAAACAAAGACTGGCCAATATTGGGAAGAGCAAGGCAGCAGTTGAGTCCAAGGGCCAAGAGCTCTTAGACCCAAAGCCAAATTTCTCCACTGAACTTCCTCCACAACAGTGTCACAGACTCCTGAGAGATAGGACAACTGTGCAATATCTGTGTGAGGAGGAAGGTGGGAAAAGGAGGTCTGGTCTTTGTGTGCATGGGAGGTACAAAATAATTTTGCATCTGTTGACCCTGGTAGCCTCTCATCTATCCACCTGCAAGGCACCACTATCCCTGCTCCAAATCTCAAGTCAGCATTTTAAGATCTTCAGGTCAGGCTTTCTAGACTGGAGCTCCTTAAAGGAAAAATTCTATCCAGAAAGGAGATGCAATTCAATTTTCTTTCTTACCTGAGTAGCCTAGGGATAGGAGATATGAAAGATTAAGGTAAGGCATGACTGACTATATCAGGAACATGAAGAAATCACCATTCTTTCTGTTATTCCTTGCTGTATTCTTCCTTCTACTTGGGCTTTGGATGCCTGGTTTTTTGGAGGTGAATCACTTCCTGCCAAGAATAGTTACCCCGGCCCCTAGCAAAGTAAATTCTCAGACATTTCTCAATATGACCCAGCAGTCATAATTGATGCTATTAATTTCCACATTTCTTCCTATCTCTTACTCCGAAAACATATGCTATACTCCAGTCCTCCACCACCCCTCTTTAGTTATAGTGGGATTACATGAATTCAATTCATCTTTTATAGGGCTGGGGCAAAGGCAGCCTTGTCCATTGTTTCCCACAAGTTGGCCCAAATAATATAATGGATATCACAGATTGTCCTTCAGCGATAATAAAAAAAAATCCCTTTGTTTGACACATGAAGAGACTGAGGCTGAGTGAGGTAAAGTCATTGCCTGGGGTCATGTAGGTCACAGAACTCAGCTGGCTCTCAATCCAGGATTGCTTTTTCTCTAGTTCTTTGTCCATGGGGTCCTCTCTGCCTAGTGTCAGAATCCTGATTCTGGATGAAATCAGAAAACTGATTTCAAACACCACAATTTTACAGTGCTTAACTTCAGCTGGCTTTTCACTGCTTCTAAGAAATTATTCTATTTTGTTCTTAATGACTCCTTATCTCATTCAACAGAGAAGACATAGATGTACCAGTTCAACCTTTTCTTCCCATATTCCTTTTGCCTTCTTGCTCCAACTTAATCCTGAGATTTTGGGAACCCTTACAAACCTCTCCATTGGTGGCTTTCCTTCCACAGTTCTTGACTCCTGAGCCCAAGATTTGGCATACTCCTTGCTCTCTACCAGCACCTGTCAGCCATTCCATTGCCACCATCCCTCAACAATCCTTCCTTCTATGAATTTCCAAGCAATATGGCTATATCCCCCTTTTCTTATCTTTACTGCCATCATCTACCAATCTCCAACTTCCTCAGGAACTTTAGCATAAAGCTCAGGGTTTTATTTTCCACCCTATTTCCTGCCATCCTCAAAGACTCCAATATTCATGTGAAATTCCTAAACTTCCTTAATTCCAAAGACTCTTCTCCATTGTCTTCATACGACTTCATGGTCATAGTTCAGACTGTACCACCTCCAAGATTTTGAACTTTAAAATTCTGCTCTCCCGCTACAACCTCCCATCTTATCTACTCTTAGTCACATTAAACCAACTCTTCGCTTTCATTGTGATTTCTAGATCCTTGAACCTCCTTATTCTCCCAACTGCTCTCCACCATTATGAAATGACATGCCTTCATAACCAGCCTTGACTTTATTGGTCTGCCACTTAAATAATTCATTGGCTATCACTCTAACCCTTTTTACCACTGGATCTGTTCATCTTCAATTTTGTATAATCCTCAACATCTGGTTTCTTTGCTCCTACTCCTGGGCTGTTGAGAGTCACTAGGGAAATGATTTAGAACAAAACTGATTTCAAACACCACAATTTTACAGTGCTTAACTTCAGCTGGCTTTTCACTGCTTCTCAGAAATTATTCTATTTTGTTCTTAATGACTCCTTACCTCATTTCCCACAGCTGCCATTCCAAACCTTTTCATCTCTCATCAAGTCCCCAACCACACTCCCATCCCTACATTTATTGCAGATGACTTAGCCTCTTATTTCACTAAGAAGATTGAGGCCCTCTGATGGGAGCTCCCTCAATTCTTCACTTTCAGAACTTGAAACTTCTCAGAATCATTGCTTATTGTCTCCTTTTCCCTTTTATTAGAGGAAGAAGCATCTCTATTCTTTATTAACAATGTTCCCTTTACTTGGGGCCTTTGATCCCATTCCTTGCAAACATAAGCCAAGAAAGAGAATATATCTCCAGGAGGAGGGGATGGTCAACAATATCAAATGCTGCAGAAGTAAGGAGGATGAGAACTTAAAAGAAAAAGACTACCAAATTGGTGATTAAGAAGTCATTTTAAATAAAATGATGAGAATAGGAGTCAGATGACAAAGGGCTAGGTAGAGAACTGGTTGTAAAGAAATAGAGACGTGAAATATGAAGATTACTTTCTAAAGTTTAACCACAAAAGAGAGAGAGATGGGAAGCTTACCCAGACAGGGAGTACAAGGTCAAGGAAAATGACTTTTTTAGGATGAGAACCCTAGGCATAGTTCTGAGCAGATGGGAAGGAACCATTAAAGAGTAAGAACTGGAATGAGAAGAGAGATGACTGATATGTTTGATTTAACCACATCCCGTCCACTGTTCCTGCATATTTTCTTCTACATTGGTTTCTGAGACTACACATTTTCCTGTTGAACTGGTGCATCTATGTCTTCTCTGTTGAATCACCAAGGTTCTGTTCTAGACTCTTTCCTTTTCTACACTCTTTTTTGGCAACACCTAACACCTGTTCACAGGTAACAACTACTCATTCTTTTATCTGTATTCCTGACCTTCCTGAGCCATTAAATCTTTATTTCCCACTGCCTAGAAGATACCTGAACATCTCACTATCAATTCAGATAGAGTAATATAGGTGGTGTAGTGGAAAGTTCAGGATTTGGGAGCCATTAAGGCCTTAATTTGAATCCTGCCTCTGACGTTATTAGCAATGAAACTCTGAACAAATCAATTAACCTCTTTCTTTACCTCATTTTTCTCCCCTGTAAAAGGAATATGTTGAACTTGTGGGCAGTTAAGATTTCTTCCAGTTTCAAATCTGTGATCCTAAACCAAACTTATTATTTTTTACTCAAGTAGTATTCAGTATTTTCCCACCTTATTTTACTGTCAGTGCACCACCATTCATCTGGTCTCCCATGTATTTTCTGATAGTATCTTGAACTTTTTATTCTCTACCACCTTTTAGGACCAATCAGCCACAAACTCCTATTCACTCTACCTATCTCTACAATCCCTCCAGAAATTTCCCCTCTCTATTACTCATTGTTGGCAGCCTCTCAGGGTTTAAAGGTTAATATTCTGACATAGGCCAGGGAGAATTTATTAGGGAAAAAGATGAAAGAAGCTAAGGAAGTAGACTCTTCCAAAAAACAATTCCTTATTTATACAACATCTCTCAAATCCATTCCCCTCCTTCAAAAGAAAATCTTATTCTCTATTCCATTCTAGAATTTAAGTTCCATAGTTTTCCTCCTCATTTTCCCATCTTAGTTTTTAGTTCTAATGTCCTATGTTTCTTTGAATCATTTTAATTGATGTGCAACATAGAGTTCGAGATGGCAACCAAAGGGCTTCCTTTTTTTTTTCAAGCCTTTCAAATTCGCTATCACAGTAATTCAGTGATAATAATAAATGACCTAGAACAAGTGGATTTGGCTGCTCAGGGTCCCAGACAATTCTCTAAAACAAAACTGCAGAAAGGGAGTTGATCTGCATTGATAATAAGAGTTTTATCATTGGGAATTACCTTTATCAAAGATCTAACGGCATCATCATCATCATCATCATCACTACTCAAGATTTTTTACAGCATATTATAATTTCCAAAGCAGTTTTTCTTCATGACAACTTTGTAAGGTAGTCAGGAAGAAGTTACCATTATCTCTGTTTTATAGCTAAGGAAACTTAAGTCTCAAAGATATGAACTGACTTGGTAAAGGCCATCAATCAATCAGTCAATAACATTTGTTCAGTGCCTACCACGTGCCAAGCAAAGCCAAGACTTGAACTCCAGGATTCAAATGCTCTCTCTTGACATTCCCACATCTCCAACCATGAAGAATGCTTAGCATCACACGTCTGCAAAGAGACCCTAAAATACTGCCCAGCTCCAACCTTTCAATGAGCCCACCCGCTTAGCATCCACAGATGCAGAGGTCTGCCCTGGGCATATTCCCGTTCTCTATTCCACTGCCACAACATAACTTCATCGCTCAGATGACTCAGAATCATGAGGCTGGAAGGAGCTTGGAAGAGCCTAAGACGCCGGTCCTTTGCCATTGGGCAGGACTATATTTAAGCTAGCCCAGACACGAGAATCTTTCCAGAAAAGGCAGTCCCCAACCTCCACGACTCTAGAAACCTCCCGGCGGGCACCAAAGAACATGAGACAGATGTTTTTAGGATGACTTCAGTATTCTGAATTCTCAGATCAAAGGCTTTCTAATAAACAAAAGCTATTATTATTCATTTAGTATTCATTCAGCAAATATTTACTGAGCTAGGCCTACTATGTGAAGGCATATAATGCTCAGGGCAGATGACTGTCTAAATAAATTATATGTGAACCTAAGCATTTCATATATATATATTCATATATTCATACATTTATTTATATATTTATATATGTATATAAAATACAAACCTAAGCATTTCATACATATATTTATATATATTTATATATTTATATTTATAGATATTTTTATATATTTATGTAAATATATAAATATAAACCTAAGCATTTCACATATATATTTATTTATATATTTATTTATGTATTTATAGATATTTTTATATATTTATGTAAATATATAAATATAAACCTAAGCATTTCACATATATATTTATTTATATAT
>NC_058131.1:653717257-653744643 GCF_016433145.1 Gracilinanus agilis | reverse complement strand
AAAGAGGGAAGAAAGAGGGAAGGAGGAAAGAAAGGAAGAAAGAGGGAGGAAGGAAGAAAGGAAGGGAAGAAGGGAAGGAGGAAGGAGGGGAGGACACAGGGAAGGAAGAAGGAAAGAAAGAAGGAAAGAAAGAAAAGAAAGAACAGAACAGAACAAAGAAAAAGAAAAAAGAAAGGAATGTTTTGAGATGATAGAAATTAAAGATAAGAAAAATTTTCCATGTGTAAGGTAATATAGGTGAAGTTGAGGCAACAGGGAAGAAAATAGGGAAGCCCCATCTAGGTAAGGCATAATTCTTCAGAGAAAAGAAGAAAATGGCAACTGAATGCTTTATGATTGCTCTCCTTCAGTTTACAGTAGGCCTCAAAGATACAGAGGAGGCTTTTTCATTATCATTTTAGAGAACAATCAATCAATCAAAAAACATTAAGCATCTAGCATGTTCTAAGCACTAAAGTTCTGGGTATATGAAAAGAGGCAAAAGACAGTCTGTGTCCTCAAGGTGTTTACAATTAAATAGGGGAGATGATATGCAAACCAATAAATATAAAGCATGTTAGAGACAGGATAAATAGGAAATAAAGGAGGAAAACACTGGAATTTAAGCCAAGTGAGGGAAGGCTACCCAAAGAAGGTAGACTTTTAGTTGTGACTTAAAAGTAGAACTCATGAGATGAAGGGATTTGCCCAATTGTAAAAGAAGATAACAAGTGACCCAGCTAGACCTTAGACAAGAACCAAGTTATTTGCCTCCAAGTCTACTGGAGCCAGTTGCTTCTGGGGTTTGTTTTTATGCTATTACACACCCATTTAGCCACGCAACAATCTTTCAGGATCTGTGCTAGATGCTAAGGATACAAAGGGCAGATAAAGGCAGTCTCTGCCCTCAAGGAACTTACACACTTCTCAGGGAAATAATGAGTACACAGATAAGTAATAAGTAAAAGGAGGTCATCTTAGCATAGAACAATACAGAACAAGACAACCTGGGTTCAGCTCTTGTTTTTGTGTGACTCTGGTGGTCACTTCATTCCCCTCTATGCAAGCAGGCAGGCAGGCAGGCAAACATTTATTAAGCACTTACTTAGTGCCAGCACTGGGAATACAAATCTAAGCAAAGGCAAAGACAGTCTTTGTCCTCATAGAGTTTAAATTCTAATAGGGAAGAAAACATACAAAAAGAAAGGGAAAATCAGTTGTGGATGGGGAGATAATAAAGCTATCTCTATGGGGTAATGGTGTAGATGTCCACAAAGTCATCACAACCAAAAGGAGAATAAAGGCAGGCGGGCTTGGGTCCTCTCCCAAATGGTGGGATTCACCGCTGGAAGAAAGGGGCTGTTATGAGGGATGGATGTTCTAGGGGAGAAAACCATTTATTTCCTCATTTATAAGATATTAGTGTTAAACCGACTGGCCTCTGAGGCCCCTTCCAGCTCTATATCTATGGTCCTAAATACAAAGAAACTTCTGAAAAGGGAAGATACTAGCAGTGTGATGAGGGAGAAGATAAAATTTAGCATAAGCTTCTTGTATGGGATAGGATGGGCCACTTTTAAGATCTGGCACTAAACTGAGCTTTACCATGAGCCTTAGCAAAGTAAGTTTATTTTCCAGTTCAGATACTTGCAGAATGAATAACCTTAAAGAAGAGTTGAGGTCATTAAAATGCCTTGTTGTGGTTGTTCAGTCATATCTGACTCTGTGACCCATGGATGAAGCAAGTTGCATCCATGGATTTTTCTTGGCAAAGGTACAGGGGTAGTTTGCCATTTTCTTCTTTTGTGGATTAAGGAAAACAGAAATTAAATTACTTTCTCAGAGTCACACAAATACTAAGTGTCTGAAAGTGGATTTGAACTCTAGTCTTCTATCTCATTGTTCTATCCATTGAGCCATCTAGCTGCCTACTAAAATACCCACTGCCATTCAAAATAAAGACTGATCCAAAACTAATATAGTACTACCAGACAGAGAGTGGCTGAGTAAAGAAAGAAGAAACACCCAATTCACTTAGTTAAGTAGAGATCCAGATAACTCTATGGTACATTGAAGGGATACTAAGAGGAGTGGGGACAGATAAACTGGATAAAAAAATAAGGGATTAAATCAGTAAGTACCAAATTATTGGGGGTACCAAATTATCAATCCCCAAGTCTCAATTCCTCCCTTAGTCAGTAAAGTAGCATCTGACCTGAGATGACCAAGTTATAAAGCCAAAAGCCATGGGTCAGAGCAGAGCTCTAAAATCTGAGAGAATAATTATCTTCCTACCACCCACAGGGAATCTTCTTCAACAGCTAGCTTAGGGTTCTCTCTGCTCTCTTGAATCTATTCTGCAATAACTAAAAGCATGACTGATGGTCACTTCTTGCTGTCCTGCCATAGGGGGAAAAAAGGACAGTATGCTGAAGGCAGTAGATATCAGGGTAATTCATAATGGGCTGAAAGGATATAGCAGAAAACCCCAATTTTCAAATAATGAAAGTTTCCTCTGCTTCTCTCTTACCTGCCAGGGCACTAACGAAGATGAGAACACAGCGAGCACTTAATAAATACAGACTGAATCCTTGAAAAATGGATGAATTCCTAGAGTATATCTTGGCATTTCCAGCCCCCAGTGATTAGGAATATTGGACGTGTATAACTGTGCCTTGCCCAAGCACAGAAAACAGGCCTCCTATTTTCTTCTACCCTCCGTTCCATCAAAGCACCTCAGGGGTCTGGATCAGTGACCTCATTCTGGTCATTCCACAATCAATTCTCCCTCTTGGCAGCAAGAGAATGTGCCCTCTTTCAAGGGTGCTCCACTTCTCCCAATTCAAGGATGGAGTAAATATTGACTGTTGTGTAGAATCAAAGAGAGGAGGTCAGGAAGCCAGGAAGGGATTGGAGGGCAAAAAATGAGGAGAATGTCTTCAACCCAAGTCTTTCAGTATTTTCAGCCATTTGTTTCCTAGAGCAGTTAGTACTTAGCCTGTACGAGATGTGAGTAACTGTAAGCCATGGGTGAAGGGAGCCAGTGGGTCTGGGTGAGGCGCTATTGTGGGCAGGGCATGCTGGCCCTTTCTTTAACAGTTCCTCAAGGTTAATAAAAATGTTAATCATAATATAATGATGATGATGATGATGTCAGGAGAGAAAAATGAAATGACCCAAGTTCATTTTAGGCCAGTGAAGACAATGAACCCACATTGAGAAACCTGTTAGCTTACACCTAAAAAACTCCATCAAAACATTTTGGGATGCTCGAGGGCAGAAGGATGGCTTGGAAACAGTGACTCTTAGCAAATGGCATTTACCTTCAGAAACTACAAAAGCAACCACTTTTGAAGGTCTGGAAGAATCGTGATGTGGTTCACCTCTCATCAAAGAGGAGTCCCCAAGCTCCATGCACAGTCACGATCACAGTGCTGTGGAGTAACTCAGAAGACTTGGTAATGACAGAACCACTGGTAGGTACCAGAAACAGGGTGTAGATATCATGGAAAGGAATCAATTTTAGCCATGTGGATGAAAAAGGTATACATATTGCCTCTTGTATGGGATTCTGGGGTTGCTGACCAATTATGGGGAAAAAAATGCCAATTTCCCTTCAAATACTTCATAAGGGATTGGTAAGATTCACCATGAGAACTCCTTTAGCTTGCTCAGTGGTGAAAGCCTATCATATCATGCAATTAAGATATCATGTGAAGGTGAGGAAGGTGTGACATATTCTTTACTTTTGGCTCAGTGAGTATGAACATTTCTAAGCCCAATGACTCATGGTATCACAGAGTAATAGGTCCAGAGCTTGAAGGGCCCTCAGAGGTCATCTGGTTCAATATTTTCATTTTACAGATGAGAAAACTGAGGTCTCAAGGGGCACCCTAAAAACTACGATTCCCAGAACCCCACTCTCTTCCTGTTGTTACGTGCTGATGTAGACAGGACATAAATTGGATGGAGTTCCGTGTCTAGTCCTCTTTTCCTTCCTGTCGGGCTTTGGTGGAGCAGGTAGAAAAACTTAGTCACTTGGTCCTATTTTGTCAGATAATAAACTTTATAAAAATAATACTTAAAGTATTGGACATTAATTTAACTCTTATACTTTTCACCAAGAAGTATCTGCCTGGTTGACTCCTTCCTTAGCATTTATGATTTTCTAGCATTGCCTAAGTGTCAGCTTTATGCTTTGTAAAATGAAGGGGGAGTTGTACAAGATGATCTCAAAGACCCCATCTGGTCCTGATATTTAGTCCATGATTCTTTGGCTTTGTGGTATTCCAGGTTTCCTCTATAAGTCATGTGCTGCTTTCCTGTTATCTGACATAATCTAGTCTTTTTACAAACTAAGGCAGAGACTGATATCCTTTACTATACAAGTCATCACATGTCCAAATTCGGCTGGAGAACAAAACTGCCTGAATTTTCCTCCAACTTCCCACGAATCTCAAAACCAAGCTTGGTGCTAAGGGCTCGAAGACTTTAATTTCATTTCAAATTTGAGAAACAAATGGCTGACTCATGGTCTCAGGTTTAAGTTGTGTGTCAACAGTCATTCACAGGGCAACAAAATGGTGGTCTGAATTCTGTGACAAGGTGGAAAGAACTCTGGGTTCTAACCCCAGCTCTGCTACTTGCTAGCTATGTAACCATTGGTGACATGTTTGTCAAATTTTGGAAAATGACATGAAGCAAAGAGGGGTTAACTCATACAACTGATCAATGAAGCCATGTCCAAAAATGAACCTAATGGGCTAGAATGATGGGGATTTATCAAGATGAAAAATGATGTAATTATTTTCCTCGAAGAACTTGGTCTAATGAGGGAATGATATATGATAACACTAAATACATATATATAAATAACACAAGCAAATACGATGCAGAAAATATGTAAAAAGGTAACAATGGGCTACAATGCAACCAGGTGGTACAGTGGATAGAGCACCGAACTTGGAATCAGGAACTCATCTTCCTGAGTTCAAATCTCACCTCAGACACTAGCTATGCAACCCTGGGCAAGACACTTAACCTTAACCTGCTTCATTTTCCTCTTCTGTAAAATGAACTAGAGAAGAAAACAAACCACTCTCACTATCTCTGCTAAGAAAATTGCAATTGGATCATGAAGAGTTGGACAGGACTGAAAGACAATTGAACAACAACAATAATAATATGTGACACAGGCAAAAGAGACAAGCAAATTGCTCTAGGAACACTTGAGGAAGAAGAGCTCTTTTTCATTTAGGGGAACAGGAAAATCAATAATTCAAAATTCGTCATCATCATTCAGTAATCACAGTAGATAATTTCAAAAATTATTATGGTTGGAAAAAATCACTTGGTATGGCCAATCTGCTGGTGATAAAAGTCTCCAAACTTATCTAGATTGGTTCTCTGGTGCCATAGACATAGTTTCTAGCAAGTCCTACCAAGGTAGAATTAGATTTTTATTATAGCACCAATAATGCTCCCCAGCACTTTCAAGAATCTAGAGTTACTGTCATGGCAGAATTAAGACTGAAGAGGAAAGAAGAGAAGGATAAACTATATAAATATATACCTGTGTGTGTCCACATGTCAAGGTCTTATAGTTTTTGGTGTGGGGATTCCTTCCACTGAGAATGGAACTCATCATTCACTTAGAGAATTACTGAAGGCTCATGTACCAATGACTTGCCCACATTCACACCAAAGTAGGACTTAAATGCATGGTTTCCTGACTTTTAAGTTGATCTACTATGCAACAATATCTTTCATACTCCCGTAAGGTATTATTGTTGTTACATTAGTTTGCTGCCATTTTCCCACTAGCCTAATGTGCCATCAGAAGCCCTTCATCAGGGATTCAAAGGAACCCATTGAAGGTTTAAAAAAACCCAACACTTTATATTGTGGCTCCTCCTGGTTGATTCAATAACTCAAACTCACCTGTCAAACAGAGGTTTCTCTCCGCAGTCAAATGAATCCTGTAAATCCTTGACTAGGTTGGCTTGACCAGGCATTCGGAAGAGTCCTTCTTCTGTGAGCCCTCGCTCTCGGATGAAATCCACACATTGTTCCACCAGCAGTGGGGCCAGGCGATGGCCATACTTCCTTTCATATTGCACGGTATCTTCCAAACGTTGCCCAAAGATCCCTGGAGCAGAGAGAGAAGAACCCCCGACCCCAGCATTAATTTTTTGTTCTTTCTTTTTTGAAAGTAGAAAAATGTCCTAGCTGTGTGACCCTGGGCAAGTCACTTAGCCCCCATTGCCTAGCCCTTACCACTCTTCTGCCTTGGAACCAATACTCTATATTGATTCTAAGACAGAAGGTAAGGGTTTAAAAAAAAAAAGAAACTGGAAAAACAATAGAATTGGATTCAAAAAACCTGGAATCCAATCTGGGCTTTGTCTCTACTAGCCACAAGTTGCTTTGTTGATCTCAGTTTCTTCATCTGTAAAATGGAAATAATGAATCCTGGCAGGGTTTGCCTCATAAAGTTATTGTGAGGCTTAAAGGCATAAAGTGAATTTTAAACTTAAAGGACTATATAAAGAAAAGTAATTTTTCCCCTTTCTCCTGCTTGATCACGAAAGGCAATGTAGAAAGGAAAAACAACAATGTACCAAGATCTGGTTAAGGATTAATAGAGGAAATAAATGAGGAAGTTGCAGTAGTAGTCCAATGGCAGGTGGAATAACTTGAATTTAATGCTACCTCTTTGAAGCCTTTCTGACTTCCAGGATTACTGATTTTGGAGTTAAAGGGACCTCAGTGGCCATCTAGTCCAACTCATTGGACTTTGACATAATCCCAACTACAACATTCTCGACCAGTGATCATCCAGCCTCTCCTTGAAGACTTCCAATAAGGAGGAACCCACCACTTCCTAAAGCAAGCCATTCCACTTTTTGATAGATTCGTTTCATAAAGGATTTTTCCTGCAATCAAGTTTCAGTCTGCCCATTTGTCACTTCCATTCATTAATTCTGGTTCTGCCTTCTGGGAGCAAATAGAACAAATCTAACCCTTCTTCCACTTAAGGACAGTCCTTCAAATGCTAGGAGGAAGCTATTATGTCAATGTTGATGCTTTTCTTTTCCAAGCTAAATCTCTTTGAACTTTGCTCCCATGACTTAGACTTAAGGCCCTCACATCCTCATCATTTTCCACTTCATGCTCTCTAGCCTATCAAGAAACCATAGCACCTAGACCTGAATATTATACTCCAGAGGTGGTCTGACAAAGGGACCCTTCAGAGAGACTATTATTACTTCATATTCCAGAAAATTATGACTTTCTTTTTTTTTTAACGCTTTGCCTTCCATCTTAGAAACAATGCTGTGTATTGGTTCCAAGGCAGAAGAACGGTAAGGATTAGACAATGGAGATTAACTGACTTGCTCAGGGTCACAAAGCTAGGAAGTGTCTGAGACCAAATTTGAACACAGGACCTCCTATCTCTAGGCCTGGCTCTACATTGAGCCACATAGCTGCCCCCAACCATGTCTTTCTTCCTTTGGCCCAATGCCTCGTGGGCAGGCACTGAGCTTTCAATCCACTAAAATGCTCAGATCTTTTCTAGACAAACTACTATTGGCCCTAAACCCCCAGCATAAACTAGTGAATTTAACTATTTCGAACATGAGTGGGGCAGCTAGGTGGCTCAATGGATGGAGTGCCAGGACTAGAGATGGGAGAACCTGGGTTCAAATCTGGACTCAACACTTCCTAGTTTTGTGACCCTGGGCTGGTCACAACTTCAATTGCCTAGCCCTTTCCATTCTTCTGCCTTGGAACCAAGACTTAGTAATGACTTTAAGACAGAAGGCAAGGGTTTAAAAAGAAGAAAAAAAAAAAGGAAGGCTTTACATTTATCTTTACTGAATAATTAGATTCAGTCCAATGCTCTAGCCCAGAGGTAGCAAACATGTGGTCCACAGACTATACTCCTGAAGTTGGTCTGTACCAGATTAAAGTGTAATTGAGAAATATTTAAGAAAATAAATAAAAATACAATAAAACACAAATATTACGTTTTAAAACTAAGTCAACGTATGGTCTACAGGGATCTTCACATATCGATTAGTGGTCCCTGTTTCTAATTGAAATTGGTGACACTGTTCTAGCCTATCAGGATTTATTTGAATGCTAATACTCTCTTCTAGAGTAGCATTGGCTACTCCTCCCAGATTTGTGCCATCTGCAAAAGTGATGAACATGCTAGCTACACCTTTATCTAAGTCAGTGAAATAGATGTGAAATGTGAAGAACTGTGGGGGTACTCATTCCACTGGAGACTTCCTGACAAGCTAACAGAGAACCCATTAATTCTTTGACTCAAGCAATTCAGCTTGCTATGAATGCATTTAATTGCATTATATCACATCCATACCTCCAGCTTTTCACAAAAATATTGTGAGATGCTTTATCAAATAAAGGCAGCTCTTCCGTATTATGACTTTTCCCATCCCAGTTTTGCTCTATCATAAGTTGGCATAAGAAATTAAATGGGAAATTTGGAGTTTTATGCAAAGTCCAGCAGATGATAGAGAAAAAGTTTAGAAACTCAGAAATGCATAAAATATATATGTACACTCTTGTATGATATCAACATATCTTTGAATACCACAAATATATGCAATTTCTTACTTTAAAGTTAAAATAAGCAAAAATTTAAAGTTTGTGCAAAGAATGAGAAAGCTAGTAGGTGGCATACAAAGTCTAGAAATAGAGATTTCTTTTTTTAATTAATAAAATTTATAAGTATCTCAGCCCCTCCCTCCCCTCTCCACATCATAGAAGGTATCATTTGGAAAAGAGATATATAGACATAGATAAATAGATATAAAGATAATGTCTTTCATGTTTCCATTCTTCAGTTCATTCTCTGGAGATGACTTCACAAGTTATAAGAGAAAAAGAAAAAAAAATTCAAACTTCTCTGGTAAGAAGGAATGGCCAAAAATATCTGTGGTCTAATTTGTCACAAAATGTTTATGTGCTGTAGAAAGCAAGATTTTATTAAATGAAAATGTGGGTATTTAGGTGAAATAATATTAAATCATATCCTTTAACACAGCTTCTACCTCTCTGCATGCTGCATGCTAGATTGCTCTTTGTGATCATCATTTTTCTAGCTATTTACCAACCATCTCTTTAATGTTCCACTCTAGAATTTTCCCAGGCATCAAAACTAAGCTCACTGGTCTAGTTTGCCATCTCTATTCTCATTCTCATTCTCATTTTGAATATCTGGCCTTTGTCAACCCTACATCTCCCTTTTTCCTGGGACTTTCAAATACTGGTGAGAGTGGCTCAAGAATCACATCTGCTAAGTCTTTCACTATCCAAGGATGGAATTCATCTGGGCCAGGTGACCTGAATCCAAAGGCAACAAATTATTCTTTTATCATGACATTATTTATCTTGAATATGATGGCCATTTTTGTTCATTTCTGGTGCAAAGATCATTCTCCATAGTAAAGAAAAAAAAAGTTTTAAAGCAAGTTTTTTCCTTCACTTAGTTGTCAAATATCATTATCTTTTTCATTCCAATAGTTGTCCCAAAACTTCTTTGATTTTCCTTTTCCTCACATGGTTAATTGGCAACAACCATTCTTTTTGCTGTCCTTAGTTTTCATCTTTGGTATTCTTGACACTATTTTTCCATGACATTTAATCCATTATATTTTCTTTCTTCCATCTTCTATTCTATCTACATCTTTCTAAAACTTAAGTTGATTTGCGAGTTCATTATGTATTCCACATCAGTCTTTCCAGACAATTCAAAATTTGTTTTCATTTCCTTAAAAAGACCTATTGGAATGGTGTTCCCTTTTTGTCTTCATTCTTCAGAGGTTCTTACCATTTCTAGGCTGACTTTTATAGAATTTTAGTCCATGGGAGCCTCCCTATTCTTTTTCTTGAACCCCTTCTGAAACATGCATTCCTAAAATTAAAGGTACATGTCAGACTCTGCCTGGTTTTTCCTCTACTTGGTCAAAAACTGGAGGAGGAAAAAGGCCATCTCTTGCCCACATTATTCCCATTACCAAGCCAACAAGCAGGCAGTCCTGGTATTAAAAATCAGATCCAATGTAGAATTTCCACTAATAAGGGGTGAAAAAAATGAGTTCCACTTTTGAAGGATGAAGTTATTATTAAGGCAATTTATGAGCTGCTCTGTTTTTGGTAGAGATTCAGTAAATTCTAGATAAGTGAAATCTCTTATCACTACTACATGCCTCTATGTTTGGCTTCTGATGACCTGTTTTCCTAAAGGATCACTTATTTCCTTTTTCTGACTAGCTGATCTATAGTAATACTACAGGAACAAAATCGAATCTGTTCCTCTGTCAGTATTCACCCAATAATAGTTTTCTACCATATTTTCTCCCTTGGGTTCCTACATTTCCTCAGAATGTTGAAATTTAAAAAACAAAAGCAAATTGTACATAAGTGAGGTCTACAGTTCCTCATCCAATTCACTTTTTTTCAATGACATACATGCATTTTGTTTTAAGTTAAAATAAATATATCTATAAACATTGAACATGTGCATGAGAACACACACACACACACACAGAGTATCCCAAAAGTCTTAGTGTAGCCCTAAGACTTTTAGGATACCCTGCATAATTATCTGGACATGGATCTTACGGGTAGGCAAGACAGATGGCAATCTAGGACGCCACATGCAGAGAAGTATAAGCTGTGTTAAAGGATATGATTTAATATTATTTTGCATAAATACCTACATTTTCATTTCATAAAATCCTGCTTTCTACAGCACATAAACATTTTGTGACAAATCAGGCCACCGATATTACAGGAAGTGAAGAATTAAAGATTCTTCTTTAATTAGATAATAGCACACCTTTAAAGGTTTACAACAATAAAAAAAAACAGGTTTTTATTGGAAATTCTCTTTGTCTGCCACATGGCACTTAATATAATTGCTTCTGGTAACCATACTTTGTCATACTTTGTCTTACTGCCTTGTAAGAATGCAGCACAGCACATTGGAAAGAGTACAGTTCTCAGTCACGGGAACCAAGTTCAAATTCAAGCTTTGCTGAATAATATGTGATTTGGGGAAAGTCTCTTAACCTCACTGGGTCTTGATTTCTTCATCCATAAAATGATGTTATTAGATTAGATGGCTTCAAAGTTCCCTTCCAGATCTATTCCTAGGATCCTATGTGTACAGAAAAAAAAGACATTTACCCAGTGGAGTCTAATGATATTGAGTTCCCATATCTGGCAGTAAATTTGGTGCTTTGTTTTTAATTAAAGAAGCAAGTTATTTATAATGTAGCTTTTTTCCACTCTTTTTCTGGAAACTCTAAGCATTCACTATGGGGGTCAAATACTTAGAAAGTTAATCACGGACCATTATAAACATTCAGCCAACTGGCTATTTACTGCTCCTAATTGTCTAAAATGGGAATGGCTATAAATGAAATGACTTATTTTAGACTATCAAATAAAAAATAATAATTGGGTCCACAAAATACTATGGCACCTGAGAGGAGGATGGCCCAACGAGGGAAGGCCTGTATGTATGCCAGTGTCACACTGTGAATAGAAGCAGGAAAAAAGAGAAGAAATTACTTGTACCTTTCTTGGCACTACATATTTGTGCTCTGAGTTGAAAAATTTTATAAAGAAGCTATAGGAGGAAAAGTTATTCAGATTATCACACCAGAGGTGGAAAAAGTCAGCTAGTGATGGAAAACCTTCCCTGAAAAAACTAAACACAAAAACTCAAAAACTGATGAGAAAGTAAATCTCTTAACAGCCACAGCTCTGAAATCTAAAATAGTATCTAATACGTTGACTAACAACCACCCAAATCCTAAGATCATAAGGCTAGAGCTGGAGGGGTCTTCAGAAGTCCTTAAATCCAACCCCTTAATATTACAGTTTGGGAAACTGAAGCTCAAAGACCTCAATTGCCTTGTCTAAGACCACAGAGGTCATAAATATCAGAAATGAGGCTTGAACCCAGATTGGATCAGTGCTCTTACTACTTACCTTACACTGAATCTGGTTTCAGATCATTTACTAAGCTTCCATCTTCCATTTCCCAAGTTCCCCTATTTCCAGCTGGTCCTGAGGATATATATATATATAGTTTCCTTTCCTTCCTTTTTTGATATTCTTGAAATAAAGCACATCTATTGCCTGTGACAGTTTAAAAGAGTGTTTTATTGCCATTCCAAAGAAAATATGCAAAGGCAAAGGCGATGGTGGGACAATAATTGAGGAAATTATCTGAATGTCACAATTGCAAGGTTCTTACAATTCAATCGATCCTGATCTTGTATATATTTGGATAGTAGACATTTTCCTGTCCTCCTTCAGCTCATCGAATTCTTAACACAAGCTCAATTCTGGCTTTCTTACTATGCATTTCATAGACCTGACTGGGACTTTCTTCCCTCCAACAACTCTGCCAACCCTCAGTTCTGGGTACAGGAAATTCAGGGACTAGAGAGGTAATTTGACTTTTGTAGCTATCCCCAGTTTGATAATTCTTGGAGGGTCTCACCCCAGACAACTAACCCAGGTTCTCTAGCAAGAAGAACTCTTTCTTCAATGGGGCCCCCACTCAATAACTCTTTGAACCTCTCAGATCTTGCTACCACTAGCTATTAGCTTAGCTACACTAGCTTACTAATTGAATGTAAGCCTCTGAGGACAGGGACTGTCTCCTGTTTGTATTTGTATCCCCACTACAAAGCCTGTAACATAGTAGATCCTTAATAAATGCTTGATAGACTGAATATATTTTAACTTTTTACCTAGAGATCTATATATTGGGCTTCCTGAAACTATCTATTCTTTTATATAAGATTAAAGAACTTTTTAAGACCCTTATCTTTCACCTCAGACTCTATACTAAATATTGATTCCAAGGCAGAAGAATGGAAAGGGCTAGGCAATGGGGGCCAAGCGACTTGCCCAGGAGTCATGCAGTCAGGAAGTCTGAGGTCCAATTTGAACCCAGGATCTCTCATCTCCTGGTCTGGCTCTCTATCCATTGAGCCAATCTAGTTTCTCCCCAAGATCATAGGATTTTGAGTTGGATAGAAGCTTAGAAATCCTAGAATTGTTTGATAGCTAGGGAAACTGATAACAGTCTGTAATTTGCCCAAGTTGTAATTAGCAAAGCTGAGAACAAAATTCTTTTGACTCAAATCTGGTGCTGATTCCAATATATCATCTCCCATGTACCTTTACGACAGCATTTAGTAATGTCTTTGTAGCTGGACTTTGTGCATCATGAAACTGTGTTGGGTCCTCTACAAATTTATACTACATAATTTCAATTGGACTCTCACTATAGCCTCCCTCATTAACTCACAATCCCTCTTACCATAGTGATTTTTTCAGATCCTTCATCCTTCTTTAGTTCCCCTCAACTGTCTCTTTCCTGCCATCTCAACTGAGAATCTTGTCTCATATTAAAAAAAATGAAACTATTCCTAGAGATGCATCTTCTCTGCTGCTCCCCATCTCCTGTCATACACATGTCTCCTGCCATGATCTCATCTGTCACTTTTGTCTCATATGAAAAGGTGACTCTTCTCCTTACCAAGTGATCCCATTACAACCTGATTTTTCCAGCAGATTGCCTCCTCTATTATCCCTTTTTCTCATTAACATTCAATTGCTTTCTTGTCAACTGACAGCCTTCTATTGCCTATAAATCTATGTGTTCCCCATTCTCCAAAAAAAAACCACCCTGAAACAATAAAACCTTGCTTGATTTATCCATCTCTGCTAGCTCTCATTCTATATCTCTGCTCCCTTTTGTTACTAAATTCCTTAAGAAGACCACCACCAACAGGTGCCCCTACTTCCCTTCCACTTACTCTCTTTTTTGTTCTTTGCAATCTGGCTTCTAAATTCATGATTCAACCAAAACTGCTCTCTTCAAATTCCCAACTGATCTCTTAACAGGCAAACCTAATGGCCTTTTCTCAATAGTCATCCTTCTTGATTTCTCATCCTGCTTGATGCAGCTGGGAGGCGCAGTGAAATAGTGCTGGACCTGGAGTCAGGAAGACCTGAGTTCAAACCCATTTGCAGACATGTATTAGCTATGTGACCTTGAGCAAGTGACTTAACCTCTGTCTTCCTTGATTTCCTCAACCATAAAATGAGGAAGTTAATAGCACTGACATGACAAGGCTCTTGCGAGGATCAAACAAGATAATATTTCTGAAGTGTAGACATTTAAGAACTGTGTGTTCCTCCAACTCACCTCCCCTTCTCTATAGCCTTTGACTTTGTTATCTCTTTTTTCTCCTCAATATTCCCTTCTCTCTCAGTTTTCGGGACATTTCCATATCCTTGTTCTTCTCCTACCTATCTGACCTCTCATCAGTCTTCTCTCCTGACTCTTCATCCAGGTCACGCCCATTAACAGTGAGTATCCTTCAAGGCTCTGTCCTGGGCTGCCAATTCTCCCTTCATGAGTTCCCTGAGTGATCACATCAGCTTCAATGGTTTTAATTATCATTGCTATGCAGATGACTCTCCAATTTACTTATCTAGCACTAACCTTTTTCCTAACTTCCAATCTTTCGTGTCCTATTAGATGCCTATTAGACACCTTGAACTAGATGCCCCATACACATCTTAAATTCAGAATTTCCAAAACTTAACTCATTATCCTCTTCCCTCAACTCCCATTTCCTTATTATTGTGGAGGTTACCACTCTCCTTCAGTTATCCGAGCCCCTCAACCCCCGATATTCAATCTGTGGTTAAATCATGTTGTATCCACCTTCCTAACATCACACAGATCCATCTCCTTTTTTCCTTCTGACAGAGCCACCATTTTGGTATAGGCACTCTGCATCTCATGCCTACATTATTCTGCCTCAAATCTTTCTCTATTCCTCCCAGCTGTCAAAATGATCTTCCTGAAATGCAGGTTTGATCATATCACACCCTATTTAGTAAACTCCAGTAACTCCCTATCACTTTTTTTTTTAAACCCTTACCTTCTGTCTTGGAGTCAATACTGTGTGTTGGCTCCAAGGCAGAAGAGTGGGAAGGGTAGGCACTGGGGGTCAAGTGACTTGCCCAGGGTCACACAGCTGGGAAGTGTCTGAGGTCAGATTTGAACCTAGGACTTCCTGACTCTAGGTCTGGCTCTCAATCCACTGAGCTACCCAGCTGCCCTCTCTCCCTATCACTTTTAAGATCAAATATGAAAGTCTTTTTTTGGCATTCAAAAACTTTCATAACTTGTACCTCCCCCTATACTTTTCCAGTCTTCTTATACCTTACTCATCCTCAATACACTCTTTGATCCAATAACAGGCCTTCTTACTGCTCAATATAGTCTACCCTTCCATCTCCTTAATCTGAGCATCTTCTCTGGCTGCCCGCATGCCTGGAATTCTTTCTCTCAACTCTCTGCCTCCTATTTTCTCTGGATTCCTCTAAGTCTCAATTAAAGTCCCACTTTCATTAAGGGGTCTTTCACACTTCTCTGTAAACTTAGCTCTGTCCTTCTGGGACTACCCTTAATTGTATACATGTTTGTTTGTTTGCATGTTGTCTCCTCATTAGGTTGGAAGCTAGGTGAGAACTAGCACCGGCTTTTGTCTTTTTTTTTCATATCCCCAGTGCCTAGCATACAGACAATTCTTGCTTCATATAAATTAACTTTCTGTAAATTGGACATTACTTAAAGAATTCTGAAAGAAATCCACATTCCAAAATAAAAAAAAAGTGATGACAATTTCTTACACAAAGCAGAAAGTGCATGATAAAAGACTACTGATGTAGGCAGCGGTGGAAGGAAGCTAAGAAGCATCTCTAAGTCAGTTCTTGGGTATCTGCCAACCATGAGAACTATCTGTAGCAGGCAGTTAAGTGCCTGGATTCTGAGGTATTTTACAAAAATCTGCAAAAGTTTATTCTATGGTTCCTTTAAATTTCACTTTTATTAAGTGGTTGTTGTTAAGTGGTTTATTAAGTGGAATTTAGAACTAAAAAAAAAATGCCAGGGCTGAAGAAAACTTCATAGAAAATACAGTGTTCATTTGGAAGCAAAGAAAAACTCCCTAGACTGTATTAAACTAGCCTCACTTGTAGAATTCCATAAAAGAAATGGAATTTATTAAAATTACCCAATTGGCAGTGGGCTAAAAAAAGTCTCTAGAATTCAATTCAATTAATTTGATGTACTTATATTCAGAATGATTATTATTTTCCACATCGAGCTAATGTTCAAGGGATCGCTTTGAAGAGAAGCTTCATTCTAAATTTAAAACTAAGGCTTTTTCTGATGGAATTATTAAAGTCATATAGACTTCTGAAAAGCAATTTGAAATTATACCTCTTAAAGCCACTCAGTTGTGCATATTTTCTATTGACTTAGTGATGACCCCAAAGAGATCAAAGAAAGAGGTGAAGGACTTAAAGGTTTAAAAAAATTTTAAGGAGCTCTGTTGGCAGTGACAAAGAATTAGAACTAACAGGGAACCTCCTCCATTGGAGAATGACTAAACACACTATGGTGTATTAATGAAATGGAATACTACTATTCCATAACAAATGATGAATGCTTACTCAATTTCAGAGAGACCTGAGAAGACTTAGTTAAACTGATGCAGTGATTTAGTATAAGTTATACAGTAACATTTTAAAGATAAACAGCTTTGAAATAGTTAAGAACTTTGATCAACAACAATGACCAAATGACCAAACATATTGATAAAGGATAATGCTACCCACCTACCCATAAAGAGAAGATAGACTCAAGGTACACATAAGAGATATATTTTTAGACATGGCTAATATGGGGGTCTATTTTGCTTTATTATGCACATGTTACAGGGATTGTTCCATTTTTTAAAAAATAAATGCTTTTTAACTAAAAAAAAATTAAAAGGAACTAGGCCTCCGTCAATAAAACAACAAAAAAATACCTACTACTTAAAACCTGTGGTCAGGGTGTTCAGGTAGAGGGACTGAGGGGTGAGAAGAGATGGCTTTTGTGAACCTATAACGTGGGATATATCTAAAAGCAGAAGCAGAATTGCTGATTGTCAAGACCAGTCCTTAATGTTAAGCATGGGTCAGGTGGAGACACTAAACATAACACTTGCTGCCCTGCTTTCTTTTCTGGAATATGTTATTTGTAGATGTCATTAACTACTATTTATGAATCTCTTCCCATAAGTATCTACATGTGACTCAGTCCTGAGAAAATGGACAGGGCAAGTTGACACTGAACTATGTATAGCACTTTAAGTATTACTGCAAAGTGTTTTATGTATATTATCTCATTTTCTCCTCACAATAGCCCCAAGAAGTAGGTGCTGCTCATTGTCCCCGTTTTACAAATGAGGAAACTGAGTTTGAGAGAGTTGTGACCTGCCCAAGGTTATATCTAATACATCTTAGACAGGATTGAAACTTGGGTCTTTCTGACCCCAAGTCCAGTAATCTATCCATTAACAAGGAGTTCTTAACATATATATATATATATATATATATATATATATATATAACTGTAATATATATGTATACAAACATCTATACACACACTTAACATGTGTATATTATACACACAAGTTTTTATCTGTGTGTTCACCTCATACCTCTCAGATTGGCTAATAAGGGAAAAAAGGAAAACTAACAAATGCTAGAGGAGATGTAGAAAAACTGGGACACTAATGCACTGTTGATAGAGTTGTAAACTAGTCAAATGATTCTGGCTGAAACAATCTAGAACTACCCTCCAGATTTAAAAAAAAAACAACACTATATAGCCTTTGACCCAGCAATACCACTATTGGGTATATATCCCAAATTAGGGGGAAAGGACCTATTTCTACAAAAAAATATTTATAGCAGCTCTTTTTATGGTGGCAAAGAATTAGAAATTATGAGGATGTCCATCAATTGGAGAATGGCTAAACAAGTTGTAATTTATGATAGTGATGGAATATTATTGTGCTATAAGAAATGACAATAGTGGGCAGCTAGGTGGCTAAGTGGGCAGAGTGCCAGGCCTGGAGATGGAAAATTCTAGGTTCAAATTCGACCTCAGATACTAGCTAGTTGTGATCCTCTGGCCAAGTCACTTAACCCCATTGGCCTATTCTTCTGCCTTGGATCCAATATTTAATATCGATTCTAAGACAGAAGGTAAGAGTTTTAAAAAGGAAAAGAAATGACAAACAGGATGATCTCATAAAATCCTGGAAATTTTTAAATGAATTGATGCAAAGTGAAGTGAGAAGAATCAGGAGAACATTGTATAACATCATATTTTAAGGATGATGAACTGTGAAAGCTTTGATCCTAAACAATGATCTCTAAGAATCCATGATGAAAAATACTCTCTTTCTTCAGACAGAGAACTGATGAATTCTGAATGCAACCTTAGGCATATTTTTAAACTTTATTTTTTCTCATTTCATTTGTTGTCTGTTTTCTTTTGCAACCTGGTTAATATGGAAATATATCTTGCATGACTTCACAAGTATAATCATTACCAAACTGCTTGCCTTCTAAAGAGAGACAGGGGGAGGGAGAGAAATAGGAACTCAAAATTTTAAAAAATGATAGTTAAAAAATTTATATGTAGTTGAGAAATCATTAATGAAGTAAAAAGAAAATATAATTTTAAAATATAAGCATATTTGTTGCTGTTTCAATATATTGGTTTCCTTTGTAAACCTATGTGGTTTTTATGTATTTTTAACAGTATTATTCTGGGGAATCCACAGGTTTCACTAGACTGTCAAAGGAGAGTCCATGCCACAATAAAAGAGGCAAGAGCCCCAGTTCTAGGGTGACCTAGTGACTTTGATACGTGCGTGTTATCTCCCAGGTTAGATAGTAAATCTCCCGAGAGCAGGGGGTCTTTAATTTTGTCTTTGTATCCCCAGTGCCTAAGCACAGGGCCCAGCACATAGTAGGCACTTAACAAAATCTAATTAATTATCTGGACTTAAAATGAGAAGAGGAGAGATTGTTTCCCCTTTTGGGGTATCCTCTAAAGACTACTCCAGACAGGAGAATGTCCTTTTCATCTCTCTATTTGAACTGCTCTTTTCTTACTATGACCTATAGGGACACCAGGCTTTAAAATCCCCACCCCCCAGGCACACTGAGCCTGAGCCCCTTCATACAGTACCTAGAAAAGTTCTTCTTCTCCAACTAAACTTTTTACTTGTTCTGAAATTGGATCCCCTGCTGAACCTGCTCCTGCTCCAAGCTAACTCACTGGCCAAGCCAGCTAATAATAAACACACCCTGGGGCGAGTAGATTCAGGATACACTGTCAAAGCAGTGTGATGAGTGCTGTGCTTCTTTATAGATTTCTCAAGTAACTTTCCAAAGAAATGATCATTGGTTCTAGGGGAAGATTTCTGATCTGGTTCAGATTGAACTAGATTCTCTTCAGAGGTGTCTTCCAAATGGGAGATTCTGAAAATGTATGAGCCTGGGAGAGTTCAAACTATTATCTTGCTTTCCCTTAATTCTTTTCACTCTCCTGTTTCTCCAAAAGATTACTTAGACTGAAAGAAAATCCTAAACTGCTGTGAAAACATACTGGAGAAACACAAGAATTCACTGATTCACTGCACTAATTCTCTGAAGAAGAAATTATTAATTTTTTTAAATGCATGAAGGACATGTTATTGAGGATGATGGCTGCTTTTGCTTTCTTTTTAACTGAACTTCATGTAAAATCGTATTTTGGGGGGCTAGGAGGCTTAGTGAATAGAGAGTGAGGCTTGGAGATGGGAGGTCCTGGGTTCAAAGCTGGATTGAGCCACTTCCTAGCTATGTGCCCCTGGATAGAGTCACTTAACACCAACTGCCCTTCCTGCTCTTCTGCCTTACAACAGCTATGTAGTATGAATTCTAAGATAGAAGGTAAGGGTTTAAAAGCATTTATGTTACAAACTATGACTCCTTGGATAGAAAAAGAAAAGAGAGAGAGAAAAAAAGAGAAATGAACTTGATAGTAAAAGGCAGAATTAAGCAAAAATCAATTAGTTCAGTAAGCCAAAAAAAAAAAAATGAAGAGTCCATTGAATTTTTCAGAGCATTCTTTTTAGTGCAAAAATTAATTGAGCAAGACATTTTCTCCTACTTCTCTGAAGAAGTAGGAAGGGGCCTATAGGTCTGAATGGTTAATGAATTTATTCTCTTCCTAGCTTAAAAAAATCTTTGCTATAAGCGATAGTCTTTTGGGAGGGGTAAAGAAAGGAGGCAAGGGAGAAGCATGGGGAAATATAGGTGATGGTAAAAAAATCAATTAAAAATAAACATACAGAAGTTCTCATGATAAAATTGTTGGATTTAATGCTAGAATCTTTCTTGTTATCATGGAGTTAATGATCAAGTAGGACACACGACTGAAGGACACGATTTCAAGGCATATTGCTTCTATAAACTACTTGTCCAATATAATCCAGAATGAGTTTACTGACTAGTTGAGCTACAAAGAAAAAACAATTTTCATTATTTGGCAGTCCCTCTGATGTTGACCAAAGGAGTCAAATAATCAGGGATGTCATTATTATTAATGGAAGGGGTTTTACAAAAGTAGATGACTTCATCACTTATGAAGACCAAGAATGGACTGCCATCACAAATTCTTCAGACACTTACTAGCTGTGTGTCCTGAACAAGTCACTTATATAAACCCTGTTTTCCTTAGTTTCCTCATTTGTAAAATGAGCTGGAGAAGGAAATGGCAAATCACTCTAGTATTTTTGCCAAGAAAAAGCCAAATGAGATATGACTGAAAAGAATGAATAAACAACAAACAAATCATAGTAGTAAGAAAGCTCACATGGAAGTTAGAAAATCTGAATGAGAGCCTGGTTCTGTCACTGATCATATTTTCAGAAAGCCTCTTATTCTCTCTGAGCCTCAGTTTCCTCACATGTAAAATGAGGGATTTGAACAAGATGATCTTTAATCTTTTTTCCAGCTCTAACTCCCTTGAGTTTGCTTTTGTCTGTGACAAAATTGTTGGGGGGAAAAAGTTTGCTAAAAATCTTTTGGGCTAATTAATCCCTTGGTCTAGAAATATGACATAGCAGAAAGAGAACCAGATACCAGCCTTGCTATGTATTAGTTGTGTGACCTTACACAAGTAAGACCCTTCATTTCTCTAAGCCTCAGCTTATCTATGTCTAAAATATAAATAAAACTTTCACAGCCCACCTCAGAGGATTATTGTGAATTTAAATTCATGGAATTATTTGTGAATCTAAAAATGCAGAATAATTATCATAGAATCAAAGTTAGAGATGGAAGAGGCCACAGAAGTAAGATGGACCAATCCCCTCACCTTACAGAAGAGAAACTGAGGCCAAGAGAAATTGAGTGATTTGTCCAGAGTTGCACAGCTAGTAACCGGAGAAAGAATTTGAACTCAGGTATTGTTGGGTTCAAATCCAGCACTACTACTCCAGTTTCCTGTTTAGAAGTTAGTGAACTCTTTGGAATTTTATAACAATGGACTAAGATTCATGCTATAAATTCCTTAGTGTTGTCTTAAGCAGTAAATAATTGCAGAGTATTAAATGCAGTATGTTAAATTATCCTGGAGATTCACAATGTTTATGGCACAAAAACTTGGGGAACCATGGACTACTCCATGATGATGACAACTACAATGATAATGATGATTTCCTTCCCAGGATCTAATCAGGTTGAGCACAGTCACAGACATATTCATATACAGATACAGATACAGATACAGATACAGATATAACTCCTTTCTACTGATCTTTTCTCCAATAGACATGGTTTAGAATGAATGAATGAATGAATGAATTATTCAATTAATCAATCAACATTATTAAGCACCAAATATATAGTATGCACTCTGTTAGCAACTGGAGATACAAAGACAAAAATGAAACAGTCTTCTAGTCCCTCAATGAGGAGCTTTTATGTGGGGAAGACAACGTATCACGTCCAAAAGCATATAAAGCCTATACAATGTAAATATAAGTTTATGTCAGGGAGGAAAAAGAAGATACACTGACAGAGAAAGGAATCAGGGAAAGCTTCATATAGGAGGTAGTGGTTGAGCTGAGTGTTAACATGGTTAAAAATCAGACCTCTCCCCCACCTCCCACCCCCAGTATGGTTGGTGCATCTACTTGGGTAAAAGAACTTATCTTTCTAATAGGATTTAATTTTTTTTAACTTAAGGGGGCTTTCAGCATAGTACCTAAAGGAAAATAGTATCATACATCCATTTCCTCCTAGGTCTTCCTAGCTGTTTAGTTTTGGAAACAGATTTGGAAGTACAGACAAATTTTACCCGAGTCGATGGACTTTCTGAAATACCAAGTCATGAGGACTTTTGAAGAGTTCCTTGCAGCTTAATGGCAGTACAACAGAAATGTACATCAATATTTCCTAACCCAAACTCTAGAGAGACCAATAAGACTTTCAAGAATCCTCCAGCTGCCCTCTTAGCCATGTAGTTCTGAATAGGAAATTGGGGTTTTTCATAGGAGCTGGAAAGAATTTAAGTAATCCCCTAGTCCAATCCTTTTATTTGGCAGAGAAGAAAACAGGTACAGAGAACACAATTAATTTGCTCTTCTTCATACAGGCAGTAAATTCCCAGGTCTCCCCCTTTATTTTAAGTCATCCCATTTTCTACTATACCACAATGAAGCAGGACCAAGTAATGAGGAAGAAGGAAAGCTAGTTTTTAGAAGTTTATGGGATTTAAAGGTAATTGTAAATGGTAGTGAAAATTTAGAACACCAGTAAAAAATCTCCCTGAGATGGAGGAGATAAGACAAATACACAAGGAATGCCAGAAATGCAAGGAAATTACGGTGATATAAAAATAATGTCAATAAAATTATAAAAAATAAAATGTAGAAAGTGACCTAACAGAAGCAGAGGGTTCATTCATTCATTTAACAAGCATTTAGGCTTAATAAGGAGTCAAACACAGTCCTAGATACTAAAGATATAGACAAAACCAAAACCATCCTTGTTCTCAATGAGTTTACATTCAGAAGAGGAGAGGAATACAGGTAAATAAATACAAAATACACTCAAGAATCATAAGGGAAAGGGGAGGACAATACCAGCATCTACTAAGGATAAGAAAAGATCCCCAGTAAGTGATCACACTGGAGCTGGGTCTTTAAAATGGGCAGGCAATGTGTTTATTTTTTAGTCTGACTGGCTAGAGTGACTGACTTTAGAAAAGAACTAAGGTCCATTTAAAGGTTATTAAAATACATATCGCCATTCAAAATCAGATTAGTCTAACAATACAATACAGCCAGTCAATCAAAGTATCCCATGTGTTTAGTTAAACATGGGTCCAGATAAGTATAGCAAAAGTAGACTCAGAGAAAGGAGGGAATTGGGGGTGGGTTAGAGACTAACTTCTATATATCTAGTTCTGGTCTTTTCTGGGCTCCGGTTATGCATCACCAACTACTTATTGGATTTTCTAAGCAGGATATTTAAAATAGAACTCTTTGTTTTTTCTCCCAAACCCATCTTCCTTCTAAACTTCCTTTTGTCTTGAGGGTACCTCCATACTGCCAGACACCTAGCTTCACAACCTCAATCATCATCTGTTCCTCACTTGGCTTCCCCCTACCAAAGCCACTCGGTTGTTAGGTCTTGTGGATTTTACCTCCATGGATTTCTAGCATCAGTTCCTTTCCTTATATTCCCCTAACCCTAATCTTAATTCAGGCACTCATTCCCTTTTGCCAGAACTATTGTAATTACTTCCTAATTGGTGCCTCTACTTCAAGGTTCTTCAATCTATCACTCCAGCTACCAAAATTTAGTTTTTCTAATGCCTCCTTTCTTTTTGACAAATTCCAACTTTTCTTTTATTTCAAGGATCTAATGAGATCATGTCCACTTTATGCACCAAGAAGATGTGAGATATTATAAATGGGAGTTGAGTTTAAGAGGTTGATAGGGAAGGTATGTAGCACAGAGGCAATAGTGGATATGACAATGGGGGGATCCAGACCAGAAGTTGAGACATTAACCAAGATTGGAGGCAGACAATGGAAATGAGGGCACCAACAGGACATCAATTGATTGGGTGAATATTAGAGGTAGAGCAGAAGAGGGGAGGAAGGTTTTGAGGGACTTAGGAGGCAGGAAATAGAAAGAGGAATAGGAGAGAGTCTGAGGTGATTCTGATGTTGAATCTGCCCCAGTGACTAGGAAAATGTCTTTAACAGAAATGAAGTCAGGAGGAAGACTGCGGATGAGAAGGTGGGGAGGGAACATGAGTCACAGATTTAGAACTGGAAGAAACTTTAGAGGCTACGGAGTCCAACCTCTCTGTTTACAGATGAGATCAAAGTTAAGTGACTTTCTCAGAGTTACACAGTAAAGTAGAATTTGAAACCAGGTCTTCTGTCTACTATACTCATGTTGTCTCATCATAGGGAAGTTTAATTTTGATTTTGAGGGTGTTCAGAATGAGATACTGTTTAGATAGTTTGGAAACTCAGGGCTGAATTGGTAGATTAGTATTGAGAAACACTATAGAAATCATCTGCCTAGCAATAAGAGGGGGAGTCCCCGGAGTAGATGAATAAACTCCTAGAAGAAGAGAATAGAGAAAGAGAAAAGGGTCAATGCCAAGATCATGCTTCTATAAATTCTTTGAAGTGGTATTCACTGAAATAGGTTTTCCTACATGCCCTAGATGCCCCTGCTGAAGTCACTCAGCATCCTGAAGTCTTCCCAAAGACTAGATAGATGTGACACATGGCCTGTTCATCTGTACACCAGCCTTGTCGAAGATGACTTATCTGTACCTGTGCTATCAGAGGAGGCTATGAGGTATTGAAGTCAACTTAGGGAAGATCTCTGGTCCCAAACTCGGTTCCTCTTCGGATTTCTCTTCTGAGACTATATTCCCATTATTAATATTATCAGGGACAATATTTTTCCTCTAGGCAGGAAGATGACACAATAACAGAGTTTTAGTCCAGCATTCAGGAAAGACCTGAATTCAAATCCAGCCTCATATACTAACTGTATGACCCTGGACAAGTCATTTAATTTCTATTTGCCTCAATTTCCTCAACTATATAGTGGGGATAACACCTACTTCCCAGATTTGTTGTGAGAATCAAATGAGAGAATATTTGCAAAGCACTTATCTGCAGGCAGAGGAGTCCCTGATAAATGTTGGTTCCTTTTCTCTCCTTTATACTCATGCTACCTGTGAGAATCAAGGTATTGTGACACTTGGATATCTTTGTCCTACCACAAGTTAGATGTAGGGGGAATCCTTATTTCAGTTATAGAATAACCACCTCCAATAAATGGTAGAAGTCCCTCTAGCCCTTTTGGAAGAACCAGGGGATCCCCCTGGTTCTGCAGCCTGCCTAGAAAGGGACAGGCAATATATTGCTATTGAAACAACAGTGGGCTTTGGAGTCATAATGATCTGAGTTCAATTCTTGCTTCTAAAACTAGCTGTATAACCTTGACTAAGCCAGTCTACATTTCTGAGTCTCAGTTTCCCCATCTGTAAAATGGTGATAATTCCCTGTAGTTCTGTTTTCAGGGTTGTTATGAGTTAACATATGAAGTGTTCTGTAAATTTTAAAGTCAGTTATTATGAATACTTTTGGGGAAGATCTCAGGTGCCTCCCACACAAGGTACCAATAAGTAAGTAGCCCCATCTTCACTCCAGTCATGCCAACTGGATGTGCTGTGAGGGGAATTTCATGACTTGCCATTCCACTGGCTTTTGTGGGGCTGGAGGGTGAGGAGGGAGGAAGGGTAAACCCTTCAGGAAATCCAGCTTGCAATCTCTGTGAGGTCTGTGCTCACACTGTTTGTGTTCTCTCTAGCTAGGTGACCTTGAAGGCTTCTCTCCCTCCCTCCTTCGCCCTCTTTCCTGCAGGTACCAGGCCTGCCCAGCGGAGCTCATCAGTTAAATGTTAAAAACACCGGTGACTCGTGAGTTACCTCAAAGGCCCTGGCAGGCCTGAAGAATAAGATCCCAGCCAGAAATCAGTTCCAGTGGCATAGTCTGAAACCCTGGAAACCTGGCCAATCCCGCCTATTCCTCGAGGTCTCAGCCTACACTTAAAAAAAAAAAAAAAAAAAAAAAAAAAAAAACCCAGCTCCTGCTACCAATATGGAATTTGGCAAACTACTTTTCTGGTGGATAAACCTGTAGAAATTCCTCAGGGGATGGCCCCAGCTGCTTCTCCCTCCCACTCAAGCAGACCCCCTGGCAAAGACAGGGTTTTCCTTGCACCTGGGAGCTGGCAAGCCCCAACCCTAGTAGAGTTAGCACATAAGGGGTGAACAGCCCTCTATTTTGCCCTGGGGCAAAGCAGAGTTTTAGTGTGCTTTTAGTGGAAGGTAGCAGGGACATACCCATAATCCCAGTCCCAGGGCTAACAGATTCCACACCAATTTTTTTTTTTAATTGAGGGAGGGAAAGAGAGGAGGTGACATTTCTACTCTTCCTCCTCAAGTGGTCTGTCCTCTGCTCCAGCAAAGCAGACACTCAGCAACTTCGACAAACCAGCTCTTTTCCTTCTGGCCTGAATAGCTCTCCCACCATCATTAGCCTGACAATGCCCATACATTCAGTGGTGCTGTTCAGACATGCAGTGGGCAGTAAAAACATCTTCCTTATTTTTCCCCCCTAAGAACATTCTACAAAAGGGAGAAGGGAAGGAGAAAAATCCTCTTTTACCAGCCCCAGGAAAAGGGTGAGAAACACCCCCAGGGTCAGAAACTCAAAGGCATTTACTTACTCCCCTCCAGTCCCAAGGAAAGGTGGCACCTTTCAAGCAACGCCCTCTCCCTTAACCATCTGTTCTCCAGTTACCCCCCAAACGCCCTGGAGCCCATCCTAGATGTGTGTCACGAATGCATGTGCCCCTCTGACAAGACACACATTCTGGTGGCACCTTCACATGTACACCGGAATGGAGAGAGCTGGTAGCCAGGGATGTATGTGTGGCTATACCAAGGGTGCCCCCCTGCATTTATTTACAAACCAGTCCCTTGCACATGCCTAGCACATGCATACAAATTAGCGTCTGATTCACCACACCACCTACCAAGCTCACATATTTCAAAGGAGACACATTTGTCTCCCAGAGACTCCCCCTGCCCCATTTTTGTCCTCCTTTACACACACTATCTAAACCACAATATTACAAATTTAGGGCCAGAAAAAAAGGATCTTAATTAGTCCTAACTCCTGCTCTCTTTCCAATCTAAGGAAACTGAGGAACAGAGAAGCTAAAGAAACCCAAGGCATGTAGATATAGATGTAGATGTAGATGTAGATGTAGATATAGATATAGATATAGATATAGATATAGATATAGATATAGATATAGATATAGATATA
>NC_058131.1:653685749-653712400 GCF_016433145.1 Gracilinanus agilis | reverse complement strand
AAAGAAAAAAGAGAAAGGTTAGAAGAGAGAGAGAGGTGCGGGGGGGGGGGAAGAGGGGTAGAGGGGGAAAAGAAGGGAGAGAGGGAGAGGGAGAGGGGGAGAAGGGCCCCGAGGTTGCTGCGCGGCTAGAGCCGGGGCTGGTACCTCGGGTCCTGGCACAACACTCAGTTAAGTCGCAGGCGCTGAGCTTTAGGCAGAAGGGAGGCAGCTTCAGGGAGCAGGAGCTGCAGAGGAAGGAAGTCCCGGCGGCTTCGGGCATCAGACACATTCTCCGTCCCAGCTCTGGCTGCCTTCCATGAAGCCAGCGGAGAAGGAGAGCAGAGCGGAGCGCAGCTCTGCTCGGCGAGGCAGCAGAGGCACATCTGGTGCACGCTCGGGGCCTTGGCATCAAAGATGACTTGTGCAGAAAGTATTCTAGGCATCCAATGAAATGTGGCCCGCCAGCCCCATAGACTGCAGGCAGGCAGGCCGGCCAGCGGCAGGTAGGATCTTGCCCAGCCTCCCTTCCCTCCCTTCACCGGCTTCGAAAGCTTCAGCCAATGTAAACAGCCGCTAAGTCCGTAGCGCAAGTTTTAACAAAGGCATCCTCCAGCATAGGCCGAGTAATATATTCAGCCTCTAATTGCTTGTCAGATCTACTTGGGATAGAACCTCGCGCACAGTTGCTGTCTGCAGCCCTCCTGCGCCCCACACCTTCCCCAGAGTAAGAGGCAGTGAGTGGGGCTGCCCCCAAGCCCGGCTGCTCTGTTCCCTTCTTTCCCTTCCCCACACTGGTCTATTCCAGTTTCTCTCAGGCTACAGAATGCAGGAGGGGAATTTTTTCCACCCTGGGCCCCTGCAGCCAGAGTCGCAGAGTAACAGCACCCAAGAGCCTCTCGAGGCCCAGAAGTTTGGGGATTTCTTGACTCCAACCTCCCTTCCCCCAAAAAAAGTTAGGCTTTGGTGAGTGGCTAAATAGCCCCCTCCAGCAAATCCAGAGCCTTCCTCCAGGGCTGCCTTGCCCCTAGGAGGGAGCTGGAGAACAGATTCCCTGAAATCAGATTATTCCCCCAAGGGGGGAGGGCTTCCTACAGAGAAGGCACTAAATCTTTCCTGTCACCTCACTTCAAAACCCAGGTTGGGGAGTGGGGGAGGGTGTGCAAGTCACTGAGAAAAATGGCAGGAAGGCAGAAGTTAACCCAACATTTAAAAGGGACCTTTAAAAAATTCAATCTTTTTTGGCTTCTGTTAAATTCAGAAATTTTTAGGAAGGCAGAAAAAGTGTAAGCTCTTTGAGGGCAAAGGCTGCCTTATCTGTATTTGTACCCCCACTATTTAGCATAGTGCCTGGACACATAGTAAACAACCAATAATTTTTAGAATTTATAAAAATTAAAAAGGTTTTCCTTTAAACTTAAGCATTCTACCTGGACTCCCTGAACTTTTCCTTCTTAACATTATAAGTGTATTTCACTGTAATTGCTTTCCTTTGTAATCTTGTATTTTGTTTTATGCATTTAAAAACATTATTGTGAAAAAAGAGGTCCTTAGTCTTCATTAGACTGCCAAAGGGGTCCAGGACAAAACAAAAAAGTTAAGAACCCCTGCTTTGAGGCTTATCATAGAACAAATTACATACATGCTCCTTGGTATTGAAAGTCACTGGGGAATCACCCCCACAAACCTGGTTTTAATAAGTGTAATCTGGGTGTTCTGATTTATGAAATGATAACTGGATAGATAACAGGGAGGGTGGGGGAGAGAAAGACAGACAGAGAGAGAGAGAGAGAGAGAGAGAGAGAGAGATTGATTAATCTCAGAATCCAACAAGTGACTGAAAAAAAAAAAAAAAGAATGCCAATCTTGGAGTCAGAAGTCAGAGTTCTGAGTCCTGGGTCTTTAACGTAGGACTTTTGGCTTTAGTCAAGAAATGTCACCCCTTTGAGGTAAAGTTTCTTCATATATAAAAAGGGGGAAAGAATCCGCTTGCCCAGTGTTCTTGAGGCAAATTCTTTAGAGAGCAATTTAAATTTGAACTAGTCAAGGTAAGGATCCCCAACTGTTTAGAAGTTGTGAACTTGTGCTGGTTGTTGTGTGGTTTAATAACTGTATTTCAGTAACTGGTTTCCTATGTAATCCTTCATATTTAACTTAATGCATTTAAAATCATTATTCTGAAAAAGGTGTCTAAGACAAAAGAACCTCTGTCTGATCCAAGTCAAATCTCTCTGTTTTTATATGTAAATAGACTCAGAGAGATAAAAATGACTTGCCAAAGGTAGTATAGTAGAAAGAGCACCAGCTTTTGAGTTGCCTTCCACATAATATTATTTGGAGTGTGAAGACCTGGATTCAAATCCTGTTCTGGATATAAGTACCTGCTGTTTTAATCAAGTCATTTAAACTCTGGGTGCCAGTTTCTTCATCTGTAAAATGAGATAATTGGATTCATTGGACTCTAACATCTCATCTAGTTGTTGTTGTTGTTGTTGTTTTTTAAACCCTTAACTTCTGTGTATTGGCTCCTAGGTGGAAGAGTGGTAAGGGTGAGCAATGGGGGTCAATTGACTTGCCCAGGGTCACACAGCTGGGAAGTGTCTGAAGCAGGATTTGAACCTAGGACTTCCCATCTCTAGGCCTGATTCTCAATCCACTGAGCTACCCGGCTGCCCCCTCTCAGCTAGTTTTAAATCTGTGAGCCTCTGGGCCCATGGAAGTCCCATGGTTAGTCAGTGGTAGATTGGAGGCTCAAAGCTGCCTTTCTTGAGTCCTAGCTCATTATTCTAGCCCCTGTAACCTGCCATGGCTCAAAGATGAACTCATAGAAAGATGCAAGCCCATCTTGATAAGAATGGTTGGTTGCAAAGAGAAATAACCTACCAGCAGCTGCCTCACAGTATGGGCCTCTTACTCCCAGCTGCATGGCATGTCTATTATTAGTTCAGAGCTTAATCTGGACAGGATCTCAGATGTACAGCCTTCTCCTGACTCCCATGGCCCCCTCTTAATTGTTTTTTCTTCCTTTTAAAAGAAAAAAAAATATTCCATGTTTTTCATGGGTATCAGAATCTGGTTCTTTGAAACATAGCCAGAGAAATCTCTGCTGCCTCATGAGTGCAAAGTACTGGTTGAAACTAGACTACCTTTTGCCCGTTTGCAATGAATCTAAGCAGGTAAACTTTGAAGATGTCAAATTGACATCTCTACACATGTAGAAATAGCCCATCTCCATCCAACCTCTCAGATCCTGACCTTCTTTCCAGTCCTCCTCCTCTTTCCCTGGACCAGACACCAACTAAGAAATCAACAGGTCCCACTGATTTCCACCTCAGTGATCTGAGCCAGATATAGAACAAATGTTAAGTCAGGAATGAAAAGCCAGAACGTTATTTAATACGACTGCTGCTGTTGGAGTCGAGGGGAATTTAAACTACGCAGTGAGGCTGCTAAAATAGTCATTCCTTCCCCTGGGAGAGAAGGAACCTCTGTGAGCAATGAGTGAATGGAGTCTTACCATCACTGGTTGGGCAGTTGAGTCTCCCTAAAGCCCTAGACTGTAAAACTGCTCTTCTCTTTTTGGAATGTCCTCTTTACCTGTATCCCCCCACCCCACCCATAAGCTTCTGTCCAGAGTAACCAGCTTCATTTTCCATCCAATGTGTTTTGCTGTGGCAGCTGTATCCACACACACACACACACACACACACACACACACACACACACACACACTCGCACACACTCACACACTCATATGTGAAGCATTCAGAGAATGGGATAATTGGGAACTGAGTGCACATTTGAAACAACAAATCTTTCAAGTGAATGCACAGGAATCTGGAAGTCAAGGTCCACGGGATGACTTTGAACTTAGAACATAGACCAGCCTATCTCCTATGAGACACAGGGGACACTGGATTTTGTCTCCCTCTGATTGAGATGTTGGGGATCCTCTCCTCCCTCCAATTAGAGGAAGGAAAAGTCTTGGGGGAATCCATCTCCTAACTCCAAGATATTTGGGGTTCAGCTCAGATAAATGACAGCCTGAACCTTTACCTTGAATTCAAAATTGTCTCTCTTCATATTTGAAAAAGCCTGTCTCGGTGGTGTAAGAGCTTTGTAAAGAAAATGGGTCATGTGTGGTTCAACTGGGTCAAGTAACTCAAGGTCTAGAGGACTCGAGATATGAGGAACTTGCTTTATTGGCTTTCCCTTAGACCATAAGCCAAGGGCACACAGGAGGGGAGATGGGTCTGATTTCAGGCCAAACAGCTGCTCACTCCTGGCCAGGGTTTGGGTGCAGGCTGGGGTCAGTCTACAAGTCTTCCCTACCTTAGTAGAACAATAAAAACCAGGCAGAAAGAAGATATCCTTTTCTTAGATCTTATTCTGCTGCTCTGTAAGAGGTCGGGTGAATAAGTAGGAACATAGATTTGAAGAGATTTTTTTAGGGAGTGCAGGTAGGGGTAGATGGTGGAGATTGGGAATATTTAGATCATTGAATCTAATACCCTCATTTACAAAAGAAAAAACTGAGTCCCAGAGAAGAAGAAGGGACTTGCTCCCAGTTAGAGTTAATAAATGTCAGTCAGCACCAGAATTTGAAGCCAGATCTTCCATTTCCAAATTCAATTAGTCCTTTTAGCACATTGAGTCAACAAGACCTAGGATTTAATTCTGACTCTGACAGTTACTTGCTATGTGGCTACTAATTATTTCCTCACACTGGACTTCAATTTCTTCCTCTATAAAAATGAGAGGATTGGAATAAATCAATAGAAGGGGCTTTCCCAGCTCTAAATCTAGAATTCTTCAAATATTAGACCTTCCCTAAGATTTTTGAGATGAGGGATATTTGTAGATAAAATGACCGATTTTTGAGAGCTGCTGTATCAAATTCAAGTAGAAACAGATCCCTACCAGTCATATATTGACTTAGAAAACCACAAATTAACAATATGGATGTTGTGTTATGGGCAGCCAGGTGGCACAATGGATAGAGTGCTAGGCTTGGAGTCAGGAAGACTCATCTTCCTTAATTTAAATCTGGCCTCAGGGGCACACTAGCTATATGACCTGGAGCAAGTCACTTAACCCTGTTTGCCTCAGTTTCCTCATCTGTAAAATGAGCTGGAGAAGGAAATGGCAAATTACTCCAGTATCTTTGCCAGGAAAACTCCAAATGGAATCCTGAAGAGTCAGACACCACTGAAAAATGACTAAACACCAACATATTACTTTGTACTTTGGGGCAATTAGTTGGTAGAGTGGATAGAGTACCAGGCCTCCAGTAGCAAAGACCTGAATTCAAGTCAGGCCTTGGATGATAAAAGCTGTGTGACCTCAGGCAAATTGCTTAATCCTGTTTGCCTCTGTTTTCTCAACTGTAAAATGAGCTTGAGAAGGAAATGGCAAACCAGTCCCGTATCCTAGTCAAGAAAACCCCAAAATGGGGCCACAAGAGTCAGATGCAACTGAAGCAACTCAACAACAGTAACAAAAGCATTTCCTAATTAAATTTTAATCTGAATCAGGCCTTCTCTGAGTCTTCTCTGAGAATTTAATTTACTTTCTCCAGCATAATCACATATGTGTCAAATACACCCCTTCTCCAAGCCAGAACAAACTCTCTAATTTGTTTTTCTACCTAGGAGGTCTGTATGGCTACTATTTTTGTCATTACTGATATTTTAAAAATCATATTTACTTGAATTACCTTTTATTCCAATTTTTTGAAAGGGACTTTTAAGTAGTAGCAAAAACCCACTACTGGCTAAATTAAAATTTTCATTGAGTCTTGAGGAGCCCAAGGGCTACCATTTGATAATTTGAATTTCAAACAGATATTCCCCCAGATAGTGATGAAAATCTGCATTTAAATCATTACTTGAATTCCTCATTCCAGGGATTTTCACCTCCCCTGGGAGTCAAAGTAGTCCTCTAATTGCTGGTGGTGAAGCCTTTTCAGGTTGTGAGTGGCAGCTGTGGGGGTAGAGCAAAGAATTGTGGTTTTGGAGTCAGGGGGTTCAGTTCAAATCTATGACATGTGTGACCTTGGGCAAGAAGTTTAGTCTTTCCAAGCCTCAGTTTCCTCATCTGTAAAACATAGGGCTTGGTCTAGATGATTACCAAGATCCCTTCTGGTGCTAAAGCTATCCTGCTTTCTATGGATCAACCAATAAGACACTATTGCCTTGCCTTGTATTTATGTTTATAGGACTCAAAGTACTTCATGTGAAGAGACTGAAAACAAACTCTAAGAGAAGAGGAATTACCACTTGGAATAACTATAGTCGTGCTATTCTTGCCACTATTGAAGTCTTTCTCAGTTACATAGGAATTAGCAATAATTAATCATAATGTTTCCATTAATTTCACTGTAAACTTTTCAGAATGACAGATGACTTCAAAGACCTTTGAGTCCAGTGTTCTTCCCATTATCTGACAGATTAGGAAACTGAGGCCAAGAGAAGTGGTTAATTTGTCCAAGTTCAAACAGCTGATTAGGACCAGAATGGGGCAGCTAGGTGGCATAATAGATAAGAGTGCTGGGCTTGGACTAAGGAAGACTCATCTTTATCTTTCAAATTTAGCCTCAGACACTTCTGGGCTGTCTGACTCTGGACAAGTCCTGTAATCCTGTTTGCCTCAGTTTCCCCATCTGTAAAATGAGCTGGAGAAGGAAATGACAAATCACTCCAGTATCTTTGCTGAGAAAACCCCAAATCAGGATCACAAAGAGTCAGATTTAACCGAAAACAATACAACTAGGACCAGAACTAGTCTCCTGAGTCCCAATCCACTATTCTCTCCACTCTCCATATTATCTTATGATAATATAGATATGGACTCTTCTGTCTGGTAGTAAAATCCCTTTACAAGCTGACTTCAACCTACCAATCCTTATTATCCATCATATTCCTTCATATAACCAGAGATTCAGCCAAACAGGTCATCTTGCTTTTTCTTCCATACTATATTTTCTCAGTAGCTTTATACAGACTGCCATGATGTCATATGCTCCTCTATCTTTACTTCTTAACAGCCTCTTGGGTTGGGGACAGCTAAGTGGCTCGGTGGATAGAGCTAGGAGTGAAGATGGGAGGTCTTGGGCTCAAATATGGCATCATATACTTCCTAGCTGTGTGACCCTGGGCAAGTCACTTAACCTCCATTGCTTAGCTCTTTTGGCTCTTCTACTTAAGTATCAATACTTTGGTAAGAGTTAAAAAAAAGAAAACTCTTGGTCTCAAAACTGATGGATTGTTCTGTGCCTATGAATACAGGAAAACACAAATCTGAACAGCCCACCCTGACTTTAAGAGCAGAAATTCTACAGTTAAGAAGTCCCCTGAAAAGATGATCATTTGCTTGACCAGAGGCTCTGTCTTTTTCTTTTGAGAACAGCAGTCATCTCTGTGTCCGTTTGCTCTCTCAATTCAATTAGGTTCAGTTATCATGAATGAAATAGCTATTATGTCCAAAGCACTGTGGTCATCCAGGGCAGAAATGGTTGCTGACTTCAATTGGAGAGTTATACAAAAGTACAGTGTACTTATGTAAGGTCAAGGCACACAATTAACTATGATATTTGGCAGAATGTAAGAAGAACAATGGAGACATCCATGGAGAATACTCCTTCAGCTCTAATTATTTGTGTGTGTGTGTGTGTGAGTGTGAGAGTGTGTGTGTGTGTGAGTGTGAGTGTGAGTGTGAGTGTGAGTGAGTGTGTGTGTGTGTGTGTGTGTGTGTGTGTGTGTGTGTCTAGGTCTGGGGGTTGGGGAACGATAAGGAAAGACTTCATGAAGGGAAGTGGTACCTAACTTGACAGAAAGAAGGATTTAAAATGATGGAGTCTGGGGCTCAGATGGTGGCAGAATTTTATTTTAGGGATGGCTGGTAGCCCTAATAAAGGTCCAAAAGTAGGAGGTTGCCAAGGCAAGAAGAGGGGATGGTGCCTTGTTAGTTTGGCTGAAAAGTAGAATACAAAAAGGGAAGTCTGATGAAAGAAGACTGGAAAGGTAAGCTGCTGTAGGAAGATGGCTAGGGGTCAGGGGAACTAGGTGACTTAGCAGATTGAGAGCCAGGCTTAGAGATAGGAAGTCTTGGGTTCAAATATGGCCTCAGACACTTCCTAGCTGTGTGACCTGGGCAAGTCACTTGAACCCAATTGCCTAGCCTTCCACTCTTCTGCCTAGAAACCAAAACACAGTATTGATTCTAAGGAGGAAGATATGGGTTTAAAAAGAAAAAAGATCGGGGGGCAGCCGGGTAGCTCAGTGGATTGAGAGCCAGATCTAGAGACGGGAGATCCTAGGTTCAAATCTGCCCTCAGACACTTGCCAGCTGTGTGACCCTGGGCAAGTCACTTGACCCCCATTGCCTTACCCTTCCACTCTTCTGCCTTGGAGCCAATACACAGTATTGACTCCAAGACAAAAGGTAAGGGTTTAAAAAAAAAAAAAAGAAAAGAAAAAGAAAAAAGATGACTTGAAAGCCAGACTAACAAATTTATACTTTATCTCATAACCAATGGGTTATGATTTTTTGATTAGTAGAATGATGATAATAATGATTTTTAAAAATTAGATTGTGTCAAGTATATTCTACCTATTGATGGGAGCAGACTTAAACTATTAGGTTTCTGGTCAATGGTTGTTGTTTAGTCATTTTCAGTTGTGTAAACTCTTCATGACTCCATTTGGGGTTTCCTTGGCAGAGATACTGGAGAAATTTGTCAATTCTTTTTTCAGCTCATTTTACAGATGAGGAAACTGAGGCAAACAAGGTTAAGTAACTTATCTAGGATCACGTAGCTAGTAAGTGCTGGACTCTAGATTTGAACTCAGGAAGATGAGTCTTTCTGATTCTATGACAGCACTCTATCCACTGGCTGACCTAGCTGCCATATTGACTAGAGGGATTTTTCATGTGGTCAATTATTCTCATTGTATATGATTCTATATAATATAATGTCCAGGTGATTTTCCCTTTCAAAGGAAAACTCTGACGAGGAGGTTCCATCTTATAGTTCTCTGTCTATAATGTTGGGCTACACTTTGTCTTTGGTTGATTTTCATTCTCTATATTATTTAATTACTTAAATCACAAACTGAGCCTTGGAGAAGAATTGCTCCTGCCAGACTCTGACATGATTCCTGAGGAACACCAGAGATATTGTAGAAAGAACAATGAATTTGGAGCCTGAAGACCTGGGTTCAAATCCTGCCACTACATTTAATAACTTTGTAAGCTTCAATAAGTCACTTAATCTCTTTAGGACTCAGATTGCTTACCTATAAAATAGATACCTACTGGGTTGTTGTGATATTCAAATGAGCTAACATACAATATGCTTTACAAGTCATAAATCTCTAGAAATGATAGCTGTTATTATTACTATGTGATATTGCTATATTACTATAACTCTATTATTACTATAATATATGATAGATATAGGATATGCTACATCAATATTGTATGACATCTAGAATTTTTTTTGGTGGTACAGTAGATAGAGAGCTGGACCCAGAACCAGGAAAACCCTAGTTCAAATCCTGCCTCCAAAACTTATTAGCTATGTAACAAGTCACTTACCTTCTATCAGGCTCAGTTTCCTCATCTGTAAAATGGAGATAACAATAGCATTTATATCCTGGAATTGTATCGAGGATAGGAAAGATAACACTTGTAAAGTTCTTTGTAAATTTTAAGCTCTATTATGAAAATGCTAGTTATTATCAATACTAATATTATTTTTATTCTGCAAAATAGGAAATGATGTCATTGAGATTTTTTCATATCAGAGAAGAAATCTGAATATTTTCTCTTTCTTTCATGGGGTATTTATAGTACCTTCATTGCAAAATTGGGGTTAAGTATTTGGTCATAGATTATATATAGGCCAATGTTAAGTAAAAATGTGCATGAAAAAGAAATTTTAAAAATAAGAAATGAATATGAAATTAAAATCATACTTATTTTAACTTTAAAAAAGAAATTGTGTATATTTATGGTATTAAAGGATAAAATATATTTACATTACACAATACCATCCATATATTTTATGCGTTTCTGAGTTTCTAAATTTTTTGTGTGGCTTTTGTTTATCATCTGTGACTTCTGCAAAATTCCCCCAAAATTCCCATTTGATATCTCATACCCATATATTGAAACTGTGACGGGGAAAGTTGCTGTGTGGAAGGGATACCTGTATTTTTATTACCTACCTCTTGAAGCATAGTGACAAAAACTATCTATCTATCTATCTATCTATCTATCTATCTATCTATCTATCTATCTATCTATCTGTCTGTCTGTCTGTCTTTCTGTCTGTCTATCTATCTCATTCCCTGTGGATCTATTAGATGTATATTAATGTTTGAGTTATTACATCACTTTTATTTCCAAATACATCACTTCTCACCTCAGCCGGAAAGCTCATTATAAACTGAGTCATTATTATTACTAACATCCTTCCCTATATTTCACTATCCACAGTCTACCAGCATTCATGAGAGGCTTTGTCTGGTGCATTGTTGAATTTAATACAATTTTCTAATAACAATGGATGTTTGTATAATGTTTAGAGATATGCTATATACATCACCTCGTTTGAGTCTTACAACAGCCCTTTGTGGTCAGCACTGTGGATCTCATCTAAGAGATTAGGAAACCAAGACTCAAAGGAGTCTAAGTGACTTCTTCACATTTATACAACCAGAAAGAGTTAAGAAGCAGAGATCAAATGTAAGTCCTCCTGACTCTAAGTACTGCGCTCTTTCTTCTTTACCTCCCTGCCTCTCCTTCTTCATGCTTCTTCTAACAAGCTCCTCATCCATCAACCTCATCACTCTTATAACCCTCTCCAAAAAATAAAATTATCCTGTTTTAGACTCTTAGTGATTCTTTATCCTTTTCTAAATGCTTAGGAGCTTCTGCTTAATTTTTTTATTTTAGAATTTTTCCAGGAACTGACCATTGGATTATTTGTTCATTATTTCTTCAATTTACTCCATCCTTTCTTCTTTTTTGAAACTTAGAACATTAGCAAGCCTCCAATTTTCTGGTACACTATATCTCATAAGGATCCATATGTCTCTTTTATTTACTAAGGAGCTGTGGAAAATGGCTGTCTTGGGGTTAATTTGCCAATAATCCAACAAGCAGGGTATTTAACGCATGCCCCCAAATGGTTTTTCCTTCTAAGCATCAGAGAGGGGACACATACTTTGAACAAATTAACTAGGTAAATTGCCCATTTTTTTGATTTATGACACATCAATCTAGATGTGATTTAATTTGAAGGGTCCATGTGGATTTGATTCTATAAAGACAAGCTGAAATTGGCCTATTCAAGCTTTACTGATCTATAGTTTCTTTGTTTTATCCTTTTCTCCTGTACATCAAAAAAGGAGGAAATTTTATAAAACTTCTTTATTTCTTTAGTTTAATTTCATATAATTGAATAAATATTATTGATGGCTAAGGGTCTCCTCAAACTAAACTAAAGATAGATAAATGAAATGGCTGGATGGAACAAAAGTCAACCAGTTCAATCCTTACTGAAAGCATGGATCCTGTACACAGTGATATTTTGGAGTGATATCCAACTCCATTTGGAAGATCCATGTTGACTAGAAACTCATTATTTCCTGAGATTATACATTCTTTTTGGATGGTGCAATGGATAAAGCACTGGGCCTGCAGTAAGGAAGTTATTCATTCAAATCCAAGCTCTAAAATACTAGATGTATGATCTTGGGCAAGTCACTTAACCCCCAATTTGCCTTAGTTCTTTAACTGTAAAATGGGGACACACTGGAAAAGGCAATGCCAAACCACACTGGTATCTTTGCCAAGAAAATGCCATGAAGGACATGACTGAACAACAACAGCAATCAATGTCTAGAAAGGTCTTCCTCATTATAAGCTAAAACTTTCACTGATTTCTTCTACTTTTTCCTCATCTGGTCAAAGTAGAGTCTAATCCTTCTTTCCTGTGAATTTTGAGGTCTTAGCAGCATCTATAAGCAGAGTGAGTAAAGCTTAATGAAATGGACAATGACTTTTTACTGTGTTTCAAGTCCTATATAAAATTTCTAAGACCAAGATCAATTATAGATATAGTCATATTACTTTGTGACACAATAGTAGACATCTGCCTTACTCATGTACATGAATAGCAAAACTGATTTCCACAACTAGGGACAATTCAGTGACTGCATATAGAAGCAACCTTCAGTCTAACAGAATTCCCTATGTGAGCAATGATAAATAAGCTTTTCAAGACAACAGATTTTGAGCCTATTACCAAAATGAGGGGCGTGGGTTTTTAGCATCTCCAGCTTTATCAAGAAGTTTTATCGATCACTTTTCTTCTTGCCTCCCTGTTGTGGTTCGAGGAGGAGAACATAATACTGTTCCACCTGTATAAAGTTGAAACCAACCAGAAGCTAGTTCAGAAGATTGGGTAGGTCTGAGAAAGTTCTAGATGCAACTGTAGAAATAGCTTTGTGGTATCAAGTATGTTGCTATTAGGTTTTGGAGGTTTCGGCTGCCATTATTAAACATAGGATTTATTTATTTGTTTGTTTGTTTACAACCATTTTGGACATTTTTATTTAATTAATTAATTTAGAATATTTTCCCATGGTTACAAGATTCATGTTCTTTCCCTTCCCTCTCCCCAGCCTCCTCCCATAGCCAATGTGTAATTCCACTGGGTTTTACATGTGTCATTGATCAAGACCTATTTCCATATTATTGATATTAAGCATAGATTTTAGTGTGGAGAAATTTAATATTTAGTGTGTCAACATTGGTTTGCTGGGGTTGGGGGAAGGTCACATGACCACTGTGGGAAAAAATTAATGCTCTGTTAATTTAACAAAGAATTAAATTTGTAGAGAAAAGGGTACATGTATGTGGAAAGCCCTATTCATCATTCCTAAGGGACTAGATGACCATTTAAGGTACTCCCGAATTGGGGTGTATATCCAAATTGCAGTCTGAGTATCAGGAGAATTAAAAGCTTTATGTCAGATAATCTCTCCAAAACTATAAAATAACATTATGGCCACAATTCTCTAGCTCTGAATCAGTTTGATTTGGACTGTGATGTATGGTTTTGTGGCTTTTTGGATATAGCTGAGAGTAAGAGGTTGTGTTTAGCTTCATCCTCAGATTTCAGATTCCAAAAGTTAAAAGAGAATCAGATAGGAATAAGAGGGGATGACAAATGACCAGCATACACCATCCTATTTTATCCATTTTCTTTTAAAGAGAAAGAGATTGGGTCTAGCCAAGACCTCTCTAAACTCAGAGCTATATACAATAAAGAGATTACAGGATCATGGTGTGTGGGAGTCAGGAAGACCTGGCCTGAGACATTTACTATCATTCTGAACAAGTCACTTAACTTGTTTGCCTCTGTTTCCTCATCTGTGAAATAATCTGGAGAAGAAAATAGTAAACCACTCTAGTATCTTTCCCAAGAAAATCCCAAATGGGGTCACAAAAATTCAGACATGACTGAAATGACTGAAAAACAAAAGTCCAACTCCCTCATGTATAACCCAGATCAAATTGCTTAGCATCTGCAAGAGCAAGGAGGGAAGGGAGAGAGGGAGACAATTTGGATCTTATAATTTTGGAAAACATATGTTGAAAATTGTTATTATGTATAATTGAAAAATAAAATATCTTTGAATTAAAGAAAAAAAAAACACCTCCAACCCCTTCAGTTCAGAGACAAGATAACTGATGCCCAGAGAAGCAAAGTGATTTCCTAGACAGGGTATGAAAGAGGGCACACGTGTGACCTTGCTAGTTCTTAATGTGTGCTTTTTCAATCACATACCAAGGTCACATCAAGAGCCACACACATTCCTTTCTCCAGCCTCAGGGAGATGGCTGGCCTGGAAGTAGAACCTGAGATCTACTTCCTTAGCAAGGAATGGATGCATATATAGGGATTCTCTTCCTTTTTTAAGTCCTTTCCCCTTAATTATTTAACCATAATGAAAAAGGAAGAGAAATCTTGGAATCAGAGAAAGTATTTCCTCTCCGGTCACCTTCCCTTAGAATTCTGCCCCTGGGAAGCCAGGAATAACAAACTCAGCAGGTGATCAAAGTGAGCTCTTGACCATAGGATAAGGATAAGGGACTGGCGTGATTATCTGGATAAAGGGAACTCCCAGTCAAATCAACAAACATTTATTAAATATCTACAACGTGCCAGGCACTGTGCTAAACACTCTACATACAAAGAAAGGATTAAAAAAAAAAAAAAAGAAGAAAGGGGGCTTCTCTCTAGGAGAATCTAATGGGAGAGACAAACTCCCATTCTATCAATACAGGTTGGCACCTTCTTTACAATTTATGTCTTAGAGAGTCATGGAGAGGTTAAATGACCTGCCCTTTGTCACAAGGCAAATGAGAGTCCAAGCCCGAATTTGAACCAATTCTCCTAGGTCAGCTATCTCCTAGATCAAGCGATTTCTTTGTTTTGCCCATAACTGGTTTCTAAAAATAAAGTATTTCTTTTCTTCCACAGTCATTCCTTTCCCCCTCCCTGCTCCTTTCCTATTCCTGAGTACTAATTACCTATGGGTGATAATTAGAAAGACTTTTGAGGTGGCTTGGATGCCCTCTTTGGAAGCTTGGGTGGGAAGGACTCCTTGCCAAAAGATCATCAAAGAAACAGAGCCACTTTCCCATTGCTTTGAATACTCAAATAAAGGCATGGGAATTTCTTCCCAGGAGGCAACATTAAAAAAAAAAAATATATATATTTTTAAATAGACCCTTCCATGATCTGAGTATGGAATCTGATGCTGTTGTTGTTGGTTTTTTTTTTTAATAAGTGATACTTAAGCCCATATCCTTCTACCATCTGGTACTTCCAAACCCAAAGCCAGAAATAATGATGTGAGCCTCTTGCTCATCAGAAAACTCATTTCCTTTGGCCTTTGGTTATTCATGCTTGTGTTTTGCTGATACCTAAGGCTGATAGCTTCAGGCTAAATTATGAGTCGATTTTGGTAACTCTTGGTGACTCCATCTTTCTCCTACATCCTCTACACCAAGGGCAGATGGTACTGGATATTTCATTATCTTTGATTTAAGAGCTTAGACCCAACTGAATATGTAGGTTTTTGTACATTAGAAGAATCCTGAATTTCCAAGTGCGCCTGCAGCAGCCTCTAGTTTTAGGAGTCAAGATACTTTAAAGGCTGGTCAAGTAAATAATAGTCTTGAATGCCATTTTTTGTCTTTGTATCCTGGCTGCCTAGGACAGCGTCTACCACCTAGTGAAATCTTAATGAATGCTTCTGCCTGAATGAATGGGCACAGAGAAGGTACAAGCTGCCTATTGCAGGAGAATAGCTTGGGAGTCAGAGTAGACCTGGTTTTGAATCTAACACTGAACTCTAGAGGTCTAGATTTACTCATCTGTAAAAAGAGTAGGTTGTCCTAGATGACTCCTAGGGGCCTTTCCAATTCCGTCTTCATGATTCTGAGATTCCTTCCGAGGCAGGGCTAAGCATTTATTAAGTATCTTCTTTGTGCCAAGAATAGGTGGAAACCTGGTTTTCGCAGGGTTCAGGAGCTAACCTAAAGGTCTGGAGACCTCGGGGTCAGCAAGTTTGGGGCCTTTTCTGCTTTGCCTCTTTTCCCCATGTTCCCCCCAACTCCTCCGAGTGATCATCTCTCACGAAGGGGCTTTGGTGGCTGTCTTCTCCAAAAAAGTTTCAGCCTCAGAAAAGGGAGCTCAGCTTTTACAGGAGAAGAGAGGGGAGAGCCAAACATCTGCCCCACCTGGCAGGAGCAAAGGGGTCATGTGCAATACGAACACACACACAAGCTGTGTGTGTGTATACACAGAAGGATTCACCGTCAACACACATCCACACACCCACTGTCTATACACAAACATCCCGAAAGTGCCCAGTCAGAGGCACCCACACAAGCCACACGAGAGCATCATTAAGAGAAAGGAATCGCTTTAAAAGCAAAAGAAAAAAACAAAAATAGTTTTGTTTCCTGTTTCTGGGGAAATTTCTGCTTCTGGTATTTTTCGGTCCCTTCTGTAGCCTTTCTGATGCTTTGCCCCAATTTCCTTTGAAGACACCCAAAGACCAACCTGGCTAGGAATGACTGCTTTAGAAATACACAGAGGGGAACTCGGGAGCAAGATGCATATCCGAGGAGGGAAGGAAGAGGTTTACCTTGAGGCAACAGTTTTAATTTAGAAGCATGGGAGCTATTTGTAATACCTCCACCAAATGGAGCCCATATGACCCGCCGGATGGCTTTCACCCAATCTTCCATGTCGTTCTGGGAGTTAGCCATAAGGAGGAAAGCTTCATGATTGACAGGCATCTTCTCCCGGTCCCCTGCACCACCTGGAAGACAAAAGAGCACACCCTTTACTACCTTCTTGCTTTCTAAATATTAAAAAAAATTCTAAATATTAAAAAAAATGGTTTAGAAGATTATGAACTTGATAGAAGCCTCTAGGTAGCCAAATGGTTGAGCTAGAGAACAGAGAACAGGAGCTAGTCAAGAAGCTGTCCAATCTGTTTCACTAGCAGGATGACCCTGAACAAGCTGCTTGTCTTCTGCCTGCCTCAGTTTACCCATCTCTCAAACAGGGACAATAATACCCCCTACTTGGGGTTTTCATGAGGACCACAGGGGATAATATTTGTAAAATGCTTTGCAAACCCAAAAGTACTATATAAATGTTAGATATTTATAGCCAGGAGCAAATGTGAACATTTCCATATTTGAAAGAAAAAAGAAGGTTGCATATGAATCTCTGAATCAACCACATAGGTTTTTTGGCCCAGAGATCTTAGAATTGTTGGTTTCTTCTCTCGCTCACTTATATACTCTGCCTGATACTGTGCAAGCCACTGATCTCCAGAGAAACTCCTTCCATACAATTTCAATTTGAATCTTGGTTCTCCCCTTTATGAGCTATGCATGAACACAAGTCAATGGATAATAAGATAATAGATCACAGGTAGCTGATGTCACATTAGAAGGTGGGCTGGCTCTGAGATCAAGACCTGGATTCAAATCCTCTTACTACCTATATGTATGACCGAAGACAAATCATGTAACCTCCTTGTGCCTCAGTTGACTATTCAGCAAAATGAGGAAGGGGCCTTTGAGGTTCCCTCTAGTTATAGATCAAAGATTCTCTGCTCCCTAAAGGATACAGAAATATAAACTATCATTAATCTTTCTTTGGATTTTTCCCATTTTGCTTTCTTTTTTCTCTTTTCATTTTTCATTCTATATTTCAAAAGTAAATGTTAGCAGCATTGTGAGAGACCGTTTAAATAAAAGATGCAGAATTAAGCTGTGGTGGAATGACATTAATATCCTTTAAATATATTTTTAATTAAGACCTCTCATAGAGCTCGCTAGTTCTTTTTTAGAACTCTGATGGTGAGTGCAGAAGCGTGGCAGATCTCAAGTAGTGTTACTCTAATCAGCTTTGTAGGCTATTTGAATAACCAGGTTCTGAAAGTCAGAATGATTTTTCAGGGTAAAAATATGTATATATTACATATATTTCCACATATGTATGTATATAGATGTATATGAGAAAATGTGTATATGAATGTGAGAAACTATGTATATATGCAGGAGAAATAGGTGTACATATATAAATATATACATTTATGTACATAAACATATATCTACGTCTATATATATTATAAACATATATAGATGAAAATGTCTTGTGGAATAAAGATAAATATGAAGCACTTCTATTAATGGGATGAATTTAGAAACCTGAATTTCAATCTGGCTCAGTTACTTATTTAGTAGAAACCTTGAACGAAAATGACTTCACCTCTCAGTTTTCTCATCTGTAAAATAGGCAGAGTAGATTTCCTTTTTCAGTTCAGTAATACTTTAGTTATTATTATTTATTTACTAACAGTAGTTAAAAACACTAAGCCTGGAGTCAGGAAGATCTGAGTTCAAATCCAGCCTCAGACACATCCTTGATGTGTGACCTTGGGTGAGTTACTTGAACTTGGTATACACTGGATCCACTAGAGAAGGAAATGGCAAATTACTCCAGTATCCTTGCATAGAAAACCCCAGAGATGGCTATGGTCCATGGAGTCATGAAGAGTCAGACATGACTGAACAACAACAACATACTTCAGTTAGACTAAGATAGGCTCAACATCTAGCAGCCTCAAAACATCTAGGATAGATTAGAATCTACAAGTAAAAAAATCCAGTAAAACAAAAATCATGACATCTGTGAAAGTGAAACAGTCAAAGAAACCAAATAGCTGAATATTAAACTAGAGGGTGTGTTCATTTGTTTTTTGTTTTGTTTTTATTTTTTTTAAACCCTTAACTTCTGTGTAATTGGCTCCTAGGTGTAAGAGTGGTAAGGGTGGGCAATGGGGGTCAAGTGACTTGCCCAGGGTAACACAGCTGGGAAGTGTCTGAGGCCAGATTTGAACCTAGGACCTCCCATCTCCAGGCCTGACTCTCAATCCACGGAGCTACCCAGATGCCCCCAGTGTGTTCGTTTGTAAGGAAAGATCAGCTTTGAAAAGTCAGGGTATGTGGGCTTCCCCAACTGAGGTATCTGGAACTTTTGCCAGTCCCTCTGCTGCTGGAAAGTCTTCACTGGCTCCCCATTATCTCTAAGAGAAAAATACAAAACTAAGGGTAGCATTCTGGTCCCCCCATTCACCTTTACAGCTTTATTTTAAATTACTCTTCTTCTGCTCTGCCTCACAGCCAAACAGGATTGCCTTCTGTTCTGTGAACTCAATCCTCTATCTCCCATGTCCCCCCATTCTTAGACTCTACCTCTCAAAATGCTTTACCCCCTTGGGTAGCCTGCCCTGAAACTCCCATTTCTTAAGTCTTGTTTCCCTCCTCAAATTACCTTGTTTCTATTTCTCTGATTACTGGCAGCTAGGTGGCTCAGGGGCTGGAGTCAGGAAGACCTGAGTTCAAGTCAGACTTATTAGCTGTTTGACCCTGGGCAAGTCCCCTAAACCTCAGGTCCCTCAAGTGTAAAATGAGGCAGAGAAGGAAATGGCAAACCACTCTGCTAAGAAAACCCAAGTGGGGTCACAAAGAGTCAGAAAGGACCAAAATCAACAACTTGCCTGTGTCCATTCTATATGCTGCAAATAAAATATAAGTTTCTTGAAGGCAAGGTTCTTTTTCTTTTGCTTTTGTTTTTCATTCTTTAGCACCAAGTGAAGTTTAAGAACATAGTAAGCTTGTTGAACTGCTCAGAATCCAGGATCAGCGATGCTCTTGCCTACCCTGAATGCAAATAGCTGCGAGTCATGTACTACTAACTGCATAAGATGCTGCCTGCCAATCATGCTTTCTCTGATATTGTCCTAATTTGTGTAATTTGGGACATTGTGGGGCCAGAACAGTTTCTCATTGGTGCAGATAGGTATTCACATTTCTGGCAGCGTACCTGTGTGCGTTACCTTGGGGATGAGACTGTCTAGACCACGCTGTTTTCCTAGTTGTGAGTAGGGATACCCAGGGCACAGAGCATTTAACACAAGATGACCAGCACTGTGACATAACGGTCCCTGGCATTTCAGTCTGAAATATATTTATTTCAGCACTAGCTGTCAGTCATTTAAAAGGGGAAATATTTACATCTTAGGGGCAATCCAGAGACTTCCTGTCACATTAAAACCAAATGAATTAGGCACTTTTAAAGATCATTGAATCATGGATTTAGAAATAGAAGGGATCTCAGAGGCTGAATCCACTTCCATATTTTACAGGCAAGCAAACTTTGACCTTAGAAAGGTTAGGCGATTTGCCAAAAGTCATATAGGGAGTAAGTATCAGAGTAATTTATTTTTATAGCCCATAGAAATTTGGTTGATTCTTTTACTTAAAAGGCAGTGGGGAAAGCGACTACAACGGAACCTGTGTGGTACCCCGATTAGCTTTGCCACAACATGAAATCAAGATGTTTAAGAAGTATGCCTAGGGCGAGGGGTATCATGCCCATGCAATAATATACATGCTGAAAGATTCCTCACTGGCTTCGGTCCTAGAATGTGCTCTCTTATCACCAATAAGCAATCTTAAACTGACCTTTAAGACAGCTACAACTTGTGGTCTTTAGGGAGCCTCATAAACATCAAGGAAGATCTATGATTTTACTAAAGCCTGGCATAATGGATAGATTGGGCAAAAGGTTGAAATAATGTGGGTTCAATTCCCAACTGATACGTTTATTTAATAATCTTGGGGAGAAAATCATTTCCAGGCTCCTTCTTTCTCTCCCTGACCACAATAGCAAAGACAAGAAACCTCTTTATGGATATAGCAGCCCCTTTTTGGTGTGGCTAATAGCATAGTGAATAGAGAACCAGCCCTGAAATCAGGAAGATCCAAGTTCAAATCCAGCCACAGACTCTTACCGATTGTGTGATCCTGGGCAAATTGCTTAACTCTGTTTGCCTCAATTTTCTCTTCTGTTAAAAGAACTGGAGAAAAAAATGGTAAACCACTCCAAGTATCTCTGCCAAGAAAACCTCAGATGGACTCATGAAGAGTCAGGCGCAACTGAAATGTCTGGACAACAATAACAATAAACCAGAGAACAGAGATCCATGGAAGTAGAAGACATGAAGGCAGAGAAACATAATCAGGATAGATGAGAGGAGGCAACAGGGAAAGAGCCTTTCCCTGTCTTTCCCCGTTTTTGGCAGCAAATATCAGGACTTCCTTGACTTTTCATATAACCAGAATCATTAGGATGAGGCTTTCCAAGCTGGTGAACTGGAGCTATTGACAGTGGTGCCTACATCTCTGAATTTTTAAGGCTCTTAAAACATATGGATATCATTAGTGGACATGTAAGTGCTTCTATCCACGGCTTCTGGATGTCCTCAAAATGCCTGGCTATGGTCCCTTCTCTTGTGAATGCTTTCTTCTTCTCCTCTCCCTCCTCCTTTTCCTCCTCTTCCTTCTTCTTTATCTTCATCTTCTCTTCTATCTTTTGGCTCCTTCATGTAATTTCTTATTGAGTTTGGAGAACTTGATTTTAAATTGTCTTTTTCAAGATGCCTGGATTTGTGAGTTCATTGGTATAGGGGATTCCCAGAAAAAGTAGCAGCCTCTACCAACAGAGATCATCATCATCAACTCTTCTGCACTCTAAGTAATTTTAGAAATTTACTGCCTAGGGGACTAAGTTTAAGAGCCTCACCCAGGGACATTTACATAGCCAGTATATACTAGGATTGGACTTGAATTTAAGTCTTCCTGATTGAAAGATGGCTTTCTATGCTTTACCCAATGTTTACAGCACTTCAATATGGACGTTTATGATGTTGGGTCCTGTTGTGGTCATTGTCAGAGCCAGAAAGTATTGCTTCCTTTTGAGGTTTAAGAAATACAACCAATCTTTGGACTCTGTGTATAGGTGGACTCAAAGCCATAAAGGATTTGACCTTTGATCCTCCAAATGCCCTCAGGTCCTTCCTTTTTAAAATTAATTAAAAAAAACCAACACTTACATTTTGTCTTAGAATCAATATGAAGTATTGGTTCCAAGGCAGAAGAGAGGTAAGGGCTAGGCAATGGGGGTTAAGTGACTTGCCCAAGGTCACACAGCTAGGAAGTGTCTGAGGCCACATTTGAACCCAGCACCTCCGCCTCTCAGTCCACTGAGGTACTAGCTGCCCCCCTTAGCTCAATTGTGGACAATCTGATCCACTCTCAGAAAGATTTTTTTTTAAAGCCAAGTCTCATCTTTATGGAATACTCATATAAGACTATATATACAACATTCTGAACTTGTACATTGCTTCCCCTACTTGCCCTCTATGTCTCCTCAGCCAATTGGAAGGAGTAAAGCATATTAAGTTTTTTAAAGATTCAAATTTGTTAGTGAAGGAAAGGACTCTAGGCCCTTTACAGAGGCTGTGATTGGAATTTACACAGAAAAGAATAGGACTTGTGGTATGTGGTGGTTTCCATGGAATTGTCTTAATATAAACAGAACTTGCACCTACTAAATCCCAGTTAATCTCTGTGAGTGAGTGAAGGCAACTCCAAGTGCCAGGCCAACGACTGGAAAGCAAGGAAGTATTTGGCCTCACTATTTAATTATTGTTTAACTCAACTGTAATTCCAGATTCCACACTGCTTTGCAAGGTGAAGGGGACCTCAAGGAGGAGGGTTAAAGAAGTAATTCCCCTCCTCCCTTCCCTTATCTCCACCCCCTCTTGTCTAGTTCTGGAAGCAAGACCTACCAATGTGTAAGAGCTGGAGAAATTAAAATAAATTCAGCAAGCCTATTCCTCCCCATATAATAGCACCCACCAGAGCCCAGGTTACAGACTAGGGGTACAAAGGCAGAAAGGAAGCAGACTCTCCCCTCCAGGAATTCACATTATGCTGGGAGTAATGTACTGTTCACAGATCTGTAGATAGTTAGAGGGATACTGCAGGGATAGGTCTGTTAAACTGAGAGATTTGTAAGAAAATATCTCTGATTCTATGGAAAGGTTCCAGATACTTCTGCCTCTTTGGAACCCAAGCCCTGAGTTTCTTAATCCTTGGTGACAAAACTGGTGCTTGTTCCTTGAATAGGTTATGGTTGTGGGAGGTTTTGCTCTTTTTTTTTTACTGAATAGAGATTTGGAAAAACTTAGATCCTTGGTGGGACACTCAAATCTCAAGGACCAGAAGAAGAGGTGAAACAGGAAGACTGTGGACAAGGGGAGACTAGATGGGGGAGTGTGTAATAATAGCTAGAATTTATATAGTACTTCAAGGTTTGTACAACTCTTCACAAATTAGATCTCATGGGGCAGCGAGGTGGTCCAATGGATAGGAAGCCTGGTCTGGAAAAGTCCTAGGTTCAAATCTGACCTCAGATACTTCCTAGGCAAGTCACTAAACTCCAGATGCCTAGCCCTTAACCACCCTTCTGCCTTGGAATGAATACTTAGTATTGTTTCTAAGACAGAAGTTAATGTTTTTTAAAAATTACATCTCATTCGTTCCTCACGATATTCCTGGGAAGTAGGTGCTCTTTTTATCTCCATTTTACAGTTGATAAAACCAGAGGCAAACTGAGGCCATGAGATGCCCAGAGTCAGACAGTTAGTAAATATATGAGACCACATTTGAATTCAAGTCTTCTTGATTTTATGTTCAATTCTCTATCCACCGAGCCACTTAGCTGCCTCTATAATTTAAAATAGGGACTGAATCCCATCAGCTTTTTGTAATTTAAAGTCCAACCCCATCACCTTACATAAACTGTTTTCTCAGACTTCACTAGTGACCACTATGGCCTCTTCCTTATTCTCCTTCATCTGTCAGATTTTGGTTTATCTGAATTTTATAAGCAGAGTGAACTGATACCTGGAGCATCATCAAATATATTTGTGGGAACACCTATATCTGTGTGTACTTCCTTTGTCTGACATACAAAGACTTAGATCAGGCAACGTTGGATCACTAAACCGAGACTGATGAAATAACGGTTCTATTCTGTATTTGTTTACCACTTTACCATGAATTGTTTATCCTCCTGGTAACTCAGTTTCCCAACATGTAAGAATTCCCCAGCATACTTCTCTGCACATAATACAAGTTTGGAATGTTTCCTGCTTTATTTTGTTACGACTGTGGGATACTTATATTTCTTTTGTAAATAAATAGATTTTTATGATATATTTAGAATGATAAATTAGACCGGGAGATACTGTATTTATAAAGTACTTACTATATCTCTTGTAATTGATTGCCAATTATTATGCTAAATAGGGTCATGGGGAGGAAGGAGAAGGAAGGAGAATTGCAGAAATTCAAGCAAAATCCTTTCCTTTAGTAACTTGATAATTTAATAAAATAATATTTAATTATATATATAATATATATTTAATTAATTAATGAGATAATATACAAAGAAGGCCTGGGTTGTGGGGAGAAAGGAGAAGAGGGCAACCAAGATGGGAAAAGGAGAATGAGTTCATCCAGGTTTGATGTGAGTATGGTTGGAAGCCTTCACGAAGTAGCATTTTGGTCTCAACTAGAGTCTCTGTGGAATAGGGTATACTACCAGGGCTGGCTTGAAATTAGGGTAAGATCTACCTTGTTCCCTGGAAGGACTGTAAATTAGAGTCTGGAGAGACCTTCAAGGCCCTTTAGACCAACTTCTTCATTGTATAAATGAGAATCAGAGGTCCAGAAAGATTAGGCAACTTGACCAACATCATAGAGGCAGCTAAGATTTGAACTGGGGTCCTTGGATTCCAAATCGATTGTTTTCTGCTGTAATATACTGAAAATCTGCCACAAGCAAATATATCTCTCCTTAACCATGCAGAGAGAGCAGAGAATAATAGCCTGTAACTCAAATTTGTAGAGGGCATGGATGGATGGTTATTTGCACAGTGGGAGGAATTACCCAGATAGATGAGATCACACATCAGTCCAAAGTAAATCAAACCGGTAGGTGGAAAAGCAGTCTACAACCCTTTAATTATATCTGCAATGGCCTGAAAATAACTTGGTATAGGCCATCTTTTATTATAGCCATGCAGTAGTGACTTGACATATAGCCCCAAATAACAACTATAGCCAACAAGACAGATCACTACTACTTATCTTCCTTGGACCTCTGAGATTGACTCAGAGATGGCCAAGAAATTGGTCCGGTAGGGGGTCACTTTATTATTCACAGAGGATGAGGAGTGAGGCTGAAGAATTTGCTTACATTTAACTGACTGGATGGAGGAGATCTTTTTCTTCTCTGATGACCTTGGAAACAATCGAGAAACATTTATTAAGCACCTACTATGGGCAAGACACTCCCAAGAAAGCAGAATAGTAGGTGCTTCCAAGTGATGTAGAAATGTGTAAACTTGATGTTTTAAGAATTTATTTGTCATATACTGTATTATTTTTATATTAGGGAGAATTCCTGGGGCAGATCTTAGATCTGGCTCCAACCAGTCTATAGATTTTTGCATTCTCTTTGTTCTTAGGAATGTGATCCTTTCACAGGTTCTGGCTAACTAGAAGGTTTTACAATGATTCTTTTCCTGCATACCAGAGAAACAAATCACCTGTCCCTCTCTTGGTGTGGGGAACTGCTGGGTTTGATGGACTACCTCCTAATGAGCTGATTGTCAATTAGAAATGTCTTGGGATGTTCAAGGGAGGGGTTGACTAATGAGCTCCTAAAGCTATTTATCAAGCTGCCTGACCCAGCTTCTGGGTCCCTCGACATTCAAAAGGGCCACAGAATCCTATGTCACTTTATTGGTTATGATGCTGGCCTAGCCAATAAATCTGATATAATCAATAAATTGATATTCTTACTCCAAATTCAGTTTTGAGGGACTTTTAATCATAACAATGTTAAGACTGAAATAAATATTTAAATAACAGAAATCTGAGTCTTTTTTTTTTAAACCCTTACCTTCCATCTTGGAGTCAATACTTTGTATTTCCTCCAAGGCAGAAGAGCGATAAGGGTAGGCAATGGAGGTTAAGTGACTTGCCCAGGGTCACACAGCTGGGAAGTGTCTGAGGCCAGATTTGAACCTGGGACCTCCCATCTCTAGGCCTGGCTCTTAATCCACTGAGCTACCCAGCTGTCCCCAGAAATCTGAGTCTTAGGTCTCATATATCTCATCTAACAAAATATTTCTTCTCAACTTCATGACCTAATCGATCCTCAAATCTGTATGTTTTTTTCTTAAACACTTACCTTCTCTCTTAGTATCAATTCTAAGACAGAAGAGCAGCAAGGGGTAGGCAACTGGGGTTAAGCAACTTCGCAGCATCACACAGTGAGGAAGGATCTGAGGCCACATTTGAATCCAGGTCCTCCTAACTCCAGGCCTGATACTGTGTCCACTGTACTACCTAGCTGCACCTCTATCCTCAAACCTGAGAGACTTTTATTTATACAAATTATTTGTATGATATTCTTATATACATATTTTTATATAATATAAATATTATTTAATAGATTATAATGTTTAATTTAATATATAATTTAAAGTTAATGTATAACAAATAATATAAATATTCAATATATTATAACACACAATTTAATATAATATATAAATTTATGTGTAATAATAACAATATAAATGTATTTTAATACATTATAGTATATAATTTAATATACACTAAATAATATGCATTCAACACATTATAATATATAATTTAACATAATATAGAAATTATTGTGTAATAATAAACAATATATTAAATAAATTAATGTGTGATGATAAGTAATATAATATACACATTAATGTGTAATGAAAATATAATATGTAAATTAATGTGTGATAATATATTATTTAAAAACTATATAACAGAATATAAAGTAATACATAATAATATAAATTTTATTTATACAAATAGCAAAGGGATGATCCAAGGTATTTTATCTCTTTCTCTCTCTCCATTCATTTATTCAACAAACATTTATTAAGCATTTTCTATGTGTAAGAAACCACCCTAAACACAAAGTTAAATAAAATATGTTTCATACCCTTGTTGGTTATGCAATATAGTTTTTGTGTTTTGTTCTTTAGTATTTCTTTTTTCTCTGGATGAAAATTCTCTCCATCAATGCATCTTGAACTTGGTCTTAG
>NC_058131.1:653643443-653676422 GCF_016433145.1 Gracilinanus agilis | reverse complement strand
AAAGAAGAAAAAGAAAGGAAGGAAGGAAGGAAGGAAGGAAGGAAGGAAGGAAGGAAGGAAGGAAGGAAGGAAGGAAGGAAGAAACAACTTTTTAAGACAAATTTTTTTGAGAATGGATGGGTCAAAATAGACCCCAACATATCACCCTAGATTGAGTAGAAAGAGAGTGCTGCTTGAGAGGCAGGAGAAGGAAGAGTGGTCAAGACTGAGTCTGGGAAGAACTCACTTATGTTATAGTCACTGGGAGTGGGAGTGGGGGAAGAAAACATACCACCTTGTTTTTGTTCAGATTTGAGATGTGATTGATATATAGAGCTTTAGGAAGGAACCTTCCTTCATTAGTGAAGGTTGTTTTTCTGCAATTGAGAGTTTTAGCCAATTATCTAGGGCCCTGGGAAGTTAAATGATTTACAAAGAGTAGAAATATATTTTGGAGGTAGGACCCACTTCAAGGCCAATACTCTATCTGGGCAGCCTTGCCTGTAAATTTTTATTTTAACTAATTTTTCTTGCTGCCCAGATACTAAGGGTAATTGTTTCTATGGTACTGATGGAGTAGAGGTAAAGTCCCTTTAAGCTTTGATACCCTGGGGGAAAGCCCCATTTCCTTGCCCTAGTTATGGTTCTATTGGTGGGGAATTACTCTAGAAACAATACTAGTGTTATCTCTATAGACAGATGACATGTTAGGAAATAGTGATGCCTTGAGAGGGAGTTATTAAAAAAATGGGGGAAGGAATATTCATAGCCAGGAAATTACACTATAATGAAGACTTCTCTTGGGGGCTTTGGGAGTTTTAATAACTATCCATGTATATTTGGCCTGGATGACTCATTTTGACTTGCGGTGAGGATTTTCTGTTTCATGTCATGGGTTTTATATTAAATTGAGTTTCTGTTTCTAAATACTATCTCCTTTAGGTGATTCTCAACTAGACTGTTCTTCCTCTTTGGAAGATGCTGCAGATACTATCTCTTCATTAAAACCAGGACACTTAAAAGAACCTGGTCCAGACTCTAACTCATTTAAGCATCAAAATGAAATTCAGAGCTAGAGAAATGACTGAAACTAAAGCTTTCCTTTCAGATCTCCAGAGTGAGCACAGAACCACAAGTTAATAATCAAGCTGAAAGTGATAAAGGATACATGGGTACAAAACAGATCTATAACTAAGGTAGAGCATGCAGAATTTCCCTCAAAGGTACTGGAATTTAAAGCTGCAAAAAAGAGAAATAATTTTTAACTGTTCATTAAAAAAACTATTATATTTACACATGGACAACACAAACACTCCTTCAGCAGCACAGAAACAACTGTGCTTAGCACCTAATTAGCAAAAATAATTAGTTAAAATTAGAAGCTGCCAGATGGTGAACGTTGTTAATAACACCCATCTGTGAGCTACTATAGTAACTCTTCCACTCAACTGAATTTATCTTAATTACTTGTAGAATTTTCATATCATGAATTAAAAAGCTGATCTGAGGGTACATGCTGCTTGCCCCGGGCACAAAAATTAGTGGTTATGGCTCTGGTAGTAGAGAATTGCTCCACTCATACTTTAGCTCTTTGACTCTTTAGCTCTTTAGTTCTTTTAGTTCTAGGTATTTTGGTAATGCTTTTCAGGTTAGTTTTTCATCAAGAAAAATGACTAGAAAACCATAGGAAGAAAATCAAAAATTTCTTAGAGAGATTTTCTAGACCAAATTCAACCTATATTCAATAATACTACATGAAGAGGTGAAACTGTAAACTTTGTTTTCAGGTAAGGTGATCGAGTAGAGTAGCTCTGGGACTTGGAGCCAAGAGAGACTTGGGTTTAAAACCAAGAAACTGGCAGAAAATCAGCATTTATATATGGTACCAAAGGGCAACTAGGTGGTACAGTGAATAGAGAGCAAGTCTGGAGTCATGAAAATGTCAGTTCAAATCCAGCCTTAGATATTTTACTAGCTGCACGACCCTGGGCAAGTCACTTAATCCTGTTTGCCTCTGTTCCTCACCTATAAAATGAACTAGAGAAGAAAATGGCAAATGATTCCAGTATCTTTGCCAAGAAAACTTGAAATGGGGTTACAAAAAAGTTGGACATGACTGAAATGACTGAACAACAACAAATGAACACACACATATTTAGTGACATACTAATATAGATGAGGTCAAAGAGAGGCTTTTCACTAGAAAGGTAACCACCCAGGAATGACCTTTTTTTTTTTTTTTTTTTTTTTTTTTTTTTTTTTTTTGGTGGAGAGGGCAGGGGCACAGTGACAGATGAAAATCATCCACTAAGTCAAGAAGAAATTGTAATCTCCATTGGAGAAGGGAATGCCCACATGGATGACATTATGGAAAATTTTTGCTACACTACAACTGATGTTTATAACTCACCTGCCTGTAAATCGTAGAGATCCAATCCAAACAAATCATATAGTACCTGGCTGCCTTCATGAGAGGCAGAATTGTATAGGAACACTGAATTTGAAATCAAGAAGATAGGGTTCGATCCAGCCTCAGATATTCTTTAACTGTGTAGCCCTTCTGTAAGTCCTCCAAATTTTCTGATCTTCAATTTCCTTTACTCTAAAATGGAAATAACGGGGACAGCTAGGTGGTAAAGTGGATAAAGCACCAGGCCTGAAGTTAGGGAGACCTAAGTTCAAATCTAGCCTGAAACAACTGTGTGACCCTCTCCTCAGCAAGTCATTTCACCCTGTTTGCCTCAGATGGAGAAGGAAATGGTAAACCACTTCAGTATCTTTGCCAAGAAAACCCCAAATGGGGTCATGTAGAGTCAGACACGGTTAAGATGACTGAACAACAACAAAATGGGGCTATAATAGCACTAATAACAGGTATTATTATAGTAAGGATCAAATGAGATAATTTACGTAAAAGTATCCTGGAAAACCTTAAAGGGCTCTATAATGAGAATTATTGTTATTCTTCTTCTTCTTCCTCTAGAAAGTATGATAAATGTAGTGAAATAATTCATACCTGTCAAGGAAGCCTGCTGGTCTAGTGCAGAGAGTCAAACAGGAGACTTACGGGCTGATCAGAACATGGTAAATTTTGCTCTCTGCATCCAACAAATGAGGGAGAGGAGAAACCCCAGGCTAAAATCTTGTGATACTAGAATCAAACCCCAGGAATCTTTTTTCTCTTTCTAATTCTCTGCTTCCTAAATTGATCTCTCATGCAAGAAGATATAAATCTCCATATCTCTTTATAACTAATTTTTAATAGCTAAGCATATCAACAAAGCAACATTTCCATTGACCCCATAAGATTTTGGAGACTTTCAATACTCTTTAGCTTTCATCTTACAGATGAAAACACTGGTGCACAGAGAACTGAAAGAATTGTATAGTTACTATTATAGTTACTGATGGTGCTGGGACTAGAAAATTTTTTTTCAATTTCCCCAAAAAATAGTTTCCTGATTTTTATTTTATTTTATTTATTTTTATTTCCAAAAACCCTTACCTTCCATCTTGGAATCAATACTTGGTATTAATTAGTTCTAAGACAGAAGAGTGGTAAGGGCTAGGCAATGGGGGTTAAGTGATTTGCCCAGGGTCACATAGCTAGGAAGTGTCTCAGGCCAGATTTGAACCTAGAACCTCTGGGGCTAGAATTTGAGTTTACCTTCTAATGCTTTTTTTACAATACCAGTACCTGTGGGAAAGGCAGATTCTAAAATAGCTAGCATTTATATGTCATCTCATTTGATCTACATAATCCTGAAAGGTCAATGATATTTATCAATGATTATTATTTGTTGACGATTACTATTATCCTCATTTTACAGAAGAGGAAACTGAGGAAGACTAAAATTAAGCAATTTTCCCAGGGACACATAGGTAAAGAGTGTCTGAGGCTACTCAGGTCTTCTTGATTCCTTCTCTCTCCACTGATACTTACCTGCCTGTAAAAGAGTCCTCTTGGGAGAGAATAATGAAGGATGACTGACAGGTTGATGAGTTGTAGAGGATCTCTGCTGCAAGGTGAGAGTGGATAGAATCAAGAGACTAGTTCTGACCCTGAATGAATATGCAACCATGTAGGCATATAGTAAGGGCTGCTAAGTGGCACAGTGGACAGAAGTGCAGGGCCTGGAATCAGGAAGACTCGTCTTCCTGAGTTCAAATCTAGCCTCAGACATTTAGCTGTGTGTCCTTGGGCAAGTCACTGCTTGCCTCAGTTTCCTCATTTGTAAAATCAGCCAGAGAAGGAAATGGCAAACCAGTCCAGTATCTTTGACAAGAAAACCCCAGATGAGGTCATGAAGAGTCAGACACAACTGAACAACTTCCCAAATCCAGTGATTTGTTGTCAGGTCCTGTAAATTCTCTTTCTGCAGTATCTCTTGTATCCAACCCTCCTTTCCAAAGCCTGAGAACCACCACTCTCCACAAAGCAACTAAGAATGCTCTTCCTTTTCTCTGATAACACAGTACTTTGTATCTCCTTCAGTATCCTATTCTATTTTCCCTTTAGTATTGCAGACTGTATTATATTTGGGGGATGGGGTGGTCTGGAATTCTAATTCCATTGGGGTAGGGACCTCCAAACAGGAAAATCCTTCTACTCAGGTAGATGTGCAAATCCTTTATAATTTATAGCTTGAGGCTTTACAGACCAAGAGGTTAAGCCATCCGCCCACAGCAGCACAACAACTATGATTCAGAGGCAAGACTTGACACAGGGTCTCGTGGAACGCAAAGATACACTATCCACCCCATCCCCTTCTCATATTTACTGTATATAGCTGAGTCTCTAACTGGTACAGTAACAAACACCTGAGGTGGTGGCACGTCTTCGAATGGGCACCATCTGAAGTTACAATTTATGTAAAATCTTGAAACTGGTTTCCACACACTGGAAATACACTCTGTGGAATTCGAATCACGCAGTGCAGGAGATTCATGATTCAACCTACCTGTCTTGCATGTTTCTGTCACTTCTGAATCCCTCCAGCTAGATTACAAACTCCATGAAGGCAGGGGCTTGGGCTTAATTCCCTTTGTAGGTCTCCCAGCATCTGGTACAATGCTTTGCCCATAGAAGGTGTGATGGTTGAATGAGTGAATAAACAACACACTCACTCTTTGCCTCTAGACTAAAATCCAGAGACGTCAGCTTGGCTGCTGTTCAAGGTCTTTCACAATCTGGCTCCGATTTCTCTTCCCAGCCCCATTTCATACCCCTCTCTGTCACCCACTCTACCATCCAGCCACACTGACCTCACGTCACACACCGGGACCTTTCAGTGTGGGAGAGGGCAGAGAGCACTTGGCTTCCAGTCAGGATGACCCAGGTGGAAGTCCCAACTCCCACACTCGCTAGCTGTGGGTGACATCAGCCTGCTTACTTACCCTTTCCCAAGTCTCTGTTTGTTTCATCAGCCATAAAGCAGAGATGAGAATAATACCTGCACTTCCTATTCACAGGGATGCTGGGAGGAAAGCATGTCAAAGCAGCTATTATGACTCGACATTGTCACCTTAGATGGATAATAACCAAACTATAATTAGAGTAAGGCGCTTAAAAATGTTATCACTATTCTCCAATCTAAGGATAGTGACACAGGCCAAAGAAATGTCAAATCTCTAGCTTATCCTCATTAGTTTATCCTTCCTTCCACTGCAGTATAGTTTATAAAAAAATCACATCCTGTCTAGGCAGCCTTCAGCAGGTGCCCTGAGGGCACAGCAGGGGGGGGGTGCAGCCTCTGCTTTCTTTGGAAAAACCAAGTTCTCTTTGTTTCTAAGGGTAGGAAGCTACCTCATTCTGAAACTGCACCAGTCAATCTTGTGCCCCCTCTTTTTGTTTTTGTTCCGCCTTTAATTGTGGTGACTTCCTCCCCACTCATAAATAAAACTCCCATAACATCCAGTGCTGTGCCCCTTAGGACACTAGTTGGGTTAGACAGAGGGGAAGGATTAAATGTTACCACAGGCTAATCATGGCAAGAAGGCTTCTTGAACAGACCTTCCTGTTAGTCTCAGTGTGCTAAAAAGGATAACTAAAAAAAATGTGGCTAAAAAGGAGTAAGAATTCCTTATTTATTCTTTTCTAGGTCCTTTGGTAAACCTCAACATTCCCCCTCCCTGACTCTCCACTGCTTTAATTTTCAGACTAGAGTCTAGATTTTACTATCTACATAATTTATAGCTCGTTTTGTTTTTTACTCCCCAAATGTTATATAGGGTTGTTTTTTTACTATCCACATATTCTATAGCTTTTGTTTTGTTTTTTACTCCCCATGTTATATAGAGTTGTTTTTTTCTTTTACTATCCACATATTCTATAGCTCTTGTTTTTTACTCCCCACATGTTATATAGGGTTGTTTTTTTACTATACACATATTCTATAGCTTTTGTTTTGTTTTTTACTCCCCATGTTATATAGAGTTGTTTTTTCTTTTACTATCTACATATTCTATAGCTCTTGTTTTGTTTTTTACTCCCCACATGTTATATAGGGTTGTTTCTTTTACTATCCACATATCCTATAGCTTTTGTTTTGGTTTTTACTCCCCACATGTTATATAGGGTTGTTTTTTTTTACTATCCACATATTCTATAGCTTTTGTTTTGTTTTTTACTCCCCGTTATATAGAGTTGTTTTTTTCTTTTACTATCCACATATTCTATAGCTCTTGTTTTTTACTCCCCACATGTTATATAGGGTTGTTTTTTTACTATACACATATTCTATAGCTTTTGTTTTGGTTTTTACTCCCCACATGTTATATAGGGTTATTTTTTTTACTATACACATGTTCTATAGCTTTTGTTTTGTTTTTTACTCCCTATGTTATATAGAGTTGTTTTTTCTTTTACTATCTACATATTCTATAGCTCTTGTTTTGTTTTTTACTCCCCACATGTTATATAGGGTTGTTTCTTTTACTATCCACATATTCTATAGCTTTTATTTTGGTTTTTACTCCCCACATGTTATAGGGGTCCTCGACTTACATTTAAGTTCTAGTGTAGAAGTGAAAAGAATAAGAATTTTTTTGAATTTTTTGAAAGTTGCAATTGAACCCTGTATAATTATAGAGACCAAACTTAGCTGGGATAAAGAGATATGAGACTGTATCTCTCCTCCTCCTACACAGAGCTGGGTGGGGTGAGTGGTGTAGGGATGTAGAACACTGATTACACTGTTAGACCTGATTGATGCATTGATTAATTTTGCTGATCTACTTTTGGCTTTTTCTCTTCCTTTTTTAAATTTTCTGTTATAATGGAAGACTGTCTGGGTAGAAGAGGGGAAAGAATGTGGAGGTGAGAGAAAAATAAAAGTGAACAATAAAAATAAAGCAAAACCCCAAATTCCAATCCCAGTGAGCCGGTTCATCAAGGCTAGCTCAACTGGAATCTGTTGCTTCTCTAAGAGGGGCAGTGGAGTCAACAGTGTTGAATGAACTGGGAGTCAGGAAGCCCTGGGTTTGCATTTCAGATCAGATGCTTACTACTTTTGTGACTCTGGGCATGTTTGCCTCAGCCTTGTCAGTGAAAAGCAGATCATTATAGATTCTGCACTAACCTCCCAGGGCTATTTGTAGATTCAACTAGTTGTAGCTGCAAAGGGACCTAATATATAAACTTCTCATTTAGCAGGAGAAACTGAGACCCAGAGAGGTAAAAAAATTTGCCTAAAAGCACACAGGAAAGTATGGATTTAATGTTGCCTAGAAGCACACAGTAAAATGTGGATAAAGCAAAGCCAGCATTCTTTTGTTATGGCTTAAATGAGATAAAATACATAAGTGTTGTATAAAGCCCTATAAAAGTGTCAGTATTATCACTGACCCATCATTAATGGGTCAATTAGGTGGAACAGCTAAAGAACCCTGGTTTAGAGTCAGGAGAACCTGGATTCAAATCCAGTCTCAGATATTTCCTAGCTGTATAGCCCTGGGCAAGTCACTTCACTCTATTTGCCTCAGTTTCCTCATCTATAAAAAATGAGCTGGAGAAGGAAATAGCAAACCACTCTAGCACTTTGCCAAGAAAACCCCAAATGGGGTCATGAGGAGTCCCACAGGACAGATTATGACTAAGAACATATTATTATTAACCATACTAATAGTGGAGTTAAGCCACGTCCTGTAAAATCTGTGTTTTGACTGCAGCAGCCTGCCTCGATTCCAGATTTAGAAGGTTATGCTGGGCTTCCCTTGGTCTGACTGTCTTGTGACTCTCAGTGACGGTGGCTCTTTTACCCACCAGAGGTCACTATTTGAAAAGTAAATGGTTCTCTTCCTCTTGAGAAGGACTGATCTGAAGTCTTTGATCTGTGGGCTCTTTAAAGATGGATTTTGGTTTTCTCTGACATGTGAACCTCCTCCCTACATGACCTAGTCTAGCAGTAATCTCACAGTGGGCAGATGGGGCTGCCATGATGTCTTTATGATATCAAGATCGACAGGAGTCTTCCATCTGATCCAGTAGAGGTTAGCCTCTTACTTTCTAACCTGAAAATCATCCTTCATGATTTAGTGACCTTGGAAAAATACCCTGCTTATCCAATTTCCTGATGTTGCCTAGGTGAAACCACTTCTAGAGAAGGAAAAGGTCATTCAGTCACTGAGTTCCAAGAGCCTCTCCGGAGGTTTAGTCAACCATTTGGTCAGGTAGTTTCATATGCAACAGAAGCTAGAAAGGTACTTAATTGATCTAAATTAGTGTCTTGGCTTTTGGATAAAAATTATCTTGGCTTAGGCTGAAAAGCAACTTGGTCCCAATTTTCTATACATCAGCTTTTGTGATCTACAATATGATTGAATTACAGATTCCCAGTTATCCAAGTAAAGCAGCTGGGTAGTATGGCGGTTGGAGTGTTAGACTTGGAGTCAGGAAGACCTGAGTTCAAATATGACTTTAGACACTTACTAGCTGTATGACCCAATAATCCTGTTTGCCTCAGTTTCTTTGTCTGTAAAATGAATTGGAGAAGAAAATTGGCAGACCACTCCAGTATCTTTGCCAAGAAAATCCCAAATGAGGTCATGAAGAATCAGACATGACTGAAATGACTAAACAGCAAGAGTTTATCTGGGGATGACTTACAAATTCTATGTTATCTCAAATTTTTTAAAAAATAATTTTTAACTTTTTAAAAAATATTATCTATAATTCCTCCTGTATCCTCCTAAGGATTCATTTCTTCTAATAACAAGTTTGTTTTTTTCTTAAAAGAGAAGGGAAGAGGAGTTTGGAAAAACCAAGTGACATATCAAAAAAATCTGATGACATATGAGATGTTTCATGCCCATGGTTCTCAACCTCTGCCAAAAAAAAAGTAGAGGATAGGGATAGGATTATGTTTATCACATATATTCTTTTTAAAAACTATTTTATTTATCCCAATTACATGTAAAAACATTTTAGCATTTATTTTTTAAAGTTTTGAGTTCAAAATTCTTCCCTCTTTCCCTCTTTCTGAGACAGTAAGCAATAGGAGATATATTTTACATATGCAATCATATTATATTTATTCTCAAATGAAATTCCATACACACCTTTTTTCAGAACCCTAAAGGGCTATACAATTGTTAGATAATGTCATTAGCATTATGACTCTCCTCTTTGGGTTCTAGATTAGGCCTTATATTTTCATAGCATTTAGTTTTGATTGTTTTGTTGTTTTTATTTATTTTGTTATAGTTCAGGCACAAATTGTTTTACTGGTTCTGTTTACTTCACTTTGAATCTTTTTGTCTTCCCATGCTTTTCTGATTCATCATATTTACCATTCAAGATGGGACATTATTCATGTACCACAATTTGTTTAGCCAGTTCTCAATCATTGCATCTCTGAAACTTTAGGAGCTAATGTTGTATATATGTTTCAATTCTAGCCCTTCTAACAAAACTCCAAAAGGGCTCCCTAGATCCCAAAACCTCCCAGAAATTGCCTTGTCCTATGATAACAATAGGAGTGTCCATCCTTTAGAGGACCCCTGAGCATTATAGGGGAAGTTTGGCCAAATCCTCATCTTCTCCTTAAACTTAATGCAGAAGGAACATACAGGAACAGCCCCAGGGGCCCACAGAATTTGGGGAATGGAACCGTCCCCAGTTTGTTGCCTTCATGTTGGCCAAAACAAGGATAGGGTTAAAGGGGGAAAACCCATTGGGAATCTGAAGATCCTTCTCCATAGGCAATGGACAGAGATTTCTTTCAGTTTAGCAAAGTAAAACGTGGATATGGATCAGACATTCCCCAGACTTTCTGGCCTTTTGCCAGCTTGGCTGACCATCCTGCAGAAATGGAGTGGCTCTTGAGACTGCCAATCTTTCCTTCTTACAAAGGATGAGTCAGTCAGTTAACAGCATGTGCTGAATACACACTGTGAGCAGAGTACTAGAGCAGGCCATGTGAGGAGAGATGTGAGAAATAAAAGATACATGTCCCACCCTTAGAGAGCTGGTAGACCAGGGGCTCTTGGCTCAGTCCTTCCAAATAGGTAAGCTCTTTCATTTTAATACAATTATCAAATTTCAAGCCAGAATGCTTTTCTAGACTTTCTAACAACAAATCAAAGTCAGTTTTTTCCAATCTGAACTGGTATTAAGTGAAAATCATACATATAATAAAATCTTACAAAACTATATAAATGCTAGCTAATATTATTGTTATAATCTCTTTGCTTATTTTTCTGTTTCTATATGTGTTTGTTCATTTAGGTTCTTGTTTATTTATTTAGTGATTTATCTGTATATTTATTATTATTCCATGAAGCTAGTTTGGTAAAACTTAATCCAGGAATAGTAACTCACATTTAGACCCTTAAAAAAAAAAACCCTTACCTTCCATCTTAGAATCAATACTAAGCATTGGTTCCAAGGCAAAAAAGTGATAAGGACTAGGCAATGGGGCTCAAGTGACTTGCCCAAGGTCACAAAGCTAGTCATTGAACCTCTTTGCTGCCCCCTAGAAAACTCTCTAAAGTTTGTAATGTGCTTTTCTCACATCAACTTTGCGAGGCAGTTATTGAACTGATCATGGCTCCCATCTTTCTGGTAAGGACATCCATCTAGATTCAGATAATGCCTTTAGTGGCTTGCCCACTTTGGTAGTGGATAAGTTTCTGAGATGGGATTTCAACCCAAGTGATAAAATGCAGCAGAAAGGGGATTAGCGCTGTAGCCAGAGACCCTGGGATCAAAGGCTTATACTTCTACATCAAGAAAGGACTTCCAATGCCACCTAACCAGAGGGAAGATTGGAGCCTGGGTCCTCTGATCCCCGAGACAGGGTTCTTTTTCCTCTACTAATCATCAGCAGTGTGTCAGTTGGTTTCTCTGAGCTTCAGTTTCCTCTTTTGTAAAAATAATGGGGTCTAGTATAGATGATTCCTGGGGTCCTTTCCAGCTCAACACTTATAATCATGTCTCTGTCCTTCGCCGTACCATGAAGCCTCACAAACATACCCATCTTTATTTGTTTGCTTGTTCCTTTTCCTTTACAAGTTTCCTGGGGTTTGTCTGTGGAAGAGATTAGAGTTCACTGATTACATCCCTGCCCTCACTGTATAGAGGGGTAAAGGGGATGCAGGATGGTTTAGGGGACAGAGTGCTAGATTTGGGAACAGCACATCTGGCTTTGGATCCTGACTCTGGCTTTTTGCCATTCCTCACAAATAGCTCCCTAACTCAAGGCCTTTCTATATGATATCTGATGTAGGTTCTAGCCAATGCTTGGCTGTCTCTATCTGAAAGGTTATCACGAGGAAGATAAATTAGACATCTTGTTGTTCAGTGTTTTTCAGTCGTATCTGATGCCTCCTAAACCCATTTGGAGTTTTCTTGGCAAAGAGACTGAAAAATGGTTTGTCATTTCCTTCTCCAGCTCATTTTACAGATAAGAAAGCTGAGGCAAACAGGATAAATTGACTTGCCTGGGGTCACACAGCTAGTGAGTGTCTGAGGTCAGATTTGAACTTAGGAAGATATCTTCCTGACTCCAGGGCCTGACCTCTATCTACTGCACCATCTAAAGGCCCCTAACTTAGACTTGGACTTTTAGTTAAATCTAAACTAGACCCAATGGCAAGTCACTGCACCTTGTTTACCTCAGTTCCTCATTTGTAAAATGAGCTGGAGAAGGAAATGGCAAACCACTCCAGTATCTGTGCCAAGAAAACCCCAAATGCGGTCACAAAGAAAGTCAGACATAACTGAAAATAACTGGAAAAAAAAAGGCCCAGTGGATGCAAGTCACAGAGAGGTAGATTTCAGCTCAATAAATGGGGAAACTGTTTAACAATTAAATCAGTTTAAAAATGGAGTATCTAATGGGGAGGTAATGAGCTCCTTGTCACTAAGACTACACGGAGAGAGATTGGATGACAACTCATTAAGAATATCATAGAGGTAGGAGATTGGACTAGATGACCTTTAAAATCCTTTCCAATTATATGATTCTCTATATTTCTGATTTGGTTAAAAACAACAGAAGTTCCCATTGTTCAGGAGGGATAATATGATGAGACTAGTGGAAGATCCTTCCCATCTCAAGTATTACTTAATAAATACAATCATCAACTTAGGAAAATTTTATTGCCTGGCAAATCTTCTAGATTTCTCTAGAGAGTCTCAGAGGTGAATTGTCAAGAAATTATCTCAGTTCCCTGCCAGGAGTATCAGGTAGTCTCAGCTTTGAAAAAAGCAAGTTTTTCTGCTTCCTACTCTTGAGAGGTGCTGATGGACACTGCTTACTGGAATAAATCGTATTTAACTGGGGTCTGCAGTTCCAAGTTCAATAGTGGCCAAGTCTCAGCCCAGCCTCTAACAGATGATTCCCTAGATACTGATGACAGCTATTTACTCCATGTGTGACTCAGGGCCATGAGACTAGAGATTCAGAGCTGGAAGAGAATCTTAGAGGACAACTCCTCCTTCAGTCTCACTCTACAGATGAGGAAACTGAGGCCAAGGGAAGTAGAAGTGACTGGCCTGTGGCCATCTACTTATAAAATGACAGATTCCAGATTTGAACCCAAGGGAAATCATGTATAACAAGATTGGAAAGGTAAGCAAGGGCATGATGTGAAGGGCTTTAAAAGCTAAACAGAGGAGTTTATATTTGATACTAGAGACTCTTGGTATTATCACCATCAACTTGCTCTTAATGCTACTCACTCTAAATAGCCAAGTCAACCAGATTTTCCATATATGAAATCCACCGTCCCCTGTCCAACACTATCCAAGACCATGAAGTATCCTGCTTTGGTGAGAGCTACTGTGAGGAAATTTCCCCTCCAAATTATGAATAGTGGAACCCAAGCCCAATTTCTATCTCCAAAGCTCCCTGAAACATCTACAGACATCCCTTGTTCTTTTCTTGCACAATTGATTTTCTAAATTTAAACGGAGGTCTTTATGATCATTCTTGTTCAATTTCATCATAATATAGGAGGATTAAGAGGAAGTACAGCATAACTGACTGGTGTCAAACTTTTACTAGTTACATGATCCTAGACAGACTTAACCTCACTGCCGTTCAGTTTTCTCATCTGTAATATGGGGGGTTGGACTCAGTGGATTGAGATGGTCCTTCCTAACTCTAAATCATCTGTGATCCTAGGACTTCTATCACTGATATAAAGTAAGTAGAACCAGAATAACAAAATGCAGGATGACTAAGTGGAAGAAGAACAAGAGAACGGAAACTGAAGGCTGTAAAATTATAATAAAGTTGGCCACAGAAAAGATCAATGAGAAGGCACCTTCTTTTCCCTTCTTCTTTTGGCAGAGGTGGGGATCTATAGATGTAGAATACTACATACAATATCAGAGCTTTTGGATATACTGGTTGGTTTTGTTGGACAGTTTTTTTGTTGTTGTTGTTTTGTTATATATGATGCTCTGCCATTGACTAACTCTGTGGTCTGGGGAAAAATAATTTAACCTCTTTGAACCTCACTTACCTCGTCTGTAAAAACAAGGTCATTAGACTAGATGAGCCTAGGAGGGTGAAGGAAAAATTATGAAAAGTAATGATGCAAAAACAAAATCCAGCAATACACATTTATTTTTAAATGATATGATGCTCTATTCAGTTCATTATTCCAACCTGTGGAGAGCTTTTTGCATCCTAATTCTGTCACGTAGTGAATTCATTTTCCTTCCTAGATTTGCACCATCCCCAAATTTGCTAAGTAGGCCATCTGTGTCTTCATCTAAATCTCTGTTAAAATTATGGAAGAGCAGAGGGCCAAGTTCAGAGCTTGACGAATGGCTCTAGAGAGCACCCTCTCCAGATTGAGGTGCATATATTAGCATTCTTTTGGTATAGCTGTCCAATCAGCTAGCTACAATTCCCCTTAATGGGATCACCTTTCCCTGTTAGGGTGACAGACAGAAACTTGTTCTTTAGGAATAAACTGAGGCATAAGGCCATAGTACAAGCCGCCAGGCCAAGCCTTCCAGACAACACAGCCACAATTGGACACGGGTCAGCACTCTGTGGGAGGAGATCCTTTTCTGATGCTTCCAGTAATAGACCACCTTGGATAAGGTCCAGAGTGGACCAACCTTATATCAAATTCCATGCTATAAGGAGGAGTGTGAGAGCTCGGCTAGGAATGATGATGGAGTAAAACTCAGTAAACACTGACTAAAGACATAAATATGCACAGACCCAAAATTGTTAAAGCTTTAAAACTTCACCAAGACTTTGGGGATATATGCTCCATACACAATATATATATATATGTATATATATATATATGCATATAATATGTTGTACAGAATCATTCATGTTACACAAACTACATGCTGCAGTTGTAAGTTGGATTTAGAGTCAGGTGAGACCTAGGTTTAAAAATCTATTTTATTGTGTGGCTCTGGGAAAATCCTTGATTTCTCTGAGTCTTGGCTCCTTCCTCTGTAAAATGAGGATGACCGGACAAATCTCAGGCAGATTGTAAGGATCAGATGAGACAGGAAACATATGTAAACCCCTTTGGATACTTAACAGTTGTGGTTCATTTGTTTCAGTTGTATCCCACCCTTTATTACCCCATTTTGGGGTTTTCTTGGCAAAGATACTGGAGTGGTTTCCTCTATGTTTCTTGTTTTTGTTTATTTGTTTCAGTTGTGTCTTATTCTTCACTGACCTCATTTGGGGTTTTCTTGGTGAAGAGATTGGAGTGGTTTGCTATTTCCTTCTCTAGCTCATTTGACAAATGAGGAAACTGAGGCAAACAGGGTGAAGCGACTTGTTCAGGGTCACATAACTAGTAAGTGTCTAAAGTCACATTTGAACTCAGTTCTTCCTGACTACAAACTAAGTGCTCTACTTCTAGCCTATATAAACATCACCTGATAATGTATCTACAGAAAGCAAAACATAGGAATATTAGGAGACAAACCACTGGATGTGATCCACAGAACCCAGGAATTGGAACCCCAGCTCTGCCACTTTTTACAACTGTGTTGCCTTGGGAAAAATCACTGAACCTCTTTGGAGTCTCTCCGTTTCTTCGTCTGCAAAAACTAGGGGATGAGACTAGATGACCTCCACAGTCTTTTTCAACCTCAAGATTCTGTAGCAGCATGGACTAGTGCAGAAGCTACAAAGTGTGATCTGGGGATCCTTTTACGAAGTCCAAGAAGTCAAAACTATTTTCATAATAGCACTAAGATGTTTCGGCTTGTAATATAGTAAACATCAATAGATAAAACCCACATAAACAAAAGTGGTTTAAGGGAAAGACCTTGATCATTTTTGAGAGTATGAAGTAATAGGGACAGCTAGGTAGCTCAGGGGACAGAGAGCCAGGTCCAGAGATGGGAGCTCCTGGGTTCAAATCTGGCCTCAGACACTTCCTAGCTCTGTGACCATAGGCAAATCACTTAACCCTCATTGGCTAAGCTTTATCACTCTTCTGCCTTGGACCCATACACAGTATTGATTCTAAGACAGAAGTTGAGTTTTAAAAAAAAGTGTAAAGTAGCCTTAAGATCAAAAAATTCGAGACCCACCAGAAGAGTGGATTTGGAATCAGAGGTCCTGAATTTGGCTTCTGTCTCTGCTCACGTAACCTCTGGGCCATCAACTTCTTTATCTATTAAATAAAGGAACTGGATGATTCTGATGACCTTTCCAGCTCTAAGTCTATGAAAAATGATTTATCTGAGAGTAGTTCCAGTTCTAACTCTTCCACTTACTAATTTGGATGAGATCGGGCAAGTCTCTTGTCTTTTGGGGGTCTCACTGTCTTCCCTTGCAAACTAATGGAGCTATATTGGATGATCTTTGTTTTCTCATCTAGTTGTAACATTCTCTGATTCCATATAGTCTGGGAGTGGGAGGAAAGGAAGGGAGAGAAGGAATAGTTGGTGGAATGGGAGGGAGGGGCAGCATTTGGAGAGAAGGTGCTATGGGCAAAGCTGTGGTCTGGGCTAGTCTAGCAATGGACTGTGACTGGAACATGTCCAGGGGATGGCATTTTAAGCATCTGAGGTGTGTTGTTCATTCATTTCGGCCATATCCTGCTCTTTGTGACCATATTTAGTATTTTCTTGGCAAAGATGCTGGAGTGGTTTGCCATTTCCTTCTCCGGCTCATTTTATAGCTAAAGAAACACTAAGATAGACAGGGTGAAGTGACTTGTCTAGGGTCACACAGCTAGTAGTCTATTTTTAAAATGGCAACAGGTTTGGCAACAGGTTTGGGTTGTTAGTAACTATTGAGGGGCTAATGATCAAATTCCCCTTATGGGAGTTAGCAAGAACTTGTCAGAAGAATCCTATCCTCATAGCTGAAAGAGACCTTAGAGACCAACTGTAATCCACCCCTGAACAAGAACCTCATCTCCATTATTCCCAGTACATGGCCATCCAGCCTTGGTTTGAAGATTTCAAGTAAAACAGGAATGCATGACCTCCCAAGGCAGTAAGGAATGAAGAACTTTGGGTGTTTGGCCTGGCAAAGAAAAGGCATAAGTGGACATAATAGCTCTATTCCGAAATAGAAAAGATTATTATGTGGAAGAAAGATCAGACCAGCCACTCTTCTGGCAGTAAGGGAGAGGAGTAGATAGAGAACTGGGCTTAAAGTCAGGAAAATTCTTCAGCTCAGATATTTATGAACTGTGTGACTTAATCTTTATCTTTCTTTGTCTCAGTCTCATCTATTAAATGGGGCTACTAATATCATCTAGGGCAGGTAGATGGCACAGTGAATGAGTCAAGAAAACTCCTCTTTCTGAGTTCAAATCCAGTCTCAGACACTTCCTAGCTATATGACCCCGGGAAAATCACTTCATCCCCTTTACCTCAATTTCCTCATCTGTAAAATGAACTGGAATAGGAAACGGCAAACCATTCCAGTATCTTTCCCAAAAACAACAATAACAACCCAAAACCTAAATGGGGCCACAGAGTTGGACTGAAACAATGGAACAACAACAACAAAAACAGCAGCTGCCTCCCAGGGTTGTTATGAGCATCTGATCACCGGTAAAGCACTTTTCCATTCTAAAGTGCTACATGAATGCCAGCAGCATCAGCATCATACATTTCTGAGGGTCACAACTAGTATGAGGGTGTGGAACCCCTTCAGGGACACATTTCAGCTTAATATAAAGACAAACTTCTTAGTAATTGGAGATGTCTGAAAGTGAAATGGGCTGTCTTGGGAGGAAATGAGTTCTCCATCAGTGGAATCATTAAAAACAAAACAAAACAATATAAGTTGCATAATCATTCGTCCAGGCTGTTACAGATGTTATCTTTTTTTTTTCCCATTGGGGCATGGGGAGGATTTGGACTAGTCGGCCCCTTGTGTTTCTACTAATGCTAAGATTCTATGATTCATTTTAAGAGACTTCTTCCTTCAGCTGCCTATTTTCTCACCTCCTGCACACACTGCCACCAGAGGGTAGGCTGAGGCATAGAAAGGAGCAATTCATGAATCCACAAACATCTATTAAGCATTGACTGTGTATCAAGAACAAAAGGCAAAGTGGGACAATGAACACGAGTAGAGCTACTTCCCAGAAAGGTTCTCTAGAGCTGGATCACTAAGAAAGAGGAAGAACAGGAGAGGTTGTCTTTCTGGTGGCATTAGGATAAAAACAACTCCTTTGGACAATAATTTCATACAACCACATAATGTTAAAACTTCAAAGGATCATTCAAGAATTCTTAACTTGAGATCCATGAACCTCTTGGGTCAGTAAACAGGTTTCAGGAAATCCATGAACCTGGATGAGAAAAATTGAGATCTATAAATGTGGATTAGAAAAAAAAGTACATCTTTATTTGAGCTTAATTGGTTTCCTTTGTAATTCTCTGTATTTTTTAAAACCCTTAGCTTCTGTCTTAGAATCAGTACCGTGTATTGGTTTTAAAGAAGGAAGAGTGGTAAGGGCTAGGCAACAGGGGTTAACTGATTTGCCCAGGGTCACACAACCCAGAAAGTGTCTGAGGCCACATTTGAACCCAGGATCTCCAATCTCTAGGCCTGGTTCTAAATCCACTAAGCCACCTACCTGTCCCCTGCAATCCTATTTTTTTAATTCTTTTATTTTTATTATATATTATTATTTTTATATTTATATATAATTTTATCATAAGCAAAAACAAATAAAATAAATATATATATAAAATTATCATATTATTATATACATATTATTTATATAATTCCATTTGTTTTATTTTATTCAACTAGAAATATTCTTTTGTAATAGGGGCCATCGGTCTTTTCGGATTGCTACAGAAGTCCATGACACAAAAAGGTTAAGGATTTCTGATGAGGCTCAGAGATGCCAATTGATTTCTCCAAGGACACACTGTTAGTAAGTGGCAAAACCTAGACTCTCAAACTTAAACCTATTGACTAGACTCTAATGAAAGTTGTAACACTTTTAACAGCCTGGACAAATGATTATGCAGCTTCTTTCTGAACACTTCCATGTATGGGGAACTCATTACCTCTCAAGACAGATTATTTCACTTTTAGATATCTCCATTTGCTAATTCATATAGGTTTGGGTTTAGTTTGTGGCTTTTAATTCTTCACCCTATTCTCTTTTTGCTTTGCTACAAACAGAACCAACTTTCAATGGTGTTGGAGCTCCCTCTGCTATTTCAGGACCAGACCGTGGCCCCCACAACCACAATAACTCTTCTATAGAGAGTTTTAGGAGTAACTGGCTAAAAAAAAATTATCTCTTGATGATGAGATTCCCTCCTAGTCCATTTCTAATCCCATGCTTAAAGCTTCTTCAAAGTGGTTGTAGCTTTAGGCAGGGGGCTAGAACTAACCTTTCTTGATTCTAGTGCTTTCCCTTTTTTATTCATTTCTATTTATCCAGTATCTAGCTTGCTTTGTATATATTTGCATGCTCTCTTCCCCATTAGACTGTAAACTTCTTGAAGGCAGAGACTGTCTTTTGTCTCTTTTCTTATCTCTAGCACTTAGCACAGTGCCTGGCACATAGTAAGTACTTAATCGATGTTTTTTTTTAAATTTAAAAAATTTTAATTAAAAATGAAATGGAATTAAATTAAAAATTAAAAATTTTTAATGGAGTCTAATCGAATTGGTAGGACTTGGCTGAGCTTACAATCCATTGGCATAACCCAGTGGTTCCCAAACTTTTTTGGCCTACTGCCCCCTTTCCAGAAAAAATATTACTTAGTGCCCCCTGTCACATACTATCACCACCCCCTTACAGTTATTCATCGCCCCCAAATGCACCTGTGGCCATCACTACTCCCCTGGATCGCTGCAGCACCCACCAGGGGGCAGTGGCACTCACTTTGGGAATCACTGGTATAACCAAACATAACCCAAAATCACATCCACACCCTACTGTGAGATACCAAAGCAGGGCTTGAATCAAGGTCCTCCCTTCTTCCCCTTACCATGAAATATTTGAAGTTAGCAAGATAAAATGCTCCTAACCAGGAATTTGGGTCATCCTTGAACTTCACAGTTCCTAGTATTCCCATGACTCGATATGATGTTATCCTATAAGTAATGCCCTTGTAAATCCAAGTATTTGGGTAGTAGCTCATTACCAAGGAGCCACAACTATTATTTAGCTAATCCTATGATTGGGGAGGGAAGGGGGTTCCTTTTATAAAAATGCTCACAAAGTCATCATTAATACACTTCATCTCTTTGGTGACTTTTGCTCAGCACTTTTCATGTTCAGGAACCTCTCTGTCCTCCTTGAGAGTACCTGGGGGAGGATTCAGGCTTCCTGGGCTGTGACAAGGGTCTCAGCAATGGCTCGGAAAGTGAAAAATATACCCAGGTCGCCAGTGTTCTCTGTCTGCTCCACTGATTTCCCTCTACTCCATTATGTAGATTTCACTGGAGAGATTTCACCTGAGATTCTCCTTGTTTCTGTGTCATAGCCTAGCTTTCATTTCTCATTCATTTATGGTATAAAAAAGTCCTTCTTATACCTAGACTTATTGTGATGATGTAATGGTGCCTTCACTATCTGAGTACCATCTGGACCCCGTAGTTGATCTTCCATTCCCCTCCGTTTCTTGCTTTTAGTTAATTAAAACACTTAAACTGTAATTTTATGATTGCCTTTTGTTTTTGCAGCAGAGTTATATCTGGATATAACCTCCCCTCTTTGTCCCATTCCATTTCCTTAGCCCTGGCAGCAAACCCTCCCTCTTAATAAAGAAAACTAGTTAAATAAAAATATATGACCTAGTAACTGATCCAACAATACATGCTACATTCATAAAGGAGCCCCTCTGCTCCTTTACCTCTTTCTCTACCAAGGGGAAGGAAATATGCTTCCTGACAACTCCAGTTTGTACCATTCTGCCCTTTGCATGCTGCTTAATAAAGAAAATTATCTCAGTTTAATTTCTTGCCTAGGCTGCCTTACTCTACTTTGTATCCTCCTAAATTTTGGTTTTTGCCTCATTTTCCCTGTTTTGTCTATACAAAACCTCATGCTTCCCCTTCTTCCCTCCTTCCCCACCCGGCCACCTTTACCTCTTGCCCCACTGTTCACACCAATATTTCAATGATATTGGTCTGGGCAGCAGCATGCCAGCAGGGTTAGCATGCATTATTTGTGCATCCTGCATCCCACCTCGGAGCATTATTTGTGCATCCTGCATCCCAGCTCAGAGCAATCTGGCTGCTTTAAGTCAGAGCCTCCCCAAACCCACTACATTTAAAAGCAAGGACTAGGACTCTACTGTACCTTCTTCCATGAGGTGAAGGGGACATTTGTCCTGCATTTAAAAAGGCGTCCATATCTGGTAATCCCCCAGCCTCTTTCATGCAAAGATACAAAAGGACTCTCTTTCCTAGTCTCTTAAGTGGAATGAAAGCTGCTTTCTTCACATGTGTGCAAATAGCCCTCCCTCTCCTCCATCCTCACACCTCTGCACAGTAACTGCTCTGACTGACTGTCAGGAAGAGTATAGGCTTGGACCAATTCACTGACAGTGCCTGAAAGCCAAGACAGAGCTCTGCAGCAGCATATGTTCTGGGAGAGTCAGACTAGGAGGAGGCACAATACTGGGTGAGAACACAGTCCGGCTAGAGATAACAAGGAAGGCAAGAGGAGGTTAAATGAGATGGCTCACATGACCCAGGGAGCCCTGCTGAAAATTACATTGAGGAGCCAGATCCCTGGCCCCATGCTCTGTCTTCTCTCTCACTCCCTCCCAGGCCTTTTGAAGGTAATTTCAGACCTTTAAATCCACTGGACAGGTATGGGCTTGACTGCTCGTGTGGGGAGCCCTGACATTCTTCCTCGTTCAGGCTGACTTTGTGGTTTGCTATTGAAGTCTTGCCCAATGGAAAATGCTACACCAATTGTAAGAAAGCTGTTTTTTTTCCCCCCAGAGTCAGTGGAGAAAGGCTCTCTCTCTCTCTCTCTCTCTCTCTCTCTCTCTCTCTCTCTCTCTCTCTCCCCCAAATCACTGTAAATTCTCCACCTCAGGTTCCATTCCATTTCCTTAAAAGAGGCACCTCACAGGGCTGGATTCCATTCAAGTAACGGGTTAGAGACAGAAAGTGCAGCCCTTGAAAGAGATCACATACTCTGCCACTAGGGGAAGGCTGGGCTCCCCTGGATGGAAGTGGATTGTTCCATAACTCAAGGCACAATGCAGAAGGAAAAACCATAGAATTATCTGAATAATACATAGGATAAACATTGCCTAGAGGAATTCCTAAAGGGGAGGGGGGGTAGGCTGAGGGTGGGGGTGGGGAGGGTAAAGTCCCCGTCAATGCCACATTAACTCTATATCCTGCTCAGCATCCCGAGTTTCCACAAATCCTAAGGAGGCAGGAGCATCAGTCAGCTGTACCGCGGCTTAATTTCCCAGCCTTGTTTGATGCAAAAAGTCAAGTCACGGGCAGCAAAAGAACGAAATTGTCCCAATGGTCCCTTGACCAGCTCCTCTCCTACGCAACCACACTAGCATTCCTACAGGTCCCTACTAGGCAGAGCTCCCACTGACACCTCTCCCCCTTTCGAAACACCCCCTAGCCCGAGGCTACATACGATCTTACCTTGTCCAGCCTGTCTCATTTATTTCCATCCTGTTCTAGCAAAGGAATACTATTGATCCAGAAAGGGTTAATTCCCTTCCTCGGTTTTTAAGCTTGGCTGAATCGAGATGCTGCTGCAGGATAATGCCCGAGAAACAAGCCCCACACACCCAGAAACCCTTTGTGAATCAGCCCGCAACACTCTGAGGCTCCGTGGCATGGTGTGTTAGAAATGTCCTTCCGTGTGACTTAAAGGGAAAGGGGAGGGAAGAGAACCCCCCAACACACACACACACACACACACACACACACACACACACACACACACACACACACAAACAAAAACGCATCCGACATGAGCTATCCCAGGGACAGTGCCCGGTGGGACTTACCCTTGTGGAGGCATTTGCTTTTTTTAAGATACTTGGCAGTGAAGAAAGGCATGGTGGTGGCAGGAGTGATATTGCAGCCAAAAGCCGGGCTCCTCTGGACTGGGTGTGAAGAGCGAGGAGCAGATGCCCCGGCCGGCAGAAGGGAATGATTGTGTTGGCTCTGTGAGGCGCTGGGTGATGAACACAGAGCTCCAGTGGCAGCAGACCAGCCCTATGGAGTGGCCCGGTGGGCACTGCAGAGAGCAGAGCGCTCCCTCATCTGTGTGTGCATCACACTGATACTGCTGCCACCTTTGCAACTGGGCTCAGGGGGCTGAGGACAATTTCCATAACAATATGTGCGCTACTGTACGGAGATGAAGGGACTTCCCTGCCCCCCCCCCCTTCCACTTTTTTTTTTCTTTTTGACTAGAACTTCAGCATTAATCAGCTGCCACAAGAACACATTGGAAGGGAAGCTGGCAGAGAGTGGGGGAAGGGGTTAGAGAGAAGGGGAACCTGTCAGGTTTGGGAAGTTCAAGTCTGATCTTTGCAGCCATTTCACCCATTCTTGTTGCCAGCTCTACATTATTGATCATTTTCCTGGTCGCAGTTTACTTTTGTCTAAAACACCATCTCTGAGAGCGTACAGAACTAAATTCACTAGAAATACATTTAAATCAGAGTTAGTAGTTCTAGCTCAAAGCCATTCTTAAGAGTTGGTTTGCCTTGACCTTCCTTGGCGAGCTATGATATGCTCTGGATTATTCCTGGGACTTGTTTTTTGTACCTTAGTACTTTGAGGATAGGAATATGTGGATGTGTTGGGGAGGGGATGGAGAGGCTTTGGAACACAAGGTGAAGAAGTAATTAATTGGGAGTTTAGAACATTTCATTTTTTTTCATCTTCATATCCCTAGAATCTACCCTAATATCTTACACATAGTAGATACTTTAATAAATCCGCATTAAATCAGTAGGCATTAAGAACTTATTATAATATGTCAGACATTTAGCTCTTGGGGGGATACAAAGATCAAAATGAGAGTCTCGGACCTCAGAGATCTTACATTCTGTTAAGAGATAGGATACCCAAGGAAGATAGGGAACCCTTGGAAAGAATGAGGTAAACGAATGGGAAGAAGCTAGTTTCTAATAGCTGGCAAATAACTTAACCTTTATGGGCCTCAGTTTCTTCAAGTGTCACATGGATGAGTTGGATTAGATGCCCTCCAGGGTGCCTCCAACTCTAAGCTGATGATTTTATGACTCAGCTCCTAAACTTAATCTCTTCTGAGTTCTTAGTCAAGTGGTGCTAATAGTAGGATTGTTCCATCTTGGAAGCCTGAAGAAATCACTCAGAAGGAAAGTCTGGGCTTTTTGTGATTCGGGTCCCTTCCCATCTGGTCAATTCCTTAATATTGAAATTAATGGGGGAATGGGAAGGAGATTTCTGGAAAGCCCACTCTCAACCAAGGGAGAGTAAAAGGGCCTTGACCCTGCCTCTGGGAATAGCATCATAGGAAAGAGGAGAAGGAGGCTGAAAATGTGACTCCATGTGGAGTTTTACAGCTTTTACTCCCTAGTCCTACTTTAGGAGATCTCTGAACTCGAATTCGAATTAACACTTATTTAAAGGGCTTGCTGCACACAAGGCATTAATAATACAAAAACAACCAGTCCCTGCATTCAGGGAACGTAGATTCTGAGAGATAAAGCATGCACCAATAAGTGAATACAAGATGTGAGAAATAGATAGCATCAGTGTCACGAGAAACATCCTACAAGAAGCGGCATCTGAGGGGAACCCAAAAAAACTATGTATTTTCAGAGACAAAGTTGAAAAAGGTATTCATGGCAGGTATGTGCTGTTTAAGAAGGCAAGAGACAGTGGCTTACCTTATAGGGACGGACCCTCAGCCAGTACTTTACAGGACAAGTCAATGGATTCTAAAGACTAGAATGGGTGGGTGAGTAATAACTGAGAAGATGAGAGACTTTGGTGAGTCCAGATGCCTGATAGGGGATGCCTTTCTGACTACAGGCTTCTAGACCTCTTGGATTATATGAACCATCTTGAAGAAAAGTAGATATATCAGCACTCTTTAAAATTTTATATATGTATATATGTATATATATATATACATATGTTTGTTTTTTATATACAGATATGTATGTATGTTCATTAGGTAGACAGATTTCTGAAGGTAGAAGTTCTTAATTTTTTTATTTTTTATTTTTTTTTGGTTATCTTGTGCTATTATAATCAGGAAGGCAGAGAATTTGGATTTTGAGAGTCAGAAAACAGCTGCTGCCATTGCGCTAGGAGGGCACAGTTACTTCTGCTCTGAAGTTTTCCATGGGCAGCTCATAAAAGGACAATTTAGAAGCTGGTATTAGGTTGGCCCCTTACACTATGGTATTGAGCCATGTCTTTCAGAATGAGGTACAAGAACAGAATTAGGGAGACAAATTGGAAGCTTGTCAGTGCCGTTCTAAGGCTTCTGGTTACCTGGGTGGCCCTCCTGGGCGTCTATGATTCTGTCATCCTGTGTTGTGTGTGCTTCTGGGGATTCCTTTTTCATTGGGCTACACTGAAAGTCATTTGATGCTTTGGGCAAAGAGAACAACAAAAGCCTGGGGAGTTGGTATTTGTAAAACACTCCTAAGTCTGTCTTAAGACAGTGTCATGAAGTCAGTGACAGCTGCTTCCTGGACAATCCCTTCCTAATCTCCCTTTCTTATTCCAGTTTCCCTGTCTATCTGTGTCGGAAGTTTTAGGACCCTGACCATCAGCCCTCTAGAGACTTTTTTTTCTCTATTCCATCAGAAAAGAAAAAGAGGATTCTCCACTAAGTGATTTGATCTGGTCCACCTTGCAGCAATATAGGGTGGGGAGTTACCTTTGTTACCTTTGTAATAGTTATCTGATTTTTCACATTCATAAAGGGTTTAGCTTGGGAGGTGGAAATGGTGACAAGTTGACTTAAAAAAAACTCATATTAAATTGCTCTTTGGCTATGGGAGGGGGGTGGGAGGAAGGGAGGGAAAGAACATGAATCATGTAATCATGGGAAAATATTCAAAATTAATTAATTAAATAGAAATTTTCTAAAAAATTGAACTCATATTCAAGAGGCAGTGTGTCATAATGGTTAGGAAGCTTGTCTTGGACTCAGGAAGCCCTCAATTTCAGTCTTGCTTCTAAGACAGAGTACCTGTATCGGTGTCACTTTAACTGGAAGAGTAACTTTAAATATTTTGATAATTGTATTTCAATATCATTGGTTTCCTTTGTATTCCAACATATTCTATTTTATGTGTTTGAAAACATAATTCAGGAAAAGGGCTCCACTGGCTTCACCAGACTGCCATTGGTTTACAACAAAAAGATGAACTTCTGATCATCCTGTGGATCATGTGGAGGTAGGTCCCTTACCTTCCAAGAGTCCTCTAAGATTTGAAATTTCTGTTGAGTTGTCCATTTGCAATGAAGGAGGAAGGATTTCCCACAATGGAAAATTCTTCAACAGATGAAATCAAAGTGAGGGAATGACCCTTCCTTCCTCCCAGCCAAGGTTTTTAAGGAATAATTATTTGCCCCTATTTATTTTGCAGGATATCATAAGGCCAAAAGTAAAATTATATATTTAGAAACAAAAATTCTTTGAAACATAAAATAGTCCATCATCATCATCATCATCATCATCATCATTATTATTATTATTATTATTATGGTATCACACTACTTATGAAATATCTGCTAGGTAAGTCAGTCAACAAACATTTAATAAGTATTTCCTACCTAACAGGCACTAGGCAAAACACTGGGGATAGAAAGAAAAGCAAAAATTACAGTCCTTGCCCACTAGGGATTCACATTCTAAAAGACATAATTATAAACATACAAGATCTAATTGGGGAGTCATCTCAGAAGGAAGGCAGGAGAAGTTAGAGACCTTTTATAGAATGTAGGATGGAAGCTGAGTTTTGAAGGAAGCCAAGGAGTTAGAAGAAGGAAGCCAGGAGACAGACTACCCCAGAAATAGCAGAAAGTCAGTGGAATGAGATCAAGTGTCCTATGTGAAGAATGGCAAGTGGGCCTGAGTAGTTGAATGGTCAAGGGAAAGTAGGTGAAAGGGAGAGGAGGAGACCAGGTAGTGAAGGATCTCAGATGTCAAGCAGAGGTTCTTCTATTCAATCCTGGAAGTAATAAGGAGATAACTTAAGGGGAAGGTGAGGTCTGATTCTGTCAGACCTGCTTCCTAGGAAAATCACAGCTAGGTTCTGTGCTACGAGACATAAGGATGAAAAATGGCAGGGCCTTTTTGTCAAGGAATGTATAATCTAAGACAAGAGTGAGACATACACAAATGGCTACAATGAAAGTTAGAATGTCATGAAATGGGGCTGCTAGGTGGCTTAATGGATAGAGAGCCAGGCCTAGAGATGGGTTCAAATCTGACCTCCTAGATATATGATCCTGGGCAAGTCAATTAACCTTCATGGCTTAGCCCTTACCACTCTTCTGTCTTGGAACCAATACATAATATTGATTCTAAAGTGGCAGGTAAGGATTTAAAAAAATGTACATCATGAAGATAGCTTTCTAAGTTACACATAAGTTATTGATTTTTACTGGTGGAAGGAATGTCTCTCAGGAATTCTCCACACCAAAGAAATCCCAGTTTTGGAACAACAACAAAAACCAAGGAATTCAAAATGCCTCTTGATCTTTCACCTCTAAGGCATTTTTAAATAGGTGGATTTTAGGACTCTCTTTATATACCATACTCACTTTCTTAGGATTAATATTTTTAATGGAATGAGGATGATGATTAATGCTTTCCTTAAAGATGGTTCATGCCTGAAGAAGGTTCACACGACAGAAATGAATATGACATAAAACTCCATAAATCCCACATTTAAAGGGTGTGACAAAGCCCATCTGCTTTCCCAAAGCAGGGGCAGCCATCCAGACATGCCTTGTTCCTCGTGAGCAAATTTCCACTTTATCGTGTAATAGAAAGAGCAATGGATTTGCTGCCAGAGGACCAGGTTTCAAATCCTCACAGTTTTTGTGACCTTTGGCAAATTGTTTAGCCTCTCTGGCCTGCAGCTCTCTCAACTCAGATACAAAGATGAGAAGAGGAAAGGTCCCTTCCAACTCTACATCTGTGTTTCTGTGAGTATTTAGTTCCAGTTGGATCCCTGAGAAGGAAGGAAGCATTTGTTAAATATGTGTTAAGTATCTATCTACTACATACCAGGCACTGTGCTAAGTACTTTATAGATACTAGCGTAACAAGCCTGTGAGGTGGGTGCCATAGTTTCCTCATTTTACAGTTGAGGAAACTGAGGCAAAGGTTGGGTGACTTGCCCAGGGTCAATGAAACTAGGATATGTCTAAGGCTACATTTGAACTCAGGGCTTTCTGACTCTAGATCCAGTATTCTATTCACATCACTGTCTTCTCAGTTCTAGATTCTAGTTGGCAAATCCCAGTTCCATGATGGAGTTCCTACCAGATGCTTGTAGACTTTCCTGAAAATGACAGTGACTCCCCTACCTGACCGAACTTTTACCTGTGTATCCTCTGCCTGCTAACTACTCAAAAGTCTTTGCTTAGCTGTCTAGATGACCATCTCTTATCGCAAATGGAACCTTCCTGGATAGTCCTACCTAAGAATATAGCTAGGTTCTCAGTCCCACAGTCTTAGCCATCGCCCTTGCATAGATGTTTATTAATAATGATGAGGTTCGGTTTTTCACTTCAATATGGAGAAAGTACAACTCCATCTCTCTCTAAGTGCAGTAGAATAGGTAATAGCACTTAGGCAGTCCTAAAACACTGGCACATCCAGGGGAATCTGAGTAGTGCTGGTGCCTGGTGGTTGTGTACTCCAAATGGATTCCTCTTTGAATGACTTAAGAGAAGTCCATCAAGTGATAACAGAGGATGCCAATAGCAGAAAGCTCCATTTTGGGCATGAATAAGCCTGGCCAGAGGAGAGAATTTGGCAAGAGTCAGAGAGAATTCTCTCTCTCCCATGTCTACAATTTCACCTTAGTTTTTTTTTTTAGGAGGAAAAATGCAAATACTCCCTCTAGCAAAATATTGATGAAAGGAACACCATCTCTCCACAACTGTTCTCTAACTTATAACCTTAATGTTGCTTGGGATACTTAAATGGTAAGTGACTTTCCTAGGATCAAACAGTCAGGATATAACAGATTGAATTCAGCCTTCTCCTCCATGAATTCAGCTTTCTATCCACTATGTCCTGCCACCTCCTTAGTACTAATCATAAAAACATCATAGTGTCCATCAGCTGGGGAATGGCTGAACAAGTTGTGGTATATGAATGTAATGGAATACCATTGTGCTATAAGGAATGAGAAACAAGATGATCACAAAAATCCTGGAAAGACTTATATGAAGTGATGCAAAGTGAAATAAGCAGAACCAGGAGAATGTTGATAATCAGCTGTGAATGACTTCACTATTGTTAGCAGTGCAAGGATCCAGGACAACTCCAAGGGACTCGTGACGAAAAAGGCTCTCCTTCGCCACAGAAGGAACTGATGGAGTCTGATTAGAGATCAAAAATACCATTCATTATTTTATTTCCTCCCTAAATTTTTCTCTAGTATAGGTGGTATGTTTCTCCTTTCACAACATGATCAATATGGAAATATGTATTATATAACACATGTACAACTTATATCATCTACTGTCTTATCAAGGGGGAGGCATAGAAGAGAGGGAGAGAACATGGATATAAAATGTCAGAAAATTGTGTCAATAGGTATCTGGAAAAAATTAAAAATTTAATTAAAAAACCATAGTCTTCCTCCCCTCAACTCTCTAATCCCACCATCATCTATTATTTCATTTATCCTTTCTCTCTGTGAAGTAGATCAGTGATGCTATGCCTATTTTATAGCTAGAGAAACCAAGTCACAGGCAAGCAATGTGCCTTTCAGTGGAAATCAGTGATGGGGCCAGGGATAAAGCCCACATTTTACTCCAATTTTGCTTCATTCTAGCTGGCTATTCAACAGCTAATAGATTTAAAAAATATATCTATTACCTTCTCTGGGCTCTAGGGGATATAGAAGAAAGTATAACATGGTCTCTGCCCTCAAGAAGTTCATATTCTCAATCACCTATCCATTACTTTGCCTTCTGACCTGCAAGACAAGAAAAGTGAGTTCTATTCCTGATTGTCATTTATTACTTTTGTGACTTTTCAAGTAGGTTGCTTCATCATTGAGGGCCTTAGTTTCCTCATGTGTAAAATGATATATATATATAATATTATATACTCTTATTTTTACATGTTTTGTCTTTGGAACCTCAGTCCCTAGCAGAATGCCCGGCACATAGGAGTTATTTTAAAAGTGCTTTTTGATTCATTCATTGAATAATTCAAGGATCCCTGTAGCCCTACTATTCTGAGGTGGGGAGGGTCAATTTCTGGGTGAGAAAGAGCCTGGTGGCTACCAAAAGATAAATATTTGATTCTCCTGGAAGAAGATGCTCTTAGAACACTCGAACACTCCACTAGCTTTTACAAAATTACTTGGAGCTTGGAATAAGGATTGCCTCCAGTGACTGTTTCTATTGCTTTCTTCAGGAAGCAATTCCATGGTCCAATATACCTTTAGCTATTATGGAAATTTCCCCCAGTAGTCAGCAAAAATGTGTCTGTGCTCACTATCTATATTTCTTCTCCCCTTTGCCTTGAGGTGGAATATATTTCAAATATATAGAGACAGCCAGGCTTCCTTTGTAAAAGTCTCAGCGTTGCACCCGAGGTGCAGTTAGTAGCTCCTGTGGTGTTTTCATTGGCTGGATGGTCTCTGCCTTATTTCTGGCTGAAACCTTGGCAACAGGATACTTTCTGCAGCCGTGATTCCGTACAGGGCTCCCTTTGGTTGGAGCTTATGTCATGCTTGAAATATCGGAAAACCTCTGTGATAAGGTGATAGGTGTTTGGTCACATAAAGACAAAAAAGTCTAAGCAATCTCCTCTGCATTATCCCCTCTGAGATCTACCCAAGTGCCTTGCTTCCTTTCCTGTCTGCTTTTTGGCATCTCACTCCCTGACAGCATCTCTGCCAGATTGTGGACAAATGGGGGGCAGAAGTCTCCTCAAAAAATGATCTTGGACTAAATGCTGAGCTCTCCAAGGCTAGGGTGGAGTACAGAGGCAAGAGATCTGGTTTGGGTGTCAGAAGACCTGAGTTCCAGTTCTGACTGACACTTTTCTTACTGTCTGCCTCTGGAGAAATTATTTAGCCTCTCTCAGCCCCTGTTTCCTTATCTGTAAAATGACCACATCAATATTTTACAAATATTAGCCATGATTGTAAGAAGCAATGTGGGGTGATGGAGAGAGAGCTAAACTCCAAATCTAGAAGTCCTGGCTTCGTGTACCTCCTGAGAGACATATTGGCTCTATGACGGAGGCATGCCAGGTAACATCTTCATTCTCTAGGTCACTCTTTAAAACAATAAGTTGCAAAGAAATGTCTGAGTCAATGCCAATGTTGGGAAGCACAGATGTGAAACTCAGAACTAAATGTGATCTTCTATTGCTGACAAAATCTGGAAAGTTTCCATGCTCCCTCCAGACACAAGATCACAGAATGGTCGAGTTAGAAGAAACCTCCCTCTTCAGTCCAATCCTTACCTGAAATAATCAGTCCAATCCTTACCTGAAAACAGAAGTTATAATATCTTTACAACATGGCCAACAAAAAGCCTTGGTTAGGGTTGGGGAGGGAGACAGAGATGGTGGCCTCCCATTAGCTTCTGAAGCAGCTTGTTCCACTTTGGGATGACTACTTAATAATTCTTTCCAGGAGGTCTCAAACTAGACAGCTGCCAGAATACCTTTCCAACTTGATAATTTTGATTTTGTATTAGAAAGTTTTTCTTATATTAAGCCAAAATTTGCCTCTGTAATGTCTGCCTCTCCCTCCCTAGTTTTGCTTTCTGGGACTAAGCAGAACAAGTCTAATGGTTTTACTACAATGTGAAACAGTTTTCAAATACTCTCTGAAAGTAAAGAATTAGCGCCCAGTGGGTATGTGGGGACTATGTGACTCTGAGTGATAGGTCTTAAAATGGAACTGTTTCTATGATCCTGTTTTGTGATCAGACCTGCTTTCTGGTTGACTCATTTATCAACTTCCATCTCCCCCTGTTTTTACTCAGTTTACTCCTGTCTTGGGCTTTGGCTCTGCTACTCTTTTAAATTTGACATTGAGTTCTTTCTCAACCCTATGATGGCTTCCACCGGTTCTAGCCCACTGTCCTGACATTGGACTGAATCCATAAGCTGGCCCAATCTATTTGGAAGGACAGGACTCTATGGGCTGGAAACAGGATCCATTAACTTAGATATCTGTTCCATCGTTGCCAAGTTTTGCACTTCTTTATTTCCTCCTTTTCTGCCCTTTTCTTCCTATTCAATAACTAAAACATAGAGACAGAGAGAACAGAACTTTCAGAGTGAAACTTGGGAGAATTCCTTATGGATCACTCCATCCCTGGCCTTTCTTGGAAGGCCCTTTGTAAGGTTCTTGCTGTGCTAGAAACATAGCAACATTAGAAATCCACAACTGAAGAGGCAAGTAAGGGAAGAGACCACTAATCAAAGCTAGAATTTCCTAGTCAGGCACCAGGATTTATGTTTCATAATCTCCCAAGGAAGTAGAGGGGTCAGAGGCCGGGAGTAGGAAAGAGTAGTTTGAGTGTAGTGTTTTAGCCCAAAGGCAGCTAGCTCAGTGTAAACTGTGCTTGCTTTAGGCAGAGAACACAATTCAAATTCTATTCCTTTTACTACCTCTGGGACCTAAAGCAAGCCATTTAACTTCCATTAGCCTCACTTTGCTCCACCTATAAAATGAGGTGGTTATAGGTGATGATCTCTAAAAACCCTGCTATGATGGAGCTTATGTTATCTAAAGATTCTTCTTTTCCTCAAAACCATATTCCAGCTGTCTTAGAATATCTCACCTCCTCCTTCTCTCTCTCTCTCTCTCTCTCTCTCTCTCTCTCTCTCTCTCTCTCTCTCTCT
>NC_058131.1:653624882-653643046 GCF_016433145.1 Gracilinanus agilis | reverse complement strand
TCTCTCTCTCTCTCTCTCTCTCTCTCTCTCTCTCTCTCTCTCTCACACACACACACACACACACACACACACAATACCCCACTACCTCAACTACCAGGGTCTTAGATCAATGCTGTTGATCTAAAATAAGAAAGAATGGCTCATGAAGTAAAACTGTGTATTCAGCTCCAGATCTACCAGCCAGTTCCCCTTCCCACTCCCCCCCTCCTTTATAGCTGCTAATTAGCCTCTAGTCACTGTCAACAAGGCCTGTTGACATGCCCAGATGCCATCACGCTGATCAGCTGCATATTCTGGTCGCCAGCATCTCATTCCCAGGCTGCAGAGCATCTCTTCTCCCCAGGCTTCAGGGGACAGACACACATGCATGGACTGTCCACCTCCAGAACCGGAGCAGGGACACGGGCCAGAAAGCTTGAACATATCCCACTGAACACAGAGAGCCTGATGGCAGGCGGGTACTCGTGTTTCTGAAAGATGCCTCTGGATGACAAGAGGCGCTCCAAGGGAGGAAGACAGGGAAGCTCCGTTCAGACCTCTTAAGGGAAGAGTGCTTAAATGACAGGTGAGTGAGTGCTGGGATCTGACAGTCCCACAAATGAATGCAATTATCTCCTCTGCTAGCCTCATGCATTCTTCACTTCGGGAGCACTCCAAGGGCCCATAGCTCATCATACTGAGACAGCCCAGAAGCTGGAATCCCCACAGTCATCTCTCCCTCATCAATTCCTGTCTTAAAGCATCTCCTAGAGTGGCACTAACAGCCACATGCTCTCAAAGTGCTTAGCAGGAAGAGCCTCGGTGCTTTCAGTGACATTAAAGCCCAAGCCATCTTCCCAGGAATGATGTTTCTCAAAGGCTGGGCAAAGAGATGCTACTGATGGGGGCTCTCAGTTCCTGGCAGAGCCTTACTCAGGACCAACACAGAGGTCTGATTATTTTTTTCCCAATTCAGTAATAGCTCATCACTCACATCATCTCCTGACTTAAGGTTAATTAATATAAATTAAGCTGCATTTGGACTAGAAATGAAGATAGCTTTGCCAGCCTCTCCCTGTGATTCCCTAACACATCTTCCCCTTCAGTGCCCTCACAGCCACCTCCTTCTCATTTCTGTCAGCAGGGAGCTTGAGGAGAATCCGAGCATCCGTTCATTTGTCGCTGGAAGGGCTGTTTAATTTCCCCTCCTGCTCGGAGCTTCCTCTCCATCTTCCCGCCACCAGCTGCCCTCTCTCCTATAGTAACACACTTGTTTCATCTCTGCAGAGACAAGACAGCTGCTTTCCTTCTCTGACAGAAACACTGAGGGTGGCAAGAGCCAGAAAGGACTTAGAAATTCCTCCTTTAAGTTTTCCTTAAAGCGGAACAGACGAGAAAAGGACATGATGAGCTGAGTCGTATGTGATAGTCCTTAAAAGACATAAAAATAATCCAACAGGCATATATTAAGCACCTCATATATTTAAGGTTCAATGCTAGGCCTAGGAATCCAAGGAGGAATGTAAAATAAAAAAATTCTGCTTTAACAGCATACTAGGCATGAGAGAGTGGGAGGTAGAACACTATAAACAGCTAAATAATAAAAACCAAAGAAGGAAGAGAGCAGTAACAAGGAAGACCAGGAAAACCGTCCCCAGAGATATTGATTATCTCTTAGGTCTTTGTCAATTGATGAATCTGTAAAACATGAGTACAGAGGAAGAACTCGGTTACCCAGAATCTTTGAGAAATAAGCACATCTGGATAGAATAAGGCATATCCCTTCCAACTCTTATTATTTTTAATGATCGTAGTGATTCTCTGAAAGCACCGCATAATTACTTGCCTTCTTCAAAAGAGGATACCTTTTTTTGATGATTCAGGGGCAACATTATGAACATCAATTATTGTATTGTATCCAATACACTAATACCACCAGGGTCGATACAGAGAGAGGCTGATGGGACTGGTACCAAGCAACTTTCATTCTGGAATTTGTGTGTCTGCTTTATTTGTCTTAAAAAAAATAAATTTCTCTCTCTGTTCCAGCCTTCATCTCTTGCTGCTTTCATTGTGTCTTTCTAGTTCTGGGTAACCCATGGATATGCTAGGCACATGTCTAGAGAACTCCAGGGTTAGTAAGTAGAAACCAAATGGCAGTCACTCTTGAGAACCTGCTGCATGGTATAGGCCTGGACTTCTCTGTTTCCATGTTGCTCACTCCATTGTACTCTCTGTTATTTTCTTTCTTTCCAAGCTATTCCCCTTCTTCAGCTCTTCTTCCATCTCTGCTCCTAGAGCCAATGCAATACTAGAAGATATGTAGAATAGTAAAGAAGCCACAACTTGTAGTTGTCTTCCCCCAAAACATTCAGCTGATGCCACTTCCTTGGGGCCAATACTCATGCTCAATGTAGATGGATACATGACTGTTAAGCCACAAGCTAGGACATTCTGGATGCTATTATTGCTGGTTGGGGAATTTGCAAAATATCTGTGGTTTCTTCAGCGACCAACTTATAGAAATTCCCTCTGCTAAGGGCAAGCAGTGCATGTATGACTTTGTAGAGGAGTCCTGTGGAATTGCCTGGGGCTCGTAGGGGTTTGGTGACTTCAGGTTTGGATCAGAAGACTTTGAAGATCCTTCCCATTTCTAAATTGATGCCTACAACCCAGTCAGTAAATGTCAGGGGTGGCCTTTGAACACAGGTCCTACTGGCTCCAATCCTAGTATAAACCTGCTATGCCAGATTGCCTTATTAAAATGAATGAGATAGTCCTGCCTGCGAGGAGCTTACATTCTAACAGGGAAAGACAACATGCAAAAGGATACTGAAAGTGGGGAGGAAGAAATGGGGGGGCCTGGATGAAGGTGCCTGACGCTGGCTCATGGCTTTGGAAGTCAAGAACAAGACCCAGAGGAAGATGAAGACAGGCCAGTCTCAGGTCTTCCACAATAATGGAGATTCCAGGAGTAACTCACCAATGAGAAAGAAAGCGAGAGGATCCTGTGGGTGGGAGGCTGTTTCAGGGTAAGGAGGTCTCAAATACTAAGAGAAGCTCTAGCATTAGCCAGCAATAGAGAAGCCATGGTTTGGAAATCCAAAGGAGACCAGGAGCACAGCAGAGAGAAGAAATATAACTTCAAACAAACAAACAAAAAAACAAAAAAAAAAAACCCAAAATACTTATACATTGCAGAGTTGTGAGGAAAGCATTTGGCTAACCTTAAAGTGTTATATGATTAAAAGCTATTATTCTTATAGATAATATCAGTACTATCAAACAGAGCCACAATCCAGGCTTCTTGAAAAAAAATGTTTTTGGAACTTTTCTAAGGAAAGTACCTTCAGAATCCATTTTCAAGCTATAAAAACCCTGTTTCTTACCTGCCTGATTCCCCCCTGCCCATATTTAATGGTCCACAGTTGGAGAAGAAGGCAGAACAGAAGTCCTCCCAAATGAACCAAATTTGCTAAATCAGCCGCACTGGGAGAAAGTAAATCTCCTGAGGCTACTGAAGAGCTATCAGCATAATGCACTTTTAATGCACCCTCAATGCTGATCATTTAGTCTGTGCCATTCTCATATTTCCTTCGGGGAAACCTGCCCCTGCAGCTTTCAGGGAACCAAGGGAGGAAAAATAAAATACAATTCAATCAAGCCACATTTAATTGGAACCCACTCATTCAGTTTTCTGATCAGTCAGCTTGGGCTGAGGTTTACTTTTGCTATCAAGAAAGGATCTGGTAAGCAAATTGGGTAAACCCCTTATGGACAGTGATGGAGCATTGCATTGAGCATGGATTCAAGCAAAGGATGGGCATGGGATGCGAGGCCCCCTAGTTCAACTTCTTCATTTGATAGATGAGAAACTGAGGTCCAGAGAGGTTGTGTGACTTCCCTAATGCCTGATGGATTCATTTATGCATGTTCAGCTTAATCAAGATGCAAAACGATCTCTTCTTGGATTTGCATATATTATAATCTGCATTATCAATAAAGCATCCAGTTATTCTCACAAAAAAAAGATGGAACTTGAAACAGGTTATCTAACTCCAAAGCCAGGGCTCTTTTCACTGTACAAAATGTGGGTAAGTCCTAGAGGATGGGCAGGCATAGCTTAGGCTGACAGATGTGTCTTTGGAAGGAAGATCCATATCAGTCTATAAATGCATCTAAATATTCCAGAGCTTCAGTGTATTTCTTTTTAATCCTTACTTTCTATCTTAGAATCAATACTGTGTGTTGGTTCCAAGGCAGAAGAGCAGTAAGGGCTAGGCAATGGGGTTAAATGACTTGCCCAGGGTCACACAGCTAGGAAGTGTCTAAAGCCACATCAGAACTCAGAGCCTCTCATTTCTAGACCTGGTTCTCCATCCACTCAGCCACCTAGCTGCCTTAAGAGCTACAATATATTCATCTCAAGTAAGGAAGAGGAGTAAACATAACATATACTAAATCTCCATCTTTCCTGACTCCAGGTCAGCTTTCTATCCACTGCGTCTCATTTAGTAAAAATTTAAAAATCACAAATAATGTATTTTTCCCAATAGTCTTACATAAAAAAGTTTTAATGAGGCCACATGGAATAGTAGCTGGAGGCAGGATTGGAGGTCAGGAAGAGCAGCCTTCAGAACCAACTCCAAACCCTCATTAGCTGTCTCATAATAATAGATCAGAGATTTAGGGTTTGAAAAATTAGAATAACTCAGAAGTGGGAAAGGAGTCATCAATGGTTCCTGACACTGTGTTGGGGGCCTCCCCCTCTTTGTATAAGGCCAACTCCATTCATAATGGGCTCTTTTTGGGGGAAACTTGTTGAGTTCTATTATGTCATGATTTTCTCTGCAAATACCACAAGGAGTTTCTTACTGATTTGTATTATCTCAGAATGTATATTTTGGTCCTGATCAATAATGAGCCTGATCCTGGTGAAGTATTTAGAAGGAGCACATGCAAACTGCCTTTTATAGTAAGTGCTGAGGCATCTGTCTCCCTCTATAAAACAGTTAGGACAAGGGAGCATGTCACGGGACAGTCAGTCCATCTATAAAGGTTTGGAAATAGAATTTGCAAAGGGCCAGTTTGTCTGTTCCTCAGGGGATCTCCACCCTGGGATAATTCAGTACAAGTTAAGAGACGGGAAGAGAAACAGGATCCAACCTGGCAGCCCAAGTGCAAATTGGGTCCTTTAACCTAATTCTCCAGTCATTAAATATCATGAAGTACTGCTAACTATTGTCTTTCACCAGTTTGTATGGAGGGGGAGGCAGTTAGATCTAGAAGCTGTCAGGAGAAAAATAGGCATATTGCTTCCCTTAACATGTGGGATATGTGAGAACAAGTCCTATGCCAATGATTTTTACGGGACTGAAAATTCTGTTTCTGCATTTCTCTAGAAAGCATTTCTATTCTGAGAAATTCACACTCGGAGAAAGTCATGGAGAGAAATAGAGAGACAGACAGACACAGAGTGAAAAAGAAACAGATAAAGAAACAGAGGCAGACATGGAGAGACAGAATTGGATAGCTGAGGCAGAGAGACATAGAGAGAGACACACAAGGATAGAGTGAGGTAGTCACATTTTCTAACCTAAGACATAAATGTACAATCATGTTTGGAAGGCCAGGCTAGAAGCTGCTTTGTGGTTCAAAGAGGGAAATGATTTCCTTGGGCAGAATCTGGGATCTCAGAGCAGGAAATTATATTTGGAAAATAAATCTATAGGACAGGAAACAGAGACACTAAAGACTGGGAAGAGAGATGGAGGTCCCACTTCTCCCTTAAGAATTGTCTGCAAGTCCACTGGCTATTAAAAGGTTAAAAAGGCAAGAGTTGTTGGCATGGTTCATGTTCCTGACATGAATAAATATTCTGTGATCTGATTTGGGTGAGGCAAACTAAGAACTGGTGACCTAGGAATGTACTGGATGCATTGGATAGGGTTTCTTCTTCCCACATTTGCACTACTTTTTTTAAAACCTTACCTTCTGTCTAGCCAATGATTCTAAGGGAGAAGAGTGGTAAGGGAAAAGTAACTGGGGTTAAGTGACTTGTCCAGGGTCACACAGCTAGGATGTATCTGAAGCCAGATTTTAATTTGGGTCTTCTTTCCATGCTTGGCACTCTATCCACTGTGCTTCCTTCCTTAGCATCATTTTTTATTGCAGATCATTATCAACTTCTTTTGTTTGTGACATAGAAGATGTTATCAAGGATATGCAACAGAAAGAGAACCTTAGTGATATTCTAGTATCTTAGAAATAGAAAAAGAACCAACAGAAGTTCTTCAGTGTATTGAATGAATTTTCTACTGGGAGGTTCATGATGAAATATAGATGAGAAGTACCCAGGATGGTAAAGTATAGTGGAGTCGCTATCTGCACTGCGAGAGGAGGTAAATGACCATTGAAGACACAGATCTGCCAAAGTATCAAAATAACATTGTAATAGGCATTAACAAACTTTCACTAGAACACAGTGGAATTGATTTTTTGAACCCCAATATAAGACTTTACATTTCTCCTTATTAAATTTCTTCTTTGACTTAGGGCCCAACATTCCAGACTGTTAACATCTAATACAGACCTCCTTACTTCTTGCTGACATTGCTGTGGATCCACAGAATGGTAAAAGGACAGTGGTGATAGGGCAAGAGGGAATATGAGGGGAAAGAAAGAAAATAGGAACCAGAGAATGTGAGTTCAAATCATGGTTCTCCTGTTTACTATCTATTTTCCCTTCAGCAGGCTATTTAAGTAAATTATTTAACCTCATTATTTATAAACTTCATATATATGTAAATATATATTATATATAAAAATTATATATAAATATATGATACATATTAACCTCACTATTTATAAAATAAAGTGGTTGAACTTTCCACTGTAAAATCTATGATCCTATGGCTAGAGGATGAAGCAAGGTAGGAGTGATGGAGCAGAAGGAAATTAAAAGAGTCTCTTGAGAGTAGGAAGAATGATGATTTTTGTCTTGGTTTGATGTGGACAAAGTCAGTCATTGCCATTCTTATAAGGAAAAAGGGATTCTTCACTTGACTTTTATGCCTTTATAGTCTTCGTAGAAGGTATCTGGAAAAGAGATTATAGAAGAGCTAATTTGCATGAGTGTCCATCTTGACCTGAGAATTGAAAACTGAGTTGTAGTGAGGAGTGTGAAGCGTTTCCTGAAAGGGCTTTTACTAAAAAGGAGATCGATTTCCTGATGTAGGCTCAGCAAGGACAACGATGATTCCCTTTAGGAGGCTGGTCTCTTTTAGACGCTTCACTTGAGAAAGCAATCAGTCAACAGTCAACAAAGGAGTCTGTTTCCTTCCTCGGTGGGGTGTTCAAAAAGGGGAGGAAAAAGCCTCTGTGTCAGAAATGGCAATTGTAATTTCTCAAAAGCATTCATGCTCACCAAAAAAAAAAGAGAGAGTAGTAAAACAAGATGTAGGATGTGAATTTGGGGCATGTTTCTCTCTGGGCTCTTCTGACTTTATGGACTTTCTCTAGTATGTGACAGCAGCCTTCTCACCTTGGAAGTTCATTCTGTGGCCCCTGGAAGGACACTCCCTGCTTACAACCTCTTCCTCTGCTTAGCTGGTTTCTCCCTGGACCCCAACTTTAAGGAAAGCACCCAGGACACTCATATCTTTGTTCTTCTCCAGACTCCATTTTGGACTTTCTAGACTTTCTCTACCAGGTCCCCCTCCTCCCAAAGAGGGCTGTCTGCTCTCCCTTCCTCATCATACCATTCTCCTTTTATATATTATCTTCACCTCTTAGAAGGTAAGTTCCTTCAGGGCAGGGATCCTATTTCTGCTTTATTTGTATTTCTAGTACTTAGGACTGTGCCTGACATAGTAACTATAATGACAACAGTTAACAGTGATCTGTCACTTACATAGTAAGAAGTGAAAAACAGGTTAATTTTGGAAAAACATGGAAAGACCTACATAAACGTATGAAGAGTGAAATGAGCAGAACCAAGAGAACATTCTATATAGCCAAAGAAATATCGTTTGAAGAATGACTTGTGTATGGCCACTTCCAGAGAAAGAACTGATAAATAGAAAATAGTTTTATAAAAACATATATCTTTTCATCAAATATGCCTCCTCTAATGGTAGGAGAGAGGGAGTTAACTGGGCATTTTAATGTAAAAAATCAATAAGAAAATTTTAAAAGTTAAAACAATCACAATTTATCTATCACTATGCTAAACACTTTACAAATATTATCTCAGTTAGTCTATATAACTGGGGAGGTGGAAGGTGCTATTATTATTCCAATCTTACATAAGAGAAAACTGAGACAGAGGTCCAGAGTCACCCAGCTAGTAAGTGTCTGAAGCTAGATTTGAACTCAGGTCTTCCTAACTCCAGGTCTCTGACCACTGGTCTCTGAGCTGCTAATAGTACTTAGTACTTAAATTTCACAAAGATACTACTTAACATCTGAAGGAAAGCCCCTTTATTCCCATGTTTAATAATCATGGAGATAATGGAAACTCTTTCTTCACTCTTGATTTTATTAGAAAGGCATTAGTAAGTACAAATTAAATAACACATAGTCAATACTTAATACTCAAATAGCACATAGTAAGTTCTTAATAAATACTCAAATAGTACATAGTAAATATTTAATAAATGCTTTCTGACCAGGCTTGATTTGACACCATTTTGTTCAAGCAAAGAAGCCACAGAATTGAAGTCTCTGAATCTCAGACTTGGAAGGTGCCTTGGAGGTCATCTAGCCCAATCCATGACTGAACAAGTGTCCCTTCCAGGGCAGAAGCCACGAAGGGTCAGAGAGCTTTTGCTTGAAGACCTCTAGTAAGGGGGAAACTCATGAGTTCCAGAAGCTCATTAAATTCTGTGATAGCTCTAAATATTGGGATGTTTTCCTTTAGTTGAGCCATAAATTGGATTCTTTCTAATGCTCTTAGTTCTGTCCCTTGGGACTCAGCAAAACAAGAGTACTACCATGATAAACTGTGAAAACTTGGCTAATCTCAGCAATGGAATGACCTGGGACCATCCTGAAAGACTTATGATGGAGAATGCTATCTACTTCCAGAGAAAGAAATGTTGGCGTTAGATGGATGCTGACTAAAGCAGATCTTTCACATCTGTGTATTTATGGTTTTATTTTGGGGTTTTGGTTTTGTATGAGTGAGCTCTTACAACAATAACCAATATGGAAGTGTATTTTTCATGATAATAAAAATTAAATTAAATTTTTAAAGAACCTTCCCCTCAGGATAACAATTTAAAGCCTCCCTAAATTTTCCTCTCTTTAGTTTAAATACCCCAATCTCTTCATCGAATCTTTGTGGGGAATGAACTGGGGGGCACTTCAACATCTTGACTCCCCTCCTCTGGATATGCTTTGATTATCCATATCCTTCATTTTATGGTACTTAGATAGCACATGATACCCCAGATGTGGACTGACCAGGATAGACAGAGCATAGCCATGTGGTCGTTTACAATTTTTCTGGTAGTCTCTCTTAATGTTAGGATTGCATTCATTTTCTTGATTTTTCTGGTTACTTAAACCTCTAAATATTATTTAAATGAACTTCTGCCTCCATCTTGTACAAGGGAAGTTGAATTTTTGAACCCTAATGTAAGACTTTACATTTTTCTCTATTAAATTTTAGCTTCTTAAATTTGGTCCAGTGTTCAGTTATTTCAAGAATTTGCTTGTTCTTGACCATCAATTAGCATTTAGCTCTTCTCATCCTTGGGTCACCATTTTATTATCATTTTAATAAAGAGTAAAAATTTCTGCTTTAGGACCAATTCTCCCTTGGGGACGGGGTGGGGAACTCCATAAGACAAAACAAAAAGCAAAGCAAAAATAAATAAATAAATAAATAAACACCACCAAGTTTTGGGAGAACTTCCCCAAAACAACAACAAAAAAAACCAAGTTATTTCCCACCCTTAATTTTAAGGTGCTTTTTTAAGGCTAAGGTTATCTTTGGTTAAAAAGTTCCATCACAAAGGCAATTCATTAGGTATTCATCTCAGAGCTTTTGAATGCCTCTATGCAACCAGGGATTTTTTTGTAGTCAGAAAGAAAAAAGGTAGTATAGTATCAAAGAAGGATCCAGACAATTTCATCATTTTCCTCCAAACTCATAGAATTTCCTTAGCATACGTAAGCAAGAAAAGAAACTGATTCTCAAGTGATTTTTTTGGGAGTCTAACCACCGTAGTAATGGAATAATTCAAGATGAAGTTTTCTATCGCTTTCATTTTCTAGAAACACTTTCTTGATGTGCAGCTTGAATTTCCTAATTTTACCCTATTTCTACTTTATTCCATTATATTTTCCCAATGTAATTCCTCCTCCCAATTATTGCTCATTCAGAAAAATAAAATGATTTAACTGCTCTTATTGCCTTGTGATTTGGGGCATGTTAAACTTTTCATGCCTCAGTTTCCTCAAATATAAAATGAGGTAGTTGATCTCTTTGTTGAAATTTTATTCATTTAATCTGCAGAATCTCTCAGCATAAAATCCCTGCATTAAAATTCTAATTCTGTGAATTGAAGGATTGTTCTCCAAGGGCTCTGGACAGCTGGGGGGAAGGTGGGGGTAGAGAATGGTTAGAAAAGAGTTTGGATTTGGCCCATTCTTTTTGGGCAGGGAGAAGACAGGGTAAATACTTATAGGCTGCTCTGCATTATGCCTACATCTATACTTTTCCCCAGGTTGTTTCCAAAATAAGGGGCCATCACTATTCAAGGAAAGAAGAGCCACATTCCGTGGTAATCTATGAGTGGTGGAAAGAATATGGATTGAGACGAGAAGGACAGAGGTAGATTTGGTTCAGCCATTATTTAATGATGTGACTATAGACAAGGCAATTCACCTATTGAGGCTCTAGCTTTCCATCTAAAAAAATGAGAAGACTGAGCTAGACAGAAAGGGAACAAGCATTATCTGCTAAGCATTGTTCCCTCACTTAAGCTTCCCAACAATTCTGTCAGACAAGTGTGATTATTATCTTTATTTTACCATTAAGGAAACTGAGGCTAACAGGAGTTAAGTGAAAGATCATACACCCAGTATGTCTGAGGTTAGATTTAAACTTGGGTCTTCTTGACTCCAGACCCAGAGCCCTCTCCTTGTTTCCAAATGAATGGTCACAAAATACCATTTCTTTTTAATCATCCCTCTTAACCATACAAATACTAAGGAACCATATAAAGGTTGAATCAAGGTATACCCTCAGGGCTGGCATTATGAGAAGACATAAAGCAATATTTCTAGTAAGGAAAAAGGTTGAATTCCAAAGTTATACACTATTGTCATCAATAATACTTAGACACTCTCCCTCTCAACAAAAATAAGCTGGGGCTCCCTAGTCCTTTTGATTCATGCAAAGATACTCCTATCTCAGGCAAGGCAGCACCTCACTCACTCTCCAGTGACCAGGTGGTCTAGACCTAGAGAGTACAACCCTCCCTCTGCCTCACTAGGATTGGGTTCTGGCCCATCTGGCAAGAAGTCTTCCTTTGAGATAGCATTCCTTGCACATCCTCATCCTCAAGCCTCGGTCATCACTGGATAAACTTTGAGGACTTAAATTATTTAAGTTACTTCCTTCCCCAAACATCTCTGGGCCCAGATAGACTTGGGTAAAAAAAATAAGCCTTATTCACAGAAAATTAATTGAGGTATTATGTAATGATATTAGAAATCCTCCTTGTCTGTCTCCAAAATATATTTTCCCACTTGCTTGAACCTGAAATTTCTTGAAAAGGAGACAAAGTTTTTTATTGTTCATTTAGGAGAAAAAGATTTAAGATATGTCTATCTGGTAGAGGTATTCACTCACTTACAAATCAACCATTCTTTACATGTTCATAAAAGAGGCAGTAGGAAAACAATAGATAATTTTGGCCCAAGTTAGGAGGCATTACCGAACAGAAAAACTAGTTGTTTTTGTTTTCTTAAACCCTTGCCATGTTTTAGAATTGATACTAAGTATTGGTTCCAAGACAAAAGAGCAGTAAGGGCTAGGCAATTGGGGTTAAGTGACTTGTCCAGGGTCATACAGCTAGGAAGTGTCTGATTTGAAGCTAGGTCCTCCTTTCTTCATATCTGATGCTCTATCTACTGAGCCACCTAGCTGCTCCATAACTAGTTGTTAACCAAGCTGTGCCACAAATAGGTGGCATGTGGAGTCAACACAGTTGTCAGCTGTGACACTCACTGCTGAGGTTCATATAGGGAAGGATGTCTTGGGTTTAGGGTTTAAGGGAAAGGAGTTGCCCTGGAGAAGGGCACTACTGACCCTGGGGGTGGCAGCTCCTAGGCAGTTGTGCAGAAAAAGGCAAAGAATGGATGTATTAGTTGGCTTGGGGAAAAAGCAGCTTTTCTTGTATTTCTGTGACTTGGGACAAAGCTAGATTCACCCAGCCTTTGTCACTGAGAAGAACAAGGAACAGAAAATTGCTCTCTCCAACTTCCTCCTTCACTATCTGGGTCTACAGCCCCACTTATTATTGTGACATAAACGTATACCTGGAAAGGATCTCAGAGGCTGTCCTACCTATCCAATCCTCTCATTTTACAAATAAGGAGACTAAGGTCCAAAGACATTAATAGACTTTTCAACTGTTACACAGTCAGTCGATTATTTTCCTTTGGTTATGTACAGGCAAAGAGAAGCTGTACACGACCAGATCGTAGGGCACCATGTTTGTTTTTGTTGCTCAGTCATTTCAATCTTGTCTGAATCTTCACAATCTCATTTGGGGTTTTCTTGGCAAAGATTATTCTGGAATTCCTTCTCTGGCTCATTTTACAAATGGAGAAATTGAGGCAAACAGCATTAAAAGACTTGCCCAGGGCCGCCCAACTAGAAAGTGCCTGAGGCCAGATTTGAACTCAGGAAGATAAATCTCCCAGTTCTGACACTCTATCCACTGCACCACCTAGCTGCCTCACCATAGTGGTAACAGTACCCTTAACCTCTATATTTCTCTGTTTCTTCATCTTTCAGCAAGGGATGCTACTATTGGGTTTAGTGCCTCCCAGGGTTTAGGCAAAGATCAGATATAAACATGAAAACACCAGGAAAAGTCAGAGCCCTCTAGAATGTCAGTTCCTTTTGGATAAACGGTCATTCCACATCTGCAAAGGAAGTGGGCAGCCCATATCTGAGGCTGCCACAGGGCTCCCTCCACAGCTGCGCAGCCCAAGTGGGGTTACCAGTAACTGATGCCCATTTGTCTTCCATGCAGGTATTTTGTACGTGGCCTCTAGAGGTGAACTTGGAGCTAATGATAATAATTCCCTCTTGAATGGTGCAACTATGCTTGGGTGGTGTTTTGCCTTTCTCCTCTTTATTAATTTTGTAGAAGAAAATTTATTTGATGCCTCATTTTTTTAAACCGATTTTTATATGCCACTAACCTATATCCATCCTGCCTTAAGCAGTCCCAACATTAATATCACCATCTCTAATTCTTCTACTAAAATAGAGGACCATACAAGCCAAAACATCTGCCATACCATTGTATCCTAAAGACTACTGGGTCTTACTGTGTCTCTTGGTTCTGTGCTTTCCAGACCCCTGGAGGGAGGGAGGAGGAGAAAGAGAGAGAGAGAGAGACAGATAGACAGAGACACAGAGAGAGACAGAGACAGAGAGACAGAGACAGACAGAGAGAGACAGAGAGAGAGAGAGACAGACTGACAGACAGACAGGGAGAGTTAGAGAAAGAGAGAGACAGAGACACAGAGACACAGAGAGAGACAAAGACAGAAAGACAGAGACAGAGAGAGAGACAGACAAAGGGAAACAGAATAGAGAGACAGAGACAGAGAAAGACAGAGACAGAGAGACAGAGACAGAGAGAGAGGGAGGGAGAGAAAGACAGATAGACAGAGACTGAGAGACAGAGAAAGAGACAGAGAGAGATAGAGAGACAGAGGGACAGAGACAGATTGGCAGAGGGACAGAGAAACAGAAACAAAGAGGCAGAGGGACAGAAAGACATGGACAGAGAGGCTGAAAGAATGGCCAGAGACAGAGACATGAGACAGAGAGAGACGGAGAGTGAGGGAGAATGGTTAGAGAGACAAAGATATAGAGAGAATGGTCAGACAAAGAAATGAGGAAGAGAGTAGGAGGGAAAGAGAAAAATACTGAGGAGTTTTCTTTTCCAAAGTCAAGAGGCTTGAAATGACTAAGGAGCATACTTTAAACTGTTTTCCTATAGTGGCGACTGATCAAATAGAGAGGATTAAGCAGAATCATGTAAGTGCTCCATTTATATCTAAGATACAAGCCTAGAGGGAGTGGAGAATAATGAAGCCGGAGCTGAAGCCTTCCTCTCTCCTCCATCCTGAACAACAAATTGCTAGTCGGCTGTACTCCAGACAAAAGCTCTCAGGCTGCCCAGTTTCCTGAGAACAGCAAAACGCATGAATCTCTGGCTCTGCTCATCTTTGTTTTTGACTTGTTGATTCCATATCCATGAATCCTTGGTTTCCTCCTCCTTCCTTTCTTTGCTATGGTATATGGATCTTCTCTCTTTCTTGCCTCTGCCTTCCATGATATTGCTTTCTCCGAATTCTCCTACTTGTCTCACTTCCCATTTGTCTCCCCTTTACCTTTACTCCTAATTTTTCAGTTCTAGGACAGGGAAGGTTGTGGTTTTTTTAAATTTTATTCTCTTTGCCATAGTAATATGATCTGTAATATCTGTAATAAAAAAGTAATATGAACCTATTGGTTCAATTATGATTTTTAGGCAAAGACAACCCAAATCTATTTATCAACTCCTAATCTGATTCCTGAACTACAATTGCCATTTGTCTACTATAGGAAGCACTTAATAAAATTTTGTTGATTCGTTGATATTGACTTCCTATGCCTCTGGTCTTTAACAAATTTGGAAAGGACAAATTAGGCAGGACAGGGCATTAACGCTGGATTAGGCTCCAAATGGGTTAGATTAAATAGTCTGTAAGATCAGGCTTAAATTCTACAGAGTTTATCTGATGCCTTTTGCCTTTTAACCTATTTTTATTTGGTTCCTTGGGTCTCCTTAGCAGCCAGGTAGTACAGTGGATAGTGAGGGTCTTGAAGTCAGTAAGACCCCCAATTCAAATTTTGCCTCAAAAAAACTAGCCCTATAACCCTGAGCAAGGCATTTAATTTCTAGCTGCATCAGTTTCCTTCTCTGTAAAATAGGAATAATAATACCACCTGCAGGGTAATTGTGATGATCAAATGATATATGTAAAATACTTTGCAAAACTTAAATCTTAGGAAATCTAGCTATTATTTTTTAAGGATCCCAAACATCTCCCTGAAACAAAGATCCATCTTTTTAAATATCAATATTCAATTGCTATCATTAAATGGCTCTGAGTTGTATGATGGTTTCTAAAGAATTTGATGTTGTTTATTTTAAATTCATTCTAACAGTTCCTTGATATGTCCTTCAAAGCATCTGAGAGTAATGCTGGGTTGGAAGAGAATGGCACAGGATGAAACACATCCAAAAGGATGCCATCAAAGAAATGCATGATGAGAAAAAGTAGGCAGAATGTACGGTGGCAGGACTGAAGAAGGATCAGTGAGCATTCCCTGTGCTCCACTGCTATCTTCTTGATGGTAAGGGACAAGGAGGAAGACCTCCAGCATCTTGGGTAGACTTCCTCTGTCAGACTTAGGTGAAGGCACAGACAAGCATTGCACAGGATGGGTGGGCAGGACTGGCTCCAGAATTCTGTCTTTTGGAGAGGAAATTCATATAGCAGAGGTCATTGATCCATTTAAGCACGTGAATATTGGAGTCATCTTCTCTACATCAGATCTCCTGGATCCATCTTCAATGTATCAGTCATTAAATTGGTTGGACCATAAACTATTTAACCAGCCACCCCCTTGCTTCTAAGTCTTCTCATCCTCTATACCTTGTTACATAGTTTATGATCCAATGGCATTGGTCTCCTTGGTTTTCCTTGAACAAGACACTGGACATTTTTCCTGGAGGGCTCCTTGAACTCTCTCCTTCATCATCTTTATTTCCTGGCTTCCCTGGCTTCTTTAAGTCCCAGATAAAATCACACCACGTACAGAAAGGCTTTCCTGATCCCCTTTACTGCTAGTGACTTTCCTTTTTTGATTTTATCTCCAATATATCCTGTCCAAACTTATATAGATATATATGTACATACATGTACATGCACACATCTAAACACAGGATTTATACATATACATGCATTCCTTTACATATATGTGATCATCTTCCATTTAGCCTATATATATAAATGTCTATCAACTGTATATGGATTTAGATCTATAGCTGATAGATACAGATACAAATATAGATTGTACATAGTTGTTTGTACATTTTCTCCCATTAGATTATGAGCTCCTTGAGGATAGACTATTTATTCTCTTTACTTAAATCCTCATCATGTAGCACACAGTGCTTGACACAAAGTAGTCATTTAATAAATAACTACTGAGTTAAAGAAATACCATTAAATGTAATTCTCATTAAGATTTTCAGAATTTTCAAAAAATTATGAATTTAACAATCAATTAAAAATATTTCCATGGACAAAATAGAATGTAAAGAGGATTTATGAGTGACCCCAAATCTCCATTGTTTCTACATTGTTTTTTTTTTTTAACAAACTGTATTTTCTGACTTATTGTAAGAAAAGTTTCATTTCTCAAAACAAATCTTCTGCTTGGGAAATCTCCTAAGATTCTAGTGACATTTAAGGTATTCGGGGGAAATATCTGAACTTATCTCAGCAACAAAACAATGTGAGGAAGCTTTTCTAAATTTTGAAATCTTTCCGTCTACACATAATGAGCTGTGTCTTTATTATTTCAAAAGTTAAGGAAGCCCTATGGGGGGGGACTGAATTTAAAAAACCCTATTATAGGGAACTGAGCATATATTCTAGAGCCAGAGGATATGAGATTTAATCCTTGGTGTACCACTTACAAATGACCATATGACCTTGAATAGGTCTATTATTCACTCTAGTTTAGTCTCCTCATCTGTAAATTGAGAGGTTTGGACTAGAATCAGGGGTGATTATATACTTTTTGTTGTGTTCATGCACTCCTTTGCCAATCTGGTGAAGCCCTAATTGGTGTTTTTATTTTATTTCATTTTTTAATTTTGAAACCCTTACCTCCTGTCTTAGAATTGATACCAAGTATCTGTTCCAAGGCAGAAGAGTGGTAAAGGCTAGGCAATGGGGGTTAAGTGACTTGCCCAAGGTCACACAGCTAGGAAGTGTCTGAGGCCATATTTGAACTCAGGACCTCCTGTTTCTATATCTGGCTTCTATCCACTGAGTCACCTAGCTTCTCCTAAATGCATAAAATAAAATACTGAAGATTACCAAGGAAGCCAAATATATTAAAATTTAGTTATCAAAAAAATTTTTTTAAACTCCACAAATTTCCTAGGTTAAGAACCCTTAGAATGGGAGAGGACCTATTTGTAAATTATATATATATATATATATATATATATATATATATATATATATATATATATATAGTTGCTCTTTTATGGTGGCAAACAATTGGAAAATAGAGGGATGTCTCTCAATTGGGGAATGGCTGAACAAGTTATGGTATATGATGGAATACTATGATGAACTGCTTGATTTCTAGAGGAACTGGAAAGATCTCCATGAACTGATGCAGAGTGAAATGAGCAGAACCAGGAGAACAATGTACACAGTAATGTAAATACTGTGGGACAATCAAATGTGATAGACTTTGCTACTGACAGCAATGCAATGATCCAGGACAACTGAGGAACTTAAGAGAAAGAACTCTATCCACACGCAGAGAGAGAAAGAACTGTGGGAGTAGAAATGCAGATGAAAACATATGATTTATCACTTGTTTATTTGGGTATATGCTTTGGTGTTTTGGTTTTATAAAATTATTTGCTTACAAAAATGAATAATATAGAAATATGTTTTGCATGATAATACATGTATAAACCAGATATACCAGAGAAACAACTCAGTTCTAAATCTTATGATCCTTTGAAATACTACTGTGAGAAATATAGTAAGATATATCCTGGGAAATAACTGTGGGTATCAATTATCTTATATATATGTCAATTTATTGTACAGAATTTTAGAGGCTCTGT
>NC_058131.1:653613537-653624174 GCF_016433145.1 Gracilinanus agilis | reverse complement strand
TGGACCATAAACTATTTAACCAGCCACCCCCTTGCTTCTAAGTCTTCTCATCCTCTATACCTTGTTACATAGTTTATGATCCAATGGCATTGGTCTCCTTGGTTTTCCTTGAACAAGACACTGGACATTTTTCCTGGAGGGCTCCTTGAACTCTCTCCTTCATCATCTTTATTTCCTGGCTTCCCTGGCTTCTTTAAGTCCCAGATAAAATCACACCACGTACAGAAAGGCTTTCCTGATCCCCTTTACTGCTAGTGACTTTCCTTTTTTGATTTTATCTCCAATATATCCTGTCCAAACTTATATAGATATATATGTACATACATGTACATGCACACATCTAAACACAGGATTTATACATATACATGCATTCCTTTACATATATGTGATCATCTTCCATTTAGCCTATATATATAAATGTCTATCAACTGTATATGGATTTAGATCTATAGCTGATAGATACAGATACAAATATAGATTGTACATAGTTGTTTGTACATTTTCTCCCATTAGATTATGAGCTCCTTGAGGATAGACTATTTATTCTCTTTACTTAAATCCTCATCATGTAGCACACAGTGCTTGACACAAAGTAGTCATTTAATAAATAACTACTGAGTTAAAGAAATACCATTAAATGTAATTCTCATTAAGATTTTCAGAATTTTCAAAAAATTATGAATTTAACAATCAATTAAAAATATTTCCATGGACAAAATAGAATGTAAAGAGGATTTATGAGTGACCCCAAATCTCCATTGTTTCTACATTGTTTTTTTTTTTTAACAAACTGTATTTTCTGACTTATTGTAAGAAAAGTTTCATTTCTCAAAACAAATCTTCTGCTTGGGAAATCTCCTAAGATTCTAGTGACATTTAAGGTATTCGGGGGAAATATCTGAACTTATCTCAGCAACAAAACAATGTGAGGAAGCTTTTCTAAATTTTGAAATCTTTCCGTCTACACATAATGAGCTGTGTCTTTATTATTTCAAAAGTTAAGGAAGCCCTATGGGGGGGGACTGAATTTAAAAAACCCTATTATAGGGAACTGAGCATATATTCTAGAGCCAGAGGATATGAGATTTAATCCTTGGTGTACCACTTACAAATGACCATATGACCTTGAATAGGTCTATTATTCACTCTAGTTTAGTCTCCTCATCTGTAAATTGAGAGGTTTGGACTAGAATCAGGGGTGATTATATACTTTTTGTTGTGTTCATGCACTCCTTTGCCAATCTGGTGAAGCCCTAATTGGTGTTTTTATTTTATTTCATTTTTTAATTTTGAAACCCTTACCTCCTGTCTTAGAATTGATACCAAGTATCTGTTCCAAGGCAGAAGAGTGGTAAAGGCTAGGCAATGGGGGTTAAGTGACTTGCCCAAGGTCACACAGCTAGGAAGTGTCTGAGGCCATATTTGAACTCAGGACCTCCTGTTTCTATATCTGGCTTCTATCCACTGAGTCACCTAGCTTCTCCTAAATGCATAAAATAAAATACTGAAGATTACCAAGGAAGCCAAATATATTAAAATTTAGTTATCAAAAAAATTTTTTTAAACTCCACAAATTTCCTAGGTTAAGAACCCTTAGAATGGGAGAGGACCTATTTGTAAATTATATATATATATATATATATATATATATATATATAGTTGCTCTTTTATGGTGGCAAACAATTGGAAAATAGAGGGATGTCTCTCAATTGGGGAATGGCTGAACAAGTTATGGTATATGATGGAATACTATGATGAACTGCTTGATTTCTAGAGGAACTGGAAAGATCTCCATGAACTGATGCAGAGTGAAATGAGCAGAACCAGGAGAACAATGTACACAGTAATGTAAATACTGTGGGACAATCAAATGTGATAGACTTTGCTACTGACAGCAATGCAATGATCCAGGACAACTGAGGAACTTAAGAGAAAGAACTCTATCCACACGCAGAGAGAGAAAGAACTGTGGGAGTAGAAATGCAGATGAAAACATATGATTTATCACTTGTTTATTTGGGTATATGCTTTGGTGTTTTGGTTTTATAAAATTATTTGCTTACAAAAATGAATAATATAGAAATATGTTTTGCATGATAATACATGTATAAACCAGATATACCAGAGAAACAACTCAGTTCTAAATCTTATGATCCTTTGAAATACTACTGTGAGAAATATAGTAAGATATATCCTGGGAAATAACTGTGGGTATCAATTATCTTATATATATGTCAATTTATTGTACAGAATTTTAGAGGCTCTGTTTATAGGCCTTACTTGGGGATAGCATATAGCTCTGAAATTTCTTTTTTTTTAAACCTTTATCTCCTTCATTTATTAATTGAATTCTTTTAAAAAAGGAACTTGTTCCTTGAGATTCCCAACGACAAAGAAAATGCAAAAAGCAGCAGACTGGATTGTATCTCTGACCTATATCCAACACAGTAATTCTCCCTAATATAAAGGAACTAATACAGTATATGAAAAATAAATTCTCACAATCCCCTCTCTGCTTCTTGGGGATACTGGGCCTCAGTTTCCCCAATGGAGCATCCCAAATACGATAACTATACATTAAATGGAGGACCTAACAATATTTGGGTGTTTTATAACATAAAAATGATTGATAGATGTACTACTGAAATTTCTACACAGCTTCACTGAAAGTCCCACTAAATTCCCACTCTGACTCATCATCATGGGTTTTGAGGAAGCCAAGGCTCTTGAAATCAAGACAAAGCAGAGCATAAGCTCTAGGAAGTCTTATCAATCAGTCCACAGGGAACAAGAACTTAAAAAGTGTCTACCATTATGTGCTAAGAGCCTAGAGGAGGGAACTATATGTCTTGGTCAAGGAATGGCTTAGCAAGGCTTGGAGACACTCATTACTAGCTTGATTTGAGGCTGCTGATTTTTTTTTTGCCATTTACAAATTCACTGACAAGTGGCTTTCTGTGTTGGTAAGGGGGCACCTATCTCAATAAAATCGTGGATTCTTGAAGCATCCAATACAATCTATTAAAATTTGCCGGGATTTGCTCCCTTGAAATTATATCATTAGTGGCCGTGAGATGGGCCACGTGGATAAAGTGCCAGTCCTGGAGTCAGGAAGATTTGTCTTTCTGAGTCCAAATCTGGCCTCAAAACTATACTAACGTTGTGACCCTAGGCAGGTCATTTCTTCCTGTTTATCTTAGTTTATCTATTAAATAAGCTGGAGAAAGGATTGGCAAAGCCAAGAAAACTCTAAATGAGATCACAAAGACTTGAATATCATTGAAAAAACTAAACAATTACATCATAAATTATATTTGAATTTGAAATTATATTATTATTATTTTTTTTAATTTTATTTTAAACCCTTAACTTCTGTGTATTGACTCATAGGTGGAAGAGTGGTAAGGGTAGGCAATGGGGGTCAAGTGACTTGCCCAGGGTCACACAGCTGGGAAGTGGCTGAGGCCAGGTTTGAACCTAGGACCTCCAGTCTCTAGGCCTGGCTCTCAATCCACTGAGCTACCCAGCTGCCCCCGAAATTATATTATTTTTAATAAAAATTTCACTTTCTACAGGAAGCTTTTCCTTATCCCTTTCATTCTAGTATCCTTCCTCTGTTGTTTATTTAAACTTATTTCAATGGCAAATCATTCCAGTATCTTTGTCAAGAAAACCTCAAATGGGGTCACAAAGAATTGGACATGACTGAAACAAATGTACGACAACAACAACAAATATTAATCGAGATTTTTTAAAATTTAAGAACAAAAGTATGATTATGTGCATTTTATTGATAAGGAAATAGACTCAGATAAATTAATGCCTCAGGTCACCTAGCTAGTGTTCGAAGAACAGGTCTTCTGGGTTGAAATGTTTATTTCTCTATTTCATATTGAAATATTATAGTCATGCTGATTAAAATAGATCAGCTTTCTAGAAATGTGTCATAGAAATTATAGAAAAACAAGAACTGTTAAGTTATCTAAGGTTCCTCAAAGTAAGGTAGCCAAGACTAAACCTGCTACTTTAGGCAGCCATGTGGGACAAAGAGCTGGTTCTGGATGGAATAAGGAAGAAGACATGAATTCAGAGCCAGGATTAGACATCCACTATCTGTGTTACCCCACACAAATCACTTAATCCATTTGTTTTAGTTTTCCCATCAGTAAAATGGGAATAATAACAACCTCTGCCTCAAAGGATTATTGTGAGGACCAAATGAGGTAACAATTGTCAAGCACTTAGCCCAGTGCTTCCCACATTGTAGGTACCATATAAATATTAGCTTTTAAAACTCATGCCATTATTTCCATCCCTCCCATTTCCTCTGGGAGCTTGCTCATTAATTATTCCATCTCTCTGCCATCTTCAATTTCTTCTCTTTGCTGACTCTTTCCCTGCCATCTACAAACATGACAGGTCTCCATCAATGCCCTTTAAAAATAGTTTTTCATTTAATCTCCCCTTCCTATTGTTCTGTCCTCTTTTTCATTGCCCAGTACCTAAAAATAGTCATCTATACCTGCTACCTTTGCTATCTCACCACCAAGTCCTTTGAAATTTGGCTTCCTACTCTAACCTTCTACTGAAAAGACTTTCTCAAAATTTTCCAGTGATCTAAATGCTAATACTAATGGTTTTCTCTGGATCTTTTTGTCTTTGACCTCTAAATCTTCACTTCTTTTAAATTCTTTCCTTCCTTGTCTTTTATGATACTACTTTCAGTTCTCTTGCTTGCCCCACTTTTTAGACTCCCCTACCAGGGTTATATTTGAGGCTCTCTAATTCTTCACTTTCTCCTCTAATTATCATATTTAATCCTACGGGTTCCATATTCCTCCTTAAGCACATAGGGCCCAAATCTATATATCTAGCTCTAAAGTCTCTCTCGAACTTTAGGTCTATAGCTCCAACTGCCTGCTTGACATCTCAATCTGGAGAGTGAATCAGCATCTCAAATGCAATATGTCCAAAATGAAATTGATGATAATCCTATAGAAATTCCTATATAAAATCACCCTCTTTCCAAACTTTCCTATTTCTGTTGAGAGTACCACCATTTCCCTTGTCATCAGGCTTTGTCTTATTGGAGTCATTCTTATCTTTAATATTTAATTTCATTCTTTAATCTTCCCATCCCATTCTTCCCTCACTCTCATCCTCTATATATAGTTAGTTGTCAAATCTGGTTGATCCTATAACATCTTTCTATCTAATGCCTATTATCTACTCCTACAACCTCTTTCTTCATTTAGATCCTCACCATCTTTGAGCTAAGTTGGTGTAATAGTCACAGAATTAATTGGTCAGTTCAATTCAACAATTATTTATTAAGTAGCTATTATTAATGAATACTAATTCATTGAATACTAATGCTAGTATTCATGAATGCTATGAATACTAATGCTAGGAACTGTGTTAGCTGCCAGGCATACAAAGATAAAAAAGAATGTCTACCTTCAAGGAGCTTAAATCTTACATGAGAGCTAACATGTACATAGCTGAGTAAATATAGAATAAACATATACAGACCAAATGGGTAAATACAAATTAGTTTGGGATGGAATACACTAGCAACTGGAGGTGGAGAGGATCAGGGAAAATGGTGCTTGAACTACAATTTGAAAGAAGAGAATAATTTTATGAAATGGATGTGGGGAGGGAGTGAATACCAGGCATGGGGAGTGGCCAATGGAAATACATGAGGATAGGAGAAAGAGTGCCATGAATAATGAACAGAGAGGTCAGTGGAGTGTGATGAGAAGAGTGAGGCTGGAAAGGTAGGTTGGGATGAAATTATAAAGGGCTTTAAAAGACAAATAGAGACATTTTTAGTCAATAGGGAGTCCCTAGAATTTATGGAGTAGATGATTGGCATGATCGGATCTATGTCTCAGAAAATCACTTTGGTACCTTTGTAGAGGGAGGTGTAGGAAGAGATTTAAGGCAGGGAAGTCAATAGGGAGGCCATTGCAACAGTCTTAAGGACAGATGATGGGGACTTTGCCTATAGGAGTGGAGATCATGAGGAGACAGAAGAGGACAAATGCTAAAGATGTTCCGGAAGCAGAAATGAAAAGATTTTAATATTGATTCTCTATGTTGGGTGAAGGAATGTAAGGACTATAGGACACTCAGTTATGAACTGAAAATATGTAAGAAATTGCCTCCAACTTTTCTCCAATTCATATAACACAGAACTGACAAGATAATCTTCATATAACCCAAGTTAGACCTACCCAAAAAGCATTGATGACTTTTTGTTGCATTTCAGATAAAATATCAACAATTAAGTTCTCTACAACTCATCTCCAACCATACGTCCAGCATTATTCCCTTTCTGTACTCTACATTTCAGTTAAACTAAGTCACAAGCTAAACTTGACATTCTACCTATCCATTCTTTGCTTCCACATTTGCCATCTTTGACTCCTGGAACATATTCCCTTTTGCACTTCTACCTGTTAGTATTTCTCTTCCTTCAAGGGTCAGGCCAATTCTATCATGAAGCTTTCCCAGATCCCTCTAGTCGTTAGCCGTCCCTCCAACCTCTCCGCCTTTCTATTTCTCGTTGTCTCTGTCTCTCCACATTACCTTATGTGTACTGTACACAGTATATATAATATTCAACATCCATAATCTTCCGCCTTTGCAAAGAAAATTGGGATACTTATTCTCATCTCTTTTGGGGAGCCATGCTTGGCCAATATAATCCAGAGTAAGTTATTATCATTATCATTATTGCTATTACATGATCAGTTAAACTTTTATACTTTCAGCAAGTTAGAACTGAAGTTAAACCTTGAGGTTACATCAGTGTTTTGTTTCTCTGTTTGCAAATTATATATAATAAATATCTTTAACCAGGTTGGATAGCTAGTCAAATCAGCTAGATGACAAATGGTATTGTTTTTTATACCTTTGAAGGACAGGCATAAGAGAAATATCCATCATATTGTGTTAAATCATCAGAAGATAGTTGTTATTGTTGTTTTCTGAGATGAGCCATGGAGGCAATGGAAGTTTTGGGGAAGGACAGACTTTGTTTAAAAAAATTCTTATAAAAAACAAGCTCAACACTTGTTTAACTAAAAGAAAAACATCTGTTAAGAATCCCAGAGACACTCTGACTTAATAATGATGAACCACCATCTTTACTTTTAGGTAATAGCAGATCTTATCCCACCAAGTTGTAGACTATTGTTCATTCAACCAAAAAAAATGCCATTTTCTAATCTTTTGCTCTCCTTTTTCCATTCTCCTTACCTCTGCCATCCTCATCTTTCTACCTAGCCCTCTCTCTCTATTGTTGTTTTCCCTCTAATTGTTTTTGTTTTTTTACTTCTTTACTTGATCCCATCAGAGACAGCAGATGATTAGTGGGACTTTATCTTCTGGTGGGGGCAAAATTTAGGATGCTGGTCAACTGGAGAAAGGAGAAATCAGTCTCAGAGAGTGTCTACCAAAACAACACATGCAATGAACCATTTTTTAGTAAAATGGAATCCAGATTGCATAGTCTATAATTTGATCAAAAGGATTTCTCTGAAATTATAAAAACAATTCATTTAAAGACACCAACACCATCTCCAGAAAGATGCAGTTCTATTTTAGCTTTCCAGCAAATAACTTCTGAAAAATTCAAAACACAGTAGCCAAACAATCAGTTGGCTGCCCTCACAAAACTCCCCCTTCCCCAAATTCCACAGCTGTGACCACAAACTGCAGGACTGTGGTTGGACTTCATTTTTATCAGCTCCACTGTACAACGGATAGTATTAAGTCATGTTTACACGAAAGAGATATTTTCAGTTGATCCATCGTGACCTGGGAATCGCTTACAGACAGGTCACATCCATTCTTCTGAGCCAACAGTTATAGTTTAATACACACACACACACACACACACACACACACACAAACACACACATAATCAGTCCTACACCACACCACATATTCAGTTCCTGCCCTGTTTCCTTTGTCTTCATTTGCTAGAAGAAAGTGTTTCTTGAATATTTCAGAGCCACTACCCTCTCCTGCCTGGCTATTAATGTTACTTGGGCAACAGAAGAGAATACCTGAGAGGATTAGGGATACATGGGATTCTTTGCATATTAGTTATTAGAGAAATACCCATAAATTTAGATAATAAGTACTGCCAGACCCTGTAAGGGGATTAAGACAAATAAGTAATCATTTTTTTTTGAGAAAAATGTTTGATCTAATTGTGAATGACAGCTATTATCAGCAATGCAAGACATCTCCAAGGGACTCATGATGAAAAAAAAAAGCTATCTACCGCCCTAGAAGGAGCTGATGGAATATAAATACAGATTGAAGCATACTTTTATTCACTTGATTTCCTTCCTGAGATTTTTCCCGGTATGAGAGATATGTATCTTTGTTCACAACAGGATGATCATGGAAATATTTATTGCATGATAGCACATGTAAAACACATATCATATTACCTGCTGTCTTGGGAGGCTGGAAGGGAAGGAGAGAAATAAATTGCAAAATGGCTGAAAACAATTATTAAAAATTTTATCTATGCTTAATTGGAAAAAATATAATTAAAAATGTGTAAAAAAATGTCCTCATATTAGTTCACTAAAAGCATCAGCCAATGTCCCGGGAACCTTCCTCAAGTTCTGACATTGCAAGGATACCGACGGGCCACACTGGCTGGCTGTTGGTTATCCTTTGCTCTTGCCACATCGTCACCCCACCTTTCTCTTAGATCAAACACTGATTTGATTTTGTCCTATATAATGCTTCTCCTTCAAAAATCTTTCTTTGGAACGGATTGCAGCTATTCACATTCAGATGCTTCTCTCCAAAGAACTGAACTTGAGCATCCCTCACAGGGCTGGAAAGATCAACTTAAAAAACTAAGATTCTGAAAACCTGTCAAGACATTGAGGGGATGTTTTCTTTTGTGGGGTTAGACTCAAGTTCCTGTCAAATGGTTCCAGACAGAGATCAAAGAGGTTATGAGAGGAGAAAGTAAACTTTTTGAGGGCAGAGGTCCTCTTGCTTTTGTACCCCCAGGAGTTGGCACATTTCTGAGTACTTAATTGGTACTAGTACTTATTGATTGAATTATGTTTTCAAGTGAAGTGTGAAGGGCTTTCAAAAGCTTTGGGGATTGGGGTTTCTGAAAAGCTAGTGTGGAAAACAAAATGTGAATCCTTTCTAAAAGGCTTTTGAGAAAGAGGATCCTGGGCAACATCAGTTGAGAGCTACATATATTGTAAGAAATCAGGACAGAACACCTTTTACCTCTTCTCTGAGGGAGGAATCAGATCCTTAAGTGCCCATCTGTACCTTTCCCCCTAGGGAATATTCCTTAATTCCTCAATTCTGTTTTCAAGAGTATTTTTGCAGAGCCTAAGCCAATCCTCAGTCCCATATACAGTCACTTGATAGAGAAAAAGCAACATGTGAAATACAGACTCAGCCTCCTTCTCGCCTTGAGCTCAAATTTTACTTCCAAGGCTGTGTCACACTAAGCAAGGCAATTCATTCCCTTAGGCTTCAGTTTCCTGATTTGTAACATGAAGGGATTAGGAGAGGATTCATATAGAAGACGGGATTTTAGCTGGGACTTGAGGTAGTTAAGAGGACACAGTGGATAGAGTACTGGACCTGGAGTCCAGAACACCTAAGTTCAAATCCTGTCTCAGATACTTAACTTGTTGTGTGTGACCCTGGGTAAGTCAATTAACCTCTGTTGGCCTGAGTTTCCAAAAATGTAAAATAGGGATAATAACAGCATTTACTTATCAGGGTTGTTGTTAGGATCAAATCAACTAATATTTGTAAAAAGCACTTAGCACAATACATAGTTGATACTATAAAAGCCAATCAATAAGCCTTTATTAGGGGCAGCTGGGTAGCTCAGGGGATTGAGAGCCAGGCCTAGAGACAAGAGGTCTTAGGTTCAAATCCGACCTCAAACACTTTTCTAGCTGTGTGACCCTGGGCAAGTCACTTAACCCCCATTGCCTAGCCGTGAATGCAATTAGAGTTTGTTATGATTATGCCTCTTACCACTCTTCTGCCTTGGAACTAATACATAGTATTGATTCTAAGGCAGAAAGTAAGAGTTTTTAAAAAAGCATCTTTTAGGCACTTAGTATGTACCAGGCACTGTGCTAAGCTCTGGGCATACAAAAAGATGCAAAAGCCAGTCCCTTCCCTCAAGGAGAGTACAATCCAGTGGGGGAGACAACCTGAAAGCTGTATACAAGGGGAATAAGAAATATTCTTATATAGAGGGAAGAGGCTAGAATTTAAAGGGCTGGGGAAGGCTTCTTGTAAAAGGTGGAGTTTTAAGGAAACAAGGGAAGTCAATAATCAGAGTGAAGAGGGTAGGCAGAGACTTAGCCAAGAAACTGAGTTGTTTCTGGAACAGATAGAAAGTCAGTGTTACTGGAATGAAGAGTACACACTGAGGAGTATAGAAAAAGAAGACTGAAAAGGTAGGAGGGACCAGGTTATAAAGTGTCTAAGATGCTAAACAGAACATTTTTAATTTGGTACTAAAGGCAATAGGGAAGCAGGGAAGGAGAGAGAGAGAGAGAGAGAGAGAGAGAGAGAGAGAGAGAGAGAGAGAGAGCTGTCTCTTATACACA
>NC_058131.1:653594192-653610551 GCF_016433145.1 Gracilinanus agilis | reverse complement strand
CTTCCTTCCTTCCTTCCTTCCTTCCTTCCTTCCTTCCTTCCTTCTCTCCCTCCTTTCCCTCCTTCCTTCCTTCCTTCTTTCCTTGATCCTTATCTCCTGTCTTAGAGTCAATACTTAGTATCAGTTCCAAGGCAGAAGAGTAGTAAGGGCTAGGCAATTGGGGTTAAGTGACTTGCCCAAGATCACATAGCCAAGAAGTGTCTGAAGACACATTTGAATCCATCACTTCTCATCTCCAGGTCTGACTATCCACTGAGCTACCTAACTGTCCTGGGTACAATACTTTTCATGGACATGACATGAATGTTCATTTTAGTTTCCTGGTACTGAAGTATTTTTTAAAGAACAAACACATGCACATCAATAATTTAATATTTGTTTTCATGGAACCCCTGAATAGCTTGATTGTTATCCCAATGGTTCATTCCTTGTGAATAGAGCAGCTACTTGCATCTGGTCTGTTTCTTCTGCACATAATATTTTCATGCAATGCTCAAGAGTTTATCAATCTAATTGCCTATGGCTCCACTCACTTGCTTGGTAATTTTCAATACAAAATATTCCTCCCTGGGCACCATTCCCTTATGTGTATTTTCTCCCTCTATTAGAAAGTAAATACTTAGAGGGCAGAGACTGCCTTTGTATTTGTATTGTATTGTATTCTTGTAAAACCAGAATTTAGCACAGTGCTTGGCACACAGTAAGCACTGAATAAATGCTTTACCTGCCTGTTCATCTATCTGTCTCTGCATCTATCCCTCCTATGTATCTATCCTGTCTATATATGTCTCTGTCTGTCTGTCTGTCTCTGTCTCTCTGATTCTCTCTGACTCTCTCTCTCTCTCATGTCTGTCTGTCTATGCATCGATCCTATCTATGCATCTATTCCTTTTATGTATATATCCTGTCTGTTTGTCTATCTATGTATTAAAAAAATCATAGGTACTTTGGCCCCATAGACAGTCTTTGCTCATTGTTTCTGTGATAAAACATCTCTTTTGTCTGGCTGTCAGGATACTCTACAATCCAGCTCCATCCTTTTTTTGGTTTTCATTCACATGACTCTCCTTCAACGTCTTGCTCTGCTTTATCTCAATCTTTGAACACATTCATGGCATCATATAAACAACATTCAGTTAGTGGTCAGGAGATGTGTGTCCTAGTCTTAGCCCTGCTACTGACTTGCGATGGGATCTTGGGTAAACGTCATTGCTCTAAACTTGGTTCTTTTGCTCTGGAAAACTGAAGGTTTGGACTAGATCAGAATTAGAGAATCTCCAAACTGGAAGAAACCTCAGGGATCATCTAGTCTAGGCTGCATCTGATGTCATAGGTCCCTTCCAACTCTGGTGTGACAAAGAGTAGATCTTAGAGTCAGGAAGAACTGAGTTCAAGTCGAACCTCTGACACAACTCTCTAAGACTCTTTGTTGCTGCTGATTTATTTTGGTTGGGGAGTTCTTTCTATTAAGGATGTTGAAGATTGTGTTTTTGGTTTGTTTTTCTGAAGTGCCCAAGATTTATATAGATAAGGTACTTTCTACCCTCCATATTTTGGAAGTAACTGCTGTTTCTCATGTTACCGAAAAGACAAAACCCACTGGGAATAGTGAGTGTGAACTGAGGCTTCCTAACATGATGGAAATCTTAAAGCTTGGGCTTGATACCATACTAGATATGCCATAGGTGTTGTAGTAGGAGAGAAAAATAGTAGTCAAAGCCTTTAAGGTTTATAAAATTCTTTACATAAATGATCTCATTTGATCCTCACAATAACCCTATGTGGCAGGTGCTATTATCTTCCCGTTAATAGATTAGGAAACCAAGACTTGAACTCCAAACCAAATAGCTGGAAAGAGTATGAAGTAGGATTTGAACTTAGGACTTCTTGAGTCCAGGACTGGGTACATTTTGTGTTTCACAGTGACATAAGTTAAATGCTATGGAGAACATTAGGTTAGCCTCCTTACCCCAGAGGTGGCAGAATTTGGTGGAAACTGTCCTACCCTTCTGAAGGGTGTGTTGACAAAGTAAGCCAGCTTGTTTTGGAGGTAGAGGTCTTTGTAAACAGGAGAGTGTCTGGACCCTCCTCTTCATCTCACACTCAGAATCTACCTCATCAGATAAACCCCTAATTCAGGGCAAGAGGCCCCCACCCAAGAAGTGTAGTTTGTCTGGGGGGGTTTGTTTTGGTGGATGGATGCTGGGAACAGAAGGAGGGGAATTCAGTCTCTCGAACAAAGAGCTCCTTTTTCGGCGTTGCCTGGCACAGTCAGCCATCACAGATAAGGAGGCTGTTCATCTGAATCCATCAGTGGTGGGACAAGTGCAGGTTTTCAGTTCTTAGCCAAGTCGTCGCTGCAAAGTGCCAGATGAAGACAGAAGTGTATTTCTCTCTTCTTCCCACCCTGAACCACTGTCCAGAGGCAGGCTGAGATTCTGTGCCCAGGCACGGATGCCCAGATCCAGGGGATGCTTCAGAGGCATCCTTCACAACCTGCTGTAGGAACAAGCGATGAATATTCAGATCCCAGCTCTGGTCACAGCCACCAAAAAAGGTCTCTGTGCCCCTACAATAATGGGTTTTTTATGAGGCGCCTCAGCCTGCCAGCTTGACTATGAGCCTTCATTAAGATCCACCTTCCTCAGGCTGTTCATCCTCACTACATTTATTTCCATGAATTGTCCTACCACCTGGTCTCAGTAGATGCCCCGGGGGGAGAGATGGATCTGATGTCTTTTGTGAGGGTGGGGGGCCATTTCCCTGGGATGGGCAAAATTTAGGAAGCAGCCAAAATCTCAAAGTGGGTTGGGCAACTTTCCTGGGACTTTAGTTAGCCCCAATTTTCCTGTAAAATGAACTGATGGGGAAGGGTTGGAAAGGGAGAAGAGGAGACCTTTGACTAACACGGTGCTATGGAGACAGGCGTACAAGAGTTTGCAAGAGGTATGAAGTCGAGATAAAATTCCCCTCCTTTATTCCATCTCATGATTGAAGCTTTGAGGGAATAGGTCTGGGAAATGGGGAGAGGAGATCTTCAAGTTTGAGGGGGATACTGGCCATAACCTTAAAGGTTAAAAAGTGAAGGTGCTAGCTTCAGAGAAAAGAGACCCATTGAATTTAGGGAGTTCTTCTCTCATATATTACAAAGGATGCTTTTTTTTTTTTTTTTTTTTGCTCAGAGGTATGACTGCATCTCCCTGTGTGGAAACTCCCTCTGCCAATGCGGACTCTGAAGTAACATAGTATTAATTGTTCAGAGAACTGAGAGATTAAATGACTTGCTCATGATCAAACAACCATGGTATGTCAGAAATCTTCCCGATTCCATCCCCAGCGTTCTATTCACTATATCGTACAACCTCTCATAGGGTATACAACATCATGAAACATTCAAAACACTCATTGGATTTTGTGGTGGATGTAAGATTCAATTCATTATCTAAAGGAAGGTTTTTAATCCTTTTTCATGTTATGAACTTCTTCAGTTGTCTGGTGAAGACTATTCTTGGAATAATATTTTAAAAATATATAAGATTACAAAGGGAATCAGTTATGTTTAAATACAATTGTTATTTGTTAAAAATTCAAAGACCCAAATTAAGAACAGACTGCCAGTGAGATCTGGTTCTGGTCTATACCAGAGATGTGCAACCTACTGATTAAGCCAGATTAAAGTAAAATTGGGAAATATTTAACAAAATAAGTTAAAAAAAAAGTAAAAATAACAAAAAATTAGCACAATAAGTAAAAAAAGTTAACAAAATAAGTAAAAACAAAATAAGTAAAACATACATAATATTCATTAGTTTTCTGAGTCTAGATGAGGGCCAGAAGGGATCTTTTCTATTTAAGTTTGATACCAGGGGTAATGGATAGCGCGCCAGGCTGAAAGTCAGACAGACTTATCTTCATGAGTTCAAATATGACCTCAGACATGTCTTAGCTGTGTAAGAGGGAGATTTTTTAGGGTTAATTTCATTTACACAGCTGTGTGACCCTGGGTAAGTCACTTTGCCTTGTTTGCCTCCATTTCCTCATTTGCAAAATGAGCTAGAGAAGGAAATGGCAAAACAACTCTAGTGTCTTTGCCAAATAAACACCAAATGGGGTTACAATGAGTCACACACAACTGAAATGTCTGGACAAACCACTGCTCCCTTGGTGTTTATCAAAGAGTCTTATAGACTGTTGCCTCTCATAAATATTTACTAAATTCCCAAACTGGATCATTGACTTGGGAATGAATTAGAGGCTAGTGCTCTTCTCTTGAATCTGTCAGATCAAAGTACCCCAATATAATAATAATAATTAATAATAATAATAGTAGCTAACATTTATACAGCCCCTACTATAGAGTACCTAGGCTCTGTGCCAAGTACTTTACAATTATCTCATTTGATCCTCACAAGAACCCTGGGAAATAGATTTTCTTATTATCTCCATTTTACAAAGGAGGGAACTGAGATAAACAGAAGTTAAATGACTTTCTCAGAGTCACACAGCTGCCCAAGGCCAATTAAATTAATGTCTTCTCAACTCTAGGTTTGTCACTCTATTTGCCTTCTCTGAACAGGAGAAAAAAAGGAATATATATATATATATATTAATCATGTGATATTTCTGAATATCCTTGGAACACAGAATTCCTGGAGATCAGGAACTACATTATCAAATCTATCCCTTAGCTTTAGGATTAAAAATTAATATTCAAAATACTCCAAGTATTATTTTGATAAGATTTAATCATCATCATCATCATCAAAAGAAAAAAATAGTCTCAGTAAAGAGAGAAAGAAGCTGCATATATAAGTATTTACTAAAGTTGACTCAATAATAATGATTCTAGTGAAAAATAATCATGCCCATGAGGATAAAATGATTTGTAAAATTGTTCTTCATTAGTCATTTTATGGTTCTTTGGCTGGATCCAGTAGTACCATCCAAGTTCAGGTCTTGAACAGTAAAAGTGAAGATGTTTTCCATTGTCCTGGTTCCCAGGAATGTTTAGGCAAACTTCTACTCACTCCATTGAGCTTGAGTAAGTGAAAGTGGTGGCAGGGGCCCATGAAGGGAGAAGTGATGGAGAAATAATGGGAGGAGTGCTTGTGTGTCTTTCTTTTTCTTGCTCAGAGGCACAGAATCTAAACTCTAAATTCTGGCAACAATAAAATGTGGGAGCAATCTGTCAGTGCTGTCGTGGGCTCTGCAGGGCACTGGGAACCAGAGGGTTAATGTCTGCCTAGGAATACCTCCAGCCTGAAAACCCTTCTGCTACAATGCTAAGGCCAGATGCCCAATTTTCCTAGTATACTCTCCTTCTTTCTTGTGGCCAGTGTGCATAGCTGTAACCAAGGGAAGAAGAAAATATTGCTGCATACATGAAGCGTAACCAAGAGCAGGGGAAAATATTTGTTTCCTGACCTCCCAGCTCCGTCTTTTGATTTTTGTTATGATCTCTACCCCTGCTTCTATAGTGGCCACAGACAGGGCAGGAGGGAGACGGGGGTCACAGGGATTTGCTTAATGGAGGCTCTCGGATACACTGCCTTCTTATTCTTTGGTTCTAAAAGGATTTGAGAGAAAATGAGAGTGGCCAGAGTGAATTTTATTTCAGAAAACTTGAGCCTGATTTGAGGATTGTAGCTGGGTACCATAGAAAAACATTTGTCAGTCTAAGGTTAATCACCGTCCATCCCTACACTACCTACAGGATGTCCTGGGGCATGGGTGGAACCCTTATTAGGCTATACAATAGAAGCCTATGAACCAAAAAAATAGTTATTTTTCAGAGCATTTCCTGTCTTCAGAAAGGGCCATTCATTAAAAGAAAATGTCTTCACATCCTTTGATTCTGGTTACTTCATAAAAGCTCAATATTAGTAGTATCCTGTTCTCTGATGCCTCTTCAACTGATTTTCTATGTATGCAGTTTTATAATAAATGCCTTGTCACATCACAAAGACATAAAATAAAAAGTGGGTTCACAAGGATTTTGATGACCATCTAGCCCCTCCATGTTCTTAAGCTTCTTTTGGAGTAACATGGACCCCTTTGATGAAACAAATAGATTCTTTCTCAGAATGTTTTTAAATACATAAAATAAAAAGCATAGGATTTCAAAGGAAAGCAATTATACTAAAATACATTGTTGTTATTGTTCAGTCGGGTCCCATCTTTTGTGACTCCATTTGGGATTTTCTTGGCAAAGATACTGGAATGGTCTGACATTTCCTTTGACAGATGAAGAAACTGAGGCAAAGAGAATTAAGTGACTTGTCCAGGGTCAAACAGCTAGGAAATGTCTGAACTTAGGAAGGAGAATCTTTGCCCTGACTTTGGGACTTGCCCTCTATCCATGTTCCACTTAGCTGTCTAAAAAATAGAGCTATCAAACTATTATTCTAAAATTTCACTGAATAAAGTGAAGAATCTTCAATTTTTTAGAAGAAAGCTCAATTTTTAGAAGAAAGTACTGCCTGAAGGCACAAAACTAGAGAAAGTTAAAAACTCAAGTCTTTAGTTTCCAGGCACAATACCATTTTCCCACTCTGTAGCATGGCTTCCAATGCCTCTACGCAGATTACTACTTTTGTTCCTGGTTTCCCTGTTTTTTTTTTAAACTCACGTCAAATCCCACCTTTGGCAGAAAGTATGTTCTAGTCCCCATTCTTGTGCTAGATCCTTCCCCTTTGAGATTACGTTTCATTTGTATTGCATATATCTTGTAACATTTATATAGCACTTTAAGGTCAGCAAAATGCTTCATGTTTTCTCCTGTGTTATCTGCACATCAAATCTTCCACTGGAATGTGATCACTTTGAAGGCAAGGATTTCCCCAACAGTGTCTACCACATAGTGAATGTAACTGTTGTCAACTAACTGACTAACCCTTAATGGGTGGGAGTATAGATTTCAGATTCCACAACATCCTTCCTCCTTTTTAACCTCCAGGATTTTATGAAATTCTGATCCTGTATTCAGAACAGTTTCCAGCAGCGTGGCCCTGGGAACAGCAGCTGTCACTAAAGGAAGAGATGCCAAGAAATGCCTATCAAAAAACAAACCAGGCGGTAATTACCCTATATACAGTTGACAACCAAAGCAAACAGACCAAAGACTGACATGAAACCGATGTCGTGTCTCTACAATAAGAGAGACAATATTCCAAATCATAATCAGTTTGGTATTCAGAGATGTTTTCACAGTCAATATAGATTGTGGATTGATTCATCTACAACTCTGACCATGGCCTTCTTTTACCAAAAAAATCTTTGGCAGCTCCCTTTTGTCTTCAGGAAAAAAGAAAATGCCTTAGCTTGACACAGGGGTGAACACCTCCACAATCTGGCTCCAATTTACCTTTCCACCATTATTTCATAGCATTCTCCTTTGGGCAATCTGCATTTCAGCCTGGATCTCATCCTGCCCTTTCCCACTTCTGTGTATTCAGTTAATTTGCCTTCCCCCCTCAAGCTCCAAACCATTTCTTCCTCCCCTCTCTTTACCTGTAGAAACCCATCTTTTCCTTTAAGCAATAGCCTATGGACCACCATTTCTGATAGCTTCAGAAGAAAAATTTTCTAGAATACCTTGCATCTATCCTTTTCCTCATTACATTCCATTATATTTATTTGTAAATATGTCCTTCCCACCTTTATACAACCAGAGTCTTACTCGGGGCAAAGACTGTGCTGTCTTCCACCTTGCATTATGCCTAACCTGAAGTCTCATTCATACACACACACACATATACACACACATATATGTGGAATACATATATATGCATATATATGTATATGTGCATATACATATATATATACCACAAATACCTATCAAAGACCTCTGATTCTTTCAGCATCCTTTCACCAGTGTAGGTCCCAATTCATCTATAGCTTATATTCTTAAAGAGTTTTCCCACAACATTAAATTGAGTAACTTGCCTATCCATGGTCATATAACTAGTGTCAAAGATTTAATTTGAAACCAGGTCTCCCTGATTTGGGGGGGCAGCCCTCTATCTACTATGCTGCTTCTCTGATATTTGTGGAACTGAATTTGTTGAAGTGATTAGAGAAGAAGTAAAGGGTCATATCTGTTGTATTCAAACATCGGAATGGCTTTCATATTAAAAAGGGATTAGATTTTCTTGAAAGGAGATCCAGGTGACTGAGCAATGACTAGAAGTTAAAAGGATGTTGATTTTGGGTCACTATAAAGAACTCCAAGAATAAGATTAATTCCAAATGAAATGTGTTGTTAGGAATTGCCAGTGAACTCTTGGTATCTAGATATGTTTAAGTAGAGACTAGGTGGCCACCAAGTGAGATTTTGTAGAAGTGCATCTTACATTGTGTGGGGAGATTGGGGTAAATGACCTCTAATTCATCCTATCTCTAAACATCTACGATTAGTGCCACTGAATCCTAAAAAAAACAGAATCTACCAGTAAGTCATCATTTTTGTTGCTTCAGATAGACATGAAGAAAAGCATCTCATCTCATAAAGCATGGGGTTTAGATTTGATTCGACTCTGAGGTTTTAGACTTACGTATTAATCATCTAGTAAGCCTGTTTGAGGCAGGCCATTACCATAGGAAAAAACATTGATTCTGAAGTCAGAGGTCCTAGGTTCAAATCTTTTCTCAGATGTGTACAATCCATGTTTCCTTAGGCAAATTACTTGATCTCCCTGAGACTCAGTTTCCTCATTATTAAAATGAGGGAGTTGGAAAGAAGGTCTCTAAAATCCTTTACAACTCTCTCTATATGATTCTAAGTGATTGATAATTTGGAACTATTATTTCTAGCTCCACTTTTAGCTTCTATGGCAGGGATGGGTGAAGGGAGAAAAGATAATGCAAGTTTCATTCTTTTGAGCTTTTTCCTAGCCTTATGCTAATGATAATTAATATTCATCTAGTCTATGAATGCTACTTTTGTGGGCACTTTCAAAATATCCTACAAATAGTACAGAACTTATCAATGGGCTTTAGAACTGGATTTGTGAATGCTCTGGCAGAAAATAACCAGGTCAGCTGGCATAATCAAGGGAGCTACAAACACGACAATCTCTCCATCCATTGCTGAAATAGATTTTATGATTTCTTGGTGACCCTGGACATTTCCGATGGTGGAAGACGAAAAGATACAAGCTTGCTCTTCCTCCAGCCTCTCTGGGATGTACATAACTCTAATGGTCAGTGCTGAATGCTCAAAGGCGATAAATGTACAGTCCTTCCTTAGTAAGAAATGGCATCCCAAACTTATTAAAATGAGGCTGAAAGAAGAAGTACATTCTTATGCTTTTAGCAGCTTCCAAGGATGATGGGGAAACAGACAGTGCCTTCATCCTATACTGTCCTTTGACAATCCTAAGGTCAGAAGGAACAGCAATAAGATGAGAGATACAGAAAGGAATTATGCCTTCAGAGCCTAATTTTTAAGGACTTTTTAATGATGGTCAGAGAATGGCAAAAAGACCCCAGGGGTCTTCCCCGGAAAGGCCAGACCTTTACATCAATCTGACTATACATTTTAAGAAATGGAAAGAAAACATATTCTCTATTACAGAAGTGTCAAAGATATAGCCTATGAGCTACAATATCCCCATTGAGGCCCAAATCAGATTACAATGTAATTAGGAAATGTTTAACAAAATAAAAATATAATAAGAAAAAGATGAGATAATATTAAATTTAAAAAACACTCCAATATCTTTTGTCAAGAAAAACCCCAAATGGCATCATGAAGAGTCAGACACAACTGAAAATGACTGAAAGTACATCCGATTCCAAATCCGTCACTCTTTCCATTGTCACTCAGAGGGCAATCGAGTCACATGGAAGGTATGAATAGGCTACAGCCTATTACCAATGAAGAAATGAATATTAGAAACAATATCGATATATATGACTAGAAAAAGAGGTAGGTCTAGTATGTAAAGAGAATGAAGGATAACAAAGTAAACAGTACATGTGACATAATGTCAAGAGATCTAGAGGAAGGCCATCTGCATTTTGCATTAATGTCCCAATTTTGCCACAACCCCTCCAACATTTATTACTTTCCTTTGCTGTCATTTTAGCCAATCTGCTAGGTGTGAGGTGATACCTACCTCAGAGTTGTTTTGATTTGCATTTCTCTAATTATAAGAGATTTAGAACACTTTTTCATGTGCTTATTTATAGTTTTGATTTCTTTATCTGAAAATTGCCTATTCATGTCCCCTGTGCATTTTGGATAGACTCCGGTTTATGGGAGGGCATGGACAGGAGCTGAACAGGATAAGAAGGGATAGATGTACTCCAGGCTGGAGGATACCCATCAAGGAAATAGATTGAGAAGCAATAGAGCAACTCAATAAGAAAATTTGTTCTGAGTTATAAACACACCAGAGTGGCAATGTGAGGGAGCACTGAATGCGGAAGGAAGAAACAGACAGACAGATACAGAGAGATAGAAAGACAGTGGCACAGAAAGAGGGACAGAACAGAGGGAGAAAGGTCTCTTTGCTTGTTGCCTTGATGCTGGAGACTAAACCAACTAGGAAACGGTTTTAATTTGTGTCCTGTACCCCTCTGGCAATATAATAAAGCCCACTCACCCCTTGGAATAATGTTGTTAATTGTAGAAATAAATTTCAGAATTATAAAGAAAACAAGTTATGTTAAGATCTAGATAGCAAAATATTAAAAAGTCAAGTTCATGGACCTCATGTGAAGAACCTTTGGCTTCGAATTAGCCATTACTGGTTCCCAGGATGAATACCTTTTCTTTCACTGATTGTCAATGCCTTTGTCTCTGTGAGATCTTGTTTCTTCCTACCTCTCCTACCCCCATCTTTCTCCATGTTTCCTTCTAAAATGAATATCATATTAAGACTTTAAAATCCCTGAGAAAGTACAAGGACATCTTAATTTGAGACCATTTAGTATTGAAACTGAACCAATCTCATGAGGGAAAGTAGATTGGATAAGGAATCAAGCTGCCCATCTCTGCTCAGAATTCCTGAGAATTTTTTTTTTAAGGAAAAGGCACGTACACAACCCCTTCTGCTCTGTAGCTCCCACTCCCACTTTACAATCTAATCGTCCTCTTGTGGGAGCTCAGGAGTTGCCTTTTGGTCCCAAAGCCCTCTCCTGACCTTGTAGCCTAATCAGTTTGAGACATAACAGTGGCTGCCTGTTAAGTCATTCGGTGAGGCACACATTCAAGGGTATGCCCTGCAGAGCTGTAGTATTTCTGTTCTTTATTTGCTGAAATTAAAGTGTAAACATTTGACCAGGGCTGTGGAGAAGGCTGCTTAATCTCCTAACTAAATTAAAGCACAATCTGTCCTCCAGACATGCTGGGGGATTTCCCTCTTAATAGAAGATAACAGGATACACTAAAAACAAGAGGCGCCAACCAGATAGCGGCAAAGGGAGCCAGGACAACAGGTTGAAAAATCAGTTCAAAATTCAGTCCTTTCTATAAAGAGATGCTCCCCAGCTCTTAAAGGGGAATGTGTTGTTTATAATATCATTAAGTATTTTTAATTGTGTTCAGCTAACATTTAAGTGAACAGATGTAAGGTAGTTTTGATCACATAATATATTTCGCAGGAATAAGTAATCAAATTCCTGGTAATACTGGAAGAACATCATAAAATCTAAACACGTAACCATTACATATGTAAAATCCAATTATAAAACAGATCACAAAAGAACATTACAGTGCATTGTATATAAATTGATAAAGAAACACAATTGATTCTCACTCGTCTTTTTTTTTTTTTTCCCAAGAGCTCATTCTGAGAACTGCCTACTTCCCATCATATATTCAATGGATGTCCCTGCTCCCATATGATAGAGCCCCATATCATCATCTTCACTCAGCAAGTGTACCTTGGACTGATTTTTAATCTAGACAATAATTTAATAATATAGGGACAGCAGTGGAATTGCTCATTGGCTATGGGAGGCGGGTGGGAGGAGAGGAGAGAAAGAACATGATTCATGTAACTATGGAAAAATCTTTTAAATTAATCAATGAAATAAATAAACTTAAAAAATAATAATATAGGGACAGCTAGGTGGCATCGTGGATAGAGATTCAGGTCCAGAGTCAGGAAGACTGGGTTCATTGTCAGATACTTCCTAGCTTGTGTGACTTTGAGCAAGTCACTTAACTTCATTTACCTAGCTCAGTGGTTCCCAAACTTTTTTTGGCCTACTTCCCCCTTTCCAGAAAAAATATTACTTAGCCCCCTGGAAATTAATCTTTTTTAAATTTTAATAGCAATTAATAGGAAAGATAAATGCACCTGTGGCTATCACTGCCTCCCTGGATCGCTGCAGCACCCACTAGAGGGCGGTGGCGCCCACTTTGGGAATCACTGTCCTAGCCCTTGCCCTACTGTCTTAGAGTTATTGATTACTAAGATAGAAAATAAGGGCTTAAAATGAATAGTATCATATATTATAATAATAATATATAATATATAATTAATAATAACAATGTCATTTGCTGGATCCCATTCTCCTGGGGTCCCCACTCTCAGCATATTGTAGTAAATACCTGTAGCTTTCCTGAGCCAGATGCCACCATATTTCTCTCTTTTGCCAACCCTGGCAGGCAGAGAATTTATTTTTGACTGGTATCATAACATCAATGACACTGGCAATATAGTTGTTGCTATCCAATATTACTAAATTTCACCTTAAGGCTACTTCTAGACTTGGAAATGTTAAATTTATGCAGATCTCAGTTTTTTTTCTGGTACTTTGATAGCTTTAACAAGTCTATTTAAAACAGCATTGTGATGTCAGGTAATAGCCTCTCAGTTGAGGATCACAGTGGCAGAGGATATATTTGAGCATTGCGTTTCATGCCCACATTGATACAGCTTTTTTCTCCAGAGCCAAATCTCCTGATCCCATTCAATAGGACACAGTCTAGTCTGGCTCTGTGAAAGAAACTGCCAGCTAGCAAATTCGTTAAAAGATCTGTCCCTCGTTTAAAAAAAAAAAATGAGGCCGCAGCCATTGAGGTGACAGAATATACTTTATCCTGATCAGGTTTGCTGATTAGCATTAAAAATAATATCTTAGTGCATATTCCAAAATGCCTCTTTATTCTTTTGGGAGCCAATAGACTATCATTTAGTCATTGAACCGAGAAACCATTTTTTATCCTCCAACCAATAGATTGTAACTGACAATCATCAGGAGGCTACCTGGAGCTGGACCAGAGGCTAGAAGCTATTACACTCTTATATCTGAATTCTCCTATAATAGAGATATTTAAATAAATGGCCCAGGCTTCTGGACAAAGTTCACCTTCGAATCTGTTTTTCACCATATCATTAAGATAATGGCGGGACAGATGGCCCAGATTGGTTGATGCCAGAATCCTCGTTCCAGGAGCTACCTGACTGTTGCTACAACTACAAGTGGCAGGTTCAATTATCCATTTTATAGGACAGATATAGAGACTTTATACATACCTCCCCCAAAGAGCCAATATGAAGTCCCTATATCTTTTGTAATTATTCTGTCCAAGAGTTTGAAAATACTGGAGACCACGCCATCCTGAAGATGAAATAAGATGCAGAGTAAGGTAAAAGTATATCTAGGACAGAAGGCAAGGGTTTAAAACAAAATAAAAATAATAGGGCTAAGAGGGCAACCCTGCCTCTTCCCTGCCTGGATGAATGTCTGGTATAAAACCATTTCTGGGGTGGATAGAAGTCTTTCTGTTATAGCAGTGTTTTTCTATAACATCACTTCATTGTGCAAACTGGTCCATTTTAATGCTAAAATATATTGTCTATCATCACGTTTACTACACTAAAATCTTCCTCAGATGGTTCACCGGGGCACAGAGGGTACCATGGGCTCTTGACAGCAAGGATGGAGAAGTATGTTAGAGAGGAAACTTAAGCCCACATCTTCCACTCTGAGACGAACTGAATTTCTGAATTAACTTTATTAATATTCTTAATGCAATCATAAAGAAACCCAAAATGTCAAAAAATGATGAACTACTTTCTTTTAGGAAGAGGAGGAAAAGGCCATGTAGAAATGAACACCAATAGGATACTCAGAATTAGACATAATACTCCAGATCACATCTGCATTTTAAAATTTTTAGCTGGTTCTGGGTACCATATTTAATTCCCTTTTTAATTGTTTGGGATATCTAGATGGTGCAATGGATAGAACACTGTTTGAGTTTAAATCTAGTTGTGGATACTTATAGATGTATGGCCCTGGGCAAGGTGTTTAACCTGATTTCTCTTCTATAAAATGAGGATAATAAGAGAAGCTACTTGCCAGGGTTGTTGTGATGATCAAATGAGATAATATTTATAAAGAGCCTAGCACAGTGCCTGGCACACAGTAAGCACTACATAAATGTGAGCAATTGTTATTGTTACTGTTGTTGATTTTTCAAATATATTCCCCACCCCCACACTTTAAAGTTAATTACCCTTCAATTCTGAGGGAACTTATGACAAAAAAATGTTATCCACCCCCCCAGAGAAAGAACTGTTGGAGTAGGAATGCAGAGGAAAACAAGTGACTTATCACTTGTTTATTTGGGTATATGACTTGGGGGTTTGGTTTTATAAGATCATATGCCCAAAATGAATAATATGGAAATATGTTTTGGGTGATAATACATGTATAAACCAGACTGAATTGCTTGTCAACTATGGGAGGGAGAAGGGAAGAAGGGAAGAAAGGAAGAAGGGAAGAAGGGAGGGAGACAACATGAATCATCTAACTTTTGAAAACTTATGTGGAAATTTATTGTTAAAATAAAATCAAGATAAAAAAGAAAAATAAAGTTAGTTATCCTTAGTGTAATTATTAAAAGGCAGCTTGGCATAACTCATACAGAGTCTGATGGTACACGTTACATGCTCAAAATATCCAGTTTCTGTAAAGAATGGAAAAAAGACATTATCTTTTAGAAGAATCATTGAGAATCTGAATAACTCTTAGAAGGTGGCAACTAGGAGAAAGAATTACAGCATATGACAATCAACTCAAGGCACTGGGAAAGTAACTCTTGGAGAGAAGACTTGTGGTTAGTCACTGAATTATAAAGAAAAGCATAAATGGAGAGTAGTTCGTGACATAATGACTAGATGGGTAAATTATTCAAAGAATCCAACTCTTTTGGGTCTATCTCAGAATGGGACTGGAGATATTTCTTGATCAACAGCTTGATGAAACAGAGATCTGGTACCAAAATCACTTAATAAATCTCAGTTCAACCTCTTAGAAAACAAAGGAACAGGGTGAGAGCTACATCTGGGGAAGGAGATAATAATAATAATAATAATAATAATAATAATAATAATAATGACTAGTATTTATATAGCACTTTAAGATTTGATTCTCAGCAATCTTCTTAGGAACATGTTATTATTATCTCCATTCACATGAGGAAACTGAGGCTGAAACTTATCCAAAGGTATAAGATATTCAAAGCATATATGCATAGGTAGTAAGTCAGGATTTGAACTCAGGTCATTCTGACTCCAAGTCTAACACTATCCATTATTCCACTTAATTCCCCTTATAGAAGGGATATTTATGAAGTTGTTTAAGGAAAGAAGAACTAAATAAGGGAAGAACCTTCTCTGAGGTCCATCAGAAGAATGAGGTCCCACATTCCTACCTCTTAGGAGAAATCAGGCAACTGAACCCTCTCTCTATTTAGCAAATCCCTTTTAAACAACCATCTTCCTGATAGGACCTGAAATTCCAACTAGAAACCAACTAGGGGCAGGTGGATGGCACGGTGGATAGATAGTCAAGCCTAGAGTCAAGAAGAGTTATCCTCCTGAGTTCAAATCTGATCTCAGACACTAGCTATATGACCCTGAGCAAGTCACTTAACACCGTTTGCTTCAGTTTCCTCATCTGTAAAATGAGCCAGGAAAGGAAATGGGCAACCATTCCAGCATCTCTGCCAAGGAACCCCCAAAGGGCAGTTCAGCACAATCCACGCTGAGTCTGAGCATCCATGGTCCCTACCCAGCCTCCAGTGTCTGTAAAGAATGGAGGAAGGCAAGGATCGGATATCAGAAGAGCCACTAAGAATCTGAAGACTCCTCATGATACCTGATGTATGATCTGAGCATCCTCTCTCTTCGGTGCTCTCCTGTCTTCAGACCACCTCCAGGATTGAATTTATTACCCACCTAATTAATTCCCTTCTTCGGATGTCTCTATGGATTTCTGCATTTGACCTCAGAATGATTTGCTCCTTATTATCAGCTTCATAGTTTTTACTCCCTTTTATTAGTCACCTATTAATCCTACCCGAATCCACCTTTCTCAGCATGGAAGAATCAGAAA
>NC_058131.1:653557644-653590214 GCF_016433145.1 Gracilinanus agilis | reverse complement strand
TATATATATATATATATACATATATTTATAAGAATGTATAACATTATTCTGAGAAGAAGTACATGTGGGTTTCACCAGATTGCTAGAAGACCACAACATAAAAACAATTAAAAACTCCTCTCTTGGAAGAAGTCTACAAATCTTCATTCAATAGCAGTCTATTTGGGTCATCCAAGATGACCTGCTTTTCATTTTTACCTGGTTTGACCCTCGTAGCTTCTTATGTCACTCGCTGGTTTTGAATTCTAGATTCTGTTTCAGGAGCTCCATGTCTACCACTTCCAACCCTGGCTTAACCTGAGCCATATAACCTTTGCTACTGGTTTCAACTGGCTAACTCTAGAACTCCTGGTCTTGTTCAGATTCTATTCAACTTTTCTTGGTCTGGTTCCTGCCTTCCTTGTTCCCCAGCTTTATACCTTGAGTCCTAAAGGCAGCTAGACCTGTCTCCGTCCTCTGGCTTTGTTGTAGTTTTCATTATAATAACAGTTATCATTTCTAAGGGCAGTTCAGTAAATACAGTGCTGAAATTGGAATCAGGAAGATTTATTTCCCTGGGTTCAAATCCAGTCTCAGACACTTATTAGCTATGTGACCCTGGACAAGTCACTTAATATTATTTGCCTCAGATTTTTCATCCAGAAAATGAGCTGGAGAAGGAAACGGAAAACCGTGCCAGTATATTTGCCAAGATGGGGAAATGAAGTCAAATGTGTCTGAAAAATAACTCAACAATAAGCATTTCTTTTCTTTAAAATTTTATATTTATTTTATTTCAATAACAAACTTACACATAAATTTTCCAAAGTTATATGATTCATGAACAACAAAAAATTCTAAAGTGATTTATAAAGTAACTATAGAGCATTGAATTCTGGTAATAGCCGAAGGTCACAGGTAGAAAACTATATCCGCTGGCTAAAGAATCAGCCACAATAATGGGCAACCTGTAGTGGTTCCAGGAAGAAGCTGGAGCAGAAAGAGGGGAAATAGGAGAGACTGGGGCTCTACACAATTAATATCTAAGAATTTAGAATCTGTCAGCCCACTCCAGCAATGAATACACTGGTAAATATAACATGCTCTCAAATAACTGGAAGAAAGGAGAAAACTAGAATCAGGATGATATATGGAATTATGATAGTTAGGGAAAGTGAATTTAATTTTACAGCTTGTTAAGTGCAATTTTGATTTTTGATCTATAAAAGAAAAAACAATATGAAACTGGCATGGCATCACAAAGTAAAAAGAGAACTTATTTATGACTTGAAAAATTCAAATTATATTTGAGTTTCTTTTCTGTTCAGTCATTTTAGTCATGTCTGACTTTCAATGACCTCATTTGGGGTTTTCTTGGCAAAGATACTTGAATGGTTTGCTATTTCCTTCTCCAGTTCATTGTAAAATGATGAGGACCTGAGGCAAATAGGGTTAAGTGACTTGTTCAGGGTCACACAGCTAATAAGTGTCTGGACCAAATTTGAACATGTGAAGATGAGTCTTCCTGACTCCAGGCCTGGCACTTCCACCACACCACCTAGTTACCTGGTTGTCTCATAAATTATTCATCTAATACTGATTTGACTTTAGGAAAACCTAATTTAAAACCCAGTATGGTGATGCATGTCTATAATCCCAACTACCAGGGAGGCTGAGAGTTCTTGAAAGTCTTCAGCTCAGGAGTTCTAGGCTGTGATGAGCTATGCAGCCTGATTGTCTACACTAAGTTCAAGCTCATCATGGTGATTTCCAGAGAGCAAGGAACCACTAAAACCCCCAAGGACTAAAACCCCAGGCCAGAAACAGAACAGGTCAAAGTCTTTTTTTTGGCAATCATTATTGGCACTGTACTGTGAGTAGCCCCTGCATTTCTAACCTGGACCAGATGAGGAGATCTAGTCTTTATAAAAGAAGGAAAAGGGGGTAAATAGCTCAGTGGCTAGAGAGCCAGGCCCGGAGATGGGAGGTCCTGAGTTCAAATATGGCCCCAGATACTTCATGGCTGTGTGAAACTAGGGAAGTCACTTAATCCCCATTGCCTTGCCTTTACCACTCTTCTGCCTTGAAACCAATATATATTGTATTGATTTTAAGGGTGAAGGTAAAAGTTTTAAAAAAGTTAAAAAGAACACAGAATCTTATTATATTATAGAAGGGACCGAGGAGGTCATCTAGTTCAGTGCAAAACTGAATAATCTGCCTCCCTTACAAGTGGGTTTCCAACCTCTACTTTTAGTCTTCCAATGTTAGAGAAATAGCTTTTATGAGCCCATTCAACTTTAGAACAAATTCAATTAAAAAATTAACAAATAATTATTAAGCATTTATTAATGCATGCCAGGCACTGTGTCAGATGCTGAAGATGCAAAAACAAAATGGAAAAAGTCCCTATCTTCAAGGACCTTGCCTTCTGGGCCACCTTTAATTTTACAGCTACTTTGTCCCATCTTGAATTAAAATTGGACTCTCTTTAGCTTTTACCTATTGGTCCTAATTTAAAGAGAAAGTGAGGCCCCTGGCTTTGTGCAGCTCTGGCTCAGTGTCTCAAGTTTCTTCCCACTCAAAATCTACTTCCATTCAGCTACCAAGGTGCTTTTGCCCAAGTAGGTGTAACTATATGGACTCCCTGCTCGGTAAAATCCAGTGGCCTCCTACTCCATCCAGAATCCAAAGCAGAGTCTTGTTGAGCTCTTATGGGCCTTCACAACCTGACTGCCTTATTCTTCCAGTGTTCTCAGACCTCACTCCCCTTCAAACATGGTACAAACTAGTAATCCTGGCTTCTTTGACATTCTTTACACATGACAACCCATCTCCAGACACCGTGCTTTTATTCTGGGGGTATCTCACACCTGGTAGGCTCTGTTTTCTAACCTTGGCTTCAGCATCCTTGGGTCCTATCAAAACTCGGCTCAAATATCTCCTTATGGAGGAATCTTTCCTCCCCCATCCTCCTCTCAGTCATTTGAACCTTCCTTTCTAAGATTACCTTCCTTCGACTCTGTACTTATCTTTTACAGACCTATTTGTTGACATGTTGTATCCTTCATGGGTAGGTAAACTCAAGGAAACAATATCCATCCTTGAAGAACATCGTTTCTGTGTTTCTGCCTTTTTTTGTTTCTCTGGCCACTAAGCCCCCAATAAATATACTTGTTGATTGACTGGGTGACCGATTGGGTGCTGAGTCTTCATGGAGTTCATAGGGTGATGGGCAAGGCTAGGAGACAAAAAGGACACTGCACTCACTGGTGAGCTACTCAGCTTACTTTTGCTGTGTTCATTGCTTGGGGTCCACGGCTTTCTTTGCTTATATAGAATAGGGTCGTTCTGTTTATGTCGTCTGGAAAGTGGGGTCCCCTTCTGGGACCTGCTTGTCTATGTAGATAGCCAGAGGTCCTCGGCACTAATCCTGTATAACCAGAGCTAGCTGAAGGCTAGTAAATGGGGACGAAATTTGTATCACAGCCTCCTGCTCGAGGCAATCAGTCTGAGTTCAGACTTTTATCATAGCCTCATTTATCTCCAAACTATTTAGTCCGACCCCCCACCCCTTTTATAGATGAGGAAATTGAGGACCAGGGACTCAAAGTGACCCAGGACACACAGATAGTATCAGAGATGAGATTTGGATCTAGACACTTTGATTCCTGAGCTGGCACACTTTCCACTGGACAACAAATGGGGTAGATGTCTTCCATGATAACACCCATATGACCCAGATCAAATTGCTTACCATTTCCTGGGGGGAGAGAGGAAAGGGAGACAATTTGGATCTTATAATTTCAGAAAATGTATATTGAAAATTGTTATTACGTGTAATTGGGAAAATAATTTTTTTAAAACAAATGGGGTGTCAAGGGGAGGGGGAGTAGTAGGAATCAGTTTGGTCCCGAATGGGCAACTCTGTCCATAGGTTATTCTAGAGTTGATTTTTTATTTTATTTATATTATTTTATTGGCCACAAACCTGGGGATAAATACTCTTTTTCTGGACAATGAGTAATATTATAGCTCAATTTTTCCTTGCCAGAAGAGCCAGAAAGTTGCTAAGCAGATCATTCATCCCAGCAGCTAGCAAAGAAGGTTTTTGAATAACCACAAGGGCTCTCTCCATCCCTGCCCCCAGCTTCTCTGCCCCTGACAGTTAGAAAGCTCTACTGCAGATTTGGACATGACAGCCATTAGCCATTAGCCGTTAGTTAGCTGGGGAACATTCAGATTCCTGGGATGCAGGGCTGAGTCTGAGGCGAGGAGGGGATGGGGACAGGGGGAGGCAGAGCAGGAGAGAAAAATGGAGCTGCATAACCTAAAACAGCCCTGGTGTGGATCTTCCCATGTGCACACGCTTCCTCTAAGCCTGGTGATTCATTCGCTTGCCATTAGGAGAGGTGCCACTATTCTGTATCCTTTCTATTATTTATAACCCGGAAGGGAAGAAGGCAGCCTAGGGAACTCTCTAGTGCCAGTAACTGGATTCGAGAAAGAGCTCACTAGTGAAACCGGGCTTGGGAGGACCCAGAGGCAACGGGTGCTGCTAGAAGAGTTCCAATTGCTTTGGCTTAGCCGGTTATGTCATCCTCCAAAGAAAGAATGATGGATTGGGCCAGGAATGGAAGAAAGGCTTCGTCTGTTGCCAGAATTGAAGTTTTCATAAATTCCTATCCTGGAATATTGCACTGTTCCCAATATAGGACTGTACAACCTGAGTGTGGTCTATAGTGAACGTTATTTTTAACTCTGTGGATATATATGAATATATTCATAAATATGCATATATATTTATGGCTTTAATTTGGAAAAAAAGGCTCTGATTTTAGGATATTGCCTATATTTAGTGGCAGGGGAAGAAGGCTTATATCTGAACCAATATACAGAATAAACAAGTAGGATTTCAGAATTGAACAAGACAGGAGGCATCACCCAGTCCAGTGATTCTCAAACTGTTAAACAATTCCAAATCGCCATCCTGCCACCACTACTCTGCTGTTATCCTTTGATTGAGCAAATCTGTAATGACAAAAAAACGGCAATTCTGAGTGACTAGAGAGACTCACAAACCCCTTTAGAATAACTCAGTGGACCTCAGTTGGGCACCACTGATCTCATCCAAGACTCTCTTAAGGTAGATGATTAAACTGAAGCCTAAAGAGGTTGTGACTTGCTTAAAATTATATAGCTAGTCAGTGATAAAGTGGAACCACGTTCTTGTTTTGCTGGGCTTCATCAAAAAGATTAGACAGTGTAATTTCTAACCAAGAACATTACCATCTCAGAAAAATTTACATCAGTAAGTGACCCAAAAGATAAGAGCAAGACAAGTGGTGAATGTGAGATGGCTATACCATATACTCCTTATAAAGACCTGTGATCAAGAAATGGAGTAAAAGATAGTAAGAAGGGGGTAGCTTGTTGGCTCAGTGGATAGACACCCAAGCCTAGATGTGAGAGGTCCTGGGTTTAAATATGGCCCCAGATACTTCCTAGCTGGGTGACCCTGGGCAAGTCATATAACCCCCATTTCCTAGTCCTTACCACTCTTCTGTTTTGGATCCAATACTTAGTATTGATCCTAAGATGGAAGGTAAGGATTTTCTTTCAATTATTTATTTATTTATTTATTTATTTATTCATTCATTCATTTATTCATTCATTCATTCATTCATTTATTTGTTTGTTTGTTTGTTTGTTTGTTTTAAACCCTTAACTTCTGTGTATTGGCTCCTAGGTGGAAGAGTGGTAAGGGTAGGCAATGGGGGTCAAGTGACTTGCCCAGGGTCACACAGCTGGGAAGTGTCTGAGGCCAGGATTTGAACCCAGGACCTCCCGTCTCTAGGCCTGGCTCTCAATCCACTGAGCTACCCAGCTGCCCCCGGAAGGTAAGGATTTTTAAAAAAAAGTTATTAAGAAGCTCATTTGCCCAGAAAGAGGGGTATACCTATCATTTAATAAGATAATTAGGCATGACAGGTGGCCAGCCTGAGAGTTTTGCACTGACATCCATGAAATAGTAAAAGAACCAGAGAAAAGTTTACAATGTGTATATAACATATTCACGATAAGACATGGACAAAATATTGAATCCAGAGGATAGATGATGAAATACTTTACTGTAGCCTGGACCATAGGGAAAGGCGACACATATAAAAAGTGGCAGACAGGGATGGATTTCATTGCTGTATCCATCAATTTGCTAAGAAATGTCAATCATTGTTCTAGTCAATAGCACATAGGAGAATCCGAACAAGGGATCGAATCGAAAATCCTGGAGATCTTTCATAAAATCTATATACCCATACGTGTGTGTGTATGTATATATGTATACACACATAACATGGCGCTAGGAAGAAAGGAAGCCCAAAGGTGTAGCCAGCCTTGTAGTCAGGGAGATGTGGGCTCAAGTCTCACATTGATTGACACCCAGGTATCACCCAGTTTCTTATTTTGAGTCATCCTCCATTGTCCTTGCCCCTGATGTACATAACCAGTTGCCTGATCTCCTCCTTCCTACATCCATGACTTTCCTAACATCCTTCCTCTTCTTTCCATTCCCAGAGCCACTCGCTCACTTCAAGATCTCACCTCCAATGGGTTGTTAAACTAGCTTCCAAATTGTTCTCTCTGCCACTAGTCTCCTCTCATCAATTCATCCTCCAAAGAGCTGCCAAATGGATTTTCCTAAAGAACGAGTCTGACTCTGCCACTCTCCTGCTGAAGAAGCTTCAGTGGCTCCCAATTGTCTCTGGGATAAAATACAATCTGATCTGTCGGCATTATAGGCTCCTTGCAATCTGGCTTTAATCCATCTTTCTAGACTGACTCTACTATTTCTCAGTCCCCTGGATAAATGCTTCCAGTCCCTCTTCTGTTATTTACATTGGATTTACTTTATATATAGTTTCTATTTCTTCATCAATGTATATTGCTTCCTTAAACCCAAGGAGAAGGTAAGCTCTTTAAGGCCCCAAACTGGTTTTTGTTTGGTTTTTGTCACAGAAGGATTCATACTTAGTATAATGTCTAGCACATAATATATGCTTAATAAGCGCTCCCTGAATTGAATAGAATTGAATATTGATCTGTGGCATCTATAACAAATCATTCAACTTTTCTGTGTCTAGTCAACTTTCTAAAATGATAATTTAGAGCCCAGTTGATTCATATTAATGGAGAAAATGTCTGGTTGAAGTTACACATGGGATAATCAAGTTTTAAAACACTATATACGTTATTTCATTACGTGTTCACAGTCATTTTATGAGCTAGGCCGTGAAAGTATCACTATGTCAATTTTATAAAGAGAAATTGAGGTTGGGAGAGGTAATGACTTGGGATTGAGATCTTGTCCTCCTGCAACTGATTATTTGGGCAGTCACTTTAAGTCAGACGCTTCTAGTGATGTCCAGCTCAAATAGAAATGGATCCCTGAGATGTAGGCTCTAAATGATCACTCTAATACAAATATTAATAATATGTAAATAGGTCTTGATCAATGATGCATGTAAAACCCAGTTAAATTGCTCGTTGGCTATGGGAGGGGAGAGGACAGAGGCGAAGGAAAGAATACAAATCATGTAACCATGGAAGAATATTCTATATTAAATAATTAAATAAATAAAAGAAATGGATCACTGAAAGTCTGAGTTCAGATCTCACCTTTGACATTAGCTACTTGTGTGAACTAGAACATGGAGTGTTCTTGGCAAAGATATCTGAGTGGTTTGCTATTTCCTTCAGTGTGTCCCCATTTTACAGATGAGGAACTAAAGCAAATAAAGGTTCAGTGACTTGTCCAGGGTCACATGCAGTGTTTGAGGCCAGATCTGAACTCAAATCTTCCTTGACTTGAGATGCAGTACCCTATTCACTGTTCCTCCTAGCTGTCCCATAAGTGTACTTACACTTTGGTTCAGAAAATCAACCTCATGAATACAAGGTGACAGAGGCAATAGTTAGATTTGGGAGTCTTAGTAGATTACAAACTCAATATGTCAATAGTGTAATATGGTAGCCAAAAAGAGCTAATGGGATCTTGGGCTCTAGAGTGAGAGGTGTGGTTTCTAAGAATAACAAGGAGTTAATTTTCAATCAATCAGTAATATCTATTGGGAGCCTCCTATGTGCCAGACCCTGTGTAAGTGCTGGGTATATAAAGAGAGGCAAAAGAGTCCTTGTCCACAAGAAGCTTAGAATCTAATGGAGAGACAACATGTAAACAAATGCATCTACACTGTGCCTTTTAAAAATTACTCTAAGACCTGGGAGACTACATATCTCCCAGGACTCCCTGCTACAACTTTCCCAACACCTCTCACTTCCTTTGTGAGAGGTGTTGGAGAAAGTATAAGAGAGAGGGTTTTGGAGCCTTTTAAGTCTTGAGCCTGGAGGCTCTAAGATCCTGGGCTCTCTCTACCCAGGAGGCAGAGGAGACCCTCTTTCCCTACCTAACCTTTCCCTTTCCTAATCTAAATAAAACCTAGTTATTCTAAACCCTAAGTTGCTCTCTGATCTTTTAATTGAGCCCCAAAGGGCTCTGGTCAATTCCCAGCTTCCAGGCGGGGGGCTGCAACCTTCCCTTCCCTTCCTCTACCTTCCTCTCTCCTTTCTCCCATCCATCTTTCCTCCTACCTTCCTCCCTTCACCCTCACTTCAACACCAGTGAACCTGTAGGCTAAATAGGAAATAATTAACAGAGGGAAGGCAATAGAACTTAGAGGAGATGGGGAAGGCTTCCTGTAGAAGATAGGATTTTAGTTGTGACTTAAAGGGTAGGGAGGTGGGTAGTTGGAGTAGAAGGACTAAGGAGGGATGGTTTTGTTGCACTTGGCTCTGGTTGTAGGGATATAGAGTAACTCCTATGATCCTCATTTGACTGACTGGGAAACTGAGGTTCAAGATTGGTGACATGACTTACCTGAAGTCACAAGGTTAGGAGATGATAGAATTGGGACTGGAATTCAGGTTTTCTTTCTTTCTTTTTTTTTTTAATTTAGAATGTTTCCCCATGGCTACATGATTTGTGTTCTTTCCCTCTCCCCCAAATCCCCCCCCCCACACACACTGTAGCCAATGGGCAATTCCACTGGGTTTTACATGTAGCATTGATCAAGACCTATTTCCATATTATTTGATAGTTGCACTAGGATTGATTGTTTAGCATCTACATCCTCAATAATATCTCCATCAACCCATGTGTTCAAACAGTTGTTTTTCTTCTGTGTTTCTACTCCCACAGTTCTTCTCATAAGTCCCTCAGCATTGTTCTGGGTCATTGCATTGCTGCTAGTAGGGAAGTCCATTATTTTCGATTGTACCATCAGTCTCTGTGTATAATGTTCTCCTAGTTCTGCTCCTTTCAACTCTGCATCAATTCCTGGAAGTCATTCCTGAACTCAGGTTTTCTGAATCCAAAGTCTAGTGGTCTATCAGTTATTACAGTCTGATCCAAAAAGGGATGCAATAGACTCACAATCTCTAATCTCTATGTGCCCTTTACTCTGAGTAGTCACAGGGAGGAATAGCTCAGGAATAGGGGTCACTGCAGTAGCAAACTCAGACCTAGTTTCTGATCACATTTTCCTAATCAAACATCCAGATATATGTTTTGAAAAAAGGTCTTCTTTCTTTAAATAGAAGGAAAGAAAAAGAGAGAAAGTGAGAAAGGAAAAAAGAAAGAAAGAGAGAAAGGAAGAAAGGAAGGAAGGAAGGAAGAAATAGAAAGGAAGAAAAGAAGGAAGAAAGGAAGAAAGGAAGGGAAAAGGAAGAAAAAGAAAGAACAAAAGGAAGGAAGGAAGGAAGGAAGGAAAAAACAAATGGCAGCAGAGATGGAGCACCACACCTCAAAAGTCCTGAGTTTGAGCTCAAACTCCAACACTTACCTATTTGGGTTACCTTGGGCAAGTCATTGCCATCTTTATGGCTCAGTTTCTACCTCTGTAATACCTCTGGGAATATTAACAGTAATATAATCTACCTCGTGAGTTTATTGAGAGAAAAGCATTTTTAAGTGCTAAAATATGAGCTGCTGACATAGCAACATTAATTTTGTTTTAATAATCAATTAGCTTAAGCCTATATTTATTAACATTACATAAATGCTTTACTTTAATAGACTGGTTTTCTTTTAATGCTCACCCCCTAGTGGTCTTTGCATAGATTATAAACTCTTCAGAGGCAGGGACTCTGAGAATTTTTATTTGTACCCCCTAATATCTACAGTGCCTGATACCTAGTAGGTGCTTTAATAAATGTCATTGATTGAGGGCAAAGTAATTGGCAATCTTTAAGAAAACACAGTTGCACTAGTGATTGAGAAATGACTGGAGGCAGGAATGTTTCAACACCAGGGTCCCTGGATTCAGCAATCTGACTCAGCCAGACTGCTGATGGTTTCCATGCAACATGTGGCTCTTCCTAATATACACCTGGAGTCCATTGACCCAGTGGCCTGACCCAGACATCAGCTCTTTACTGTCCTTCTACTGGCTGGCTCCGCTAAAAGGTGATTAGTGTCCTGTGGAGCCTTCAGGTGTTGACTCTAGCTGTGTACAGGTTAAACATAACCACCAATAAAGCCGGGTCATCTCTGGGCCATAGAACCCATGTTTGCCATGGGGCAAGGGGGAGAGGGTTGTCAAGGTCCATCAGACTGCTGGGTCTAACCAGATGTCCTGAATCTACCTCCTAGAGGGAGGCAGATTTATCAGCAGCCTTACTGACAAAACACTTCTCTAGATTGTGTGGCTGTCATTTTAGTCTCCCAACATCCCCTTTGTACCAAAGGTATTAACTTTTCATTTTATTTCTAGTAACTTCTATAAGCATAGACCTTGCCAAGGATCCACAAAGAATCATAGTATGTTTATAAACGAGAAGATCGAAGATCCTTTAGTTCCTTAGAGAAGGAAATGATCTCAGAGATCAATTAGTTCAATGAACAGAGAAGAAAATTGAGACCCATAGAGGGAAAGGGAATCATTCAAGGTCACAAAGCTGGTTAGTGACGGAGCCAAGCCCAGAGCCAAGGTCCTCCTATTTCCACTTTTCCATTTAGGACTATAACAGAGATGGGACTTGACTTGGGTTTTCTGAACTCAAATCCAATGGTCCATCATCTATTATAGTTTGATCAACAAGGGGTTAAAATATACTCACGAAGCTTCTTTGTGTCCTCTATTTCCAATAGTCCTTTCTAGATAGCAGTGACCCAGAGGTCTTTCCACATGGACGTTGGTGATTTTCATGATCTCCATGGCCAAAACAAATTGGCCTTCCCATATGACATTCCCTCTCCTCTCCAGGTCTTTCCACTGGCTGTCTCCCATGGCATTCCATATATATATGCGTCTACCTCTTAAATCTCTCATTTCCTCCATACTTTAGTTCCAACACCATCTCCTATATGAACTCTTTTCTAACCCCTCTACAGATTCTAGCACCCCATTTCCCTCCAACGGCTCCCCAATCCCTCTCCTCCACCATTACCTCATATGTATTTGCTTTATGCCAATATATATAAAAGAATGGTAAAATCTTCAAGGGGAGAAACTTCTTTTATGCTTATCTCTATGCACCTGCCCCAGGACCTAGTCAAGTTGACTGGTTGGCACCATGCTGGCCCTCTAGATCAGTGGTTCCCAAACTTTTTTGGCCCCTTTCCAGAAAAAATATTACTTAGCATCTCCTGTCACATACTATCACTGCCCCCAAATGCACCTGTGGCCATCAACACTCCCCACATTGCTGCAGCACCCACTAGGGGGCAGTGGCACCCACTTTGGGAATCACTGCTCTAGGTGCTTTTGTTTTATGAAGCTAAAATTCATGCCATTGCTCATGAATACTCTTTTACTATCACTTTGCTAAAGTTCTCTCACATTGTGCAAATGGGGCCAACCACGTGACGAGGCTAATGGCAAAATAATAATAATAATAATGATGATGATGATGATAACAACAACAATAATAATAGTAAATTTCTCATATTCTAAGCTGGGGGGTCCATGGATAGATTTCAGGGGACCCATAAATTTGGATGGGAAAAATTATGCCTTTATTACAACACAATGAATTTTCCTTATATTTCCATTTTATATATTTAAAAACATTATTCTGAGAAGGGGTGCATAGGCTTTACCAAATTCTAAAATGGAGCCAGGACACATATAAAATGCCAAGAATTCCTGCATTAAAGGATCCCAGTCATAGGACCATAGAATTAGAGGTAGGAGGGACCTAAAGGGTGTATAGTCCAGTCCCTTCATTATATGATGAGAGAAAGCCAAGGCCAAGAGAGTTTAAGTGACTTTCCCACAGAAAGTAAATAGCTGAAATTGGAACTAACCCAGAAACTCTGATCTCAAATCCAGCTTTCTTTCCATTTTTTTTCTGGGAATTAGCAACTGTTGGATTTCTCTCTGACTCTTAATTTCTGTCCTTCTACCTGAGTGTACACATTTCTCCTGGGACAGTGGAGTCTGGGAATGTTTGGGCAGTTCAGGGCTTCACTTATTTCTCTTATTTCTTTGTTTTCTCAGTAAAGGGTCACTTGACCCAGCAAGATAAAGATATCCTTGATCCCCAGTTCATATAGCTCTTGAGCCAGAGAGACAGTGGGGTCTGTTTACAGTGGCTTTTTGAATTTTGACCTCAAACAATTAACAAGTCACACTCATCAAAAATACCCAGAAAGGAGAAAAAAAGGTACTTTTTCAAATATCCTGTGAGTAGCAGATGTAACATTTGGCCTGTAAGAGGCTGGAGGTTGTGTTAGGCCTTTGTGAAACCATAGACTTCCCAAGCATCTTTGGCTTTCAAAGGCTATCTTCCTCCCAACTGGGCTTCACGTATAGACTCACATGCTGAAGGACGAAAGGGTTGGTTTGGACTGTGGAGACCCAAAGAGTACCACTATGGAATAGTGGAAAGAGAAATAGGCCTGGAGACAGGAGGGGATTGGGTTTGAATCATATCATCAACTACTTGTGAGACCGTGGGGGGCAAATCTCTGCACCTCAGTCTCCTCATCTGTAAAATGGCGATGATGATATCTCTAACATTTATCTCACTGGATAGTTGTGAGAAGAAAATAAAAAAATACAATGTGTCTCAAGTTTTAATAGCTTATGTCTGTACCAAGAATTTTGGGTCACCTTGCAAATATAAAAGCAGTTGGCCAACTTCAAAATGTCTCATAAATATTAACTATTACTAATATGAAATCTGACTGTTTCTATTCATATTATTAATATTCTATTGATATTACTAATATGAAACCTGGCTATGAGATAGAGCACACTGGGATGGGCTCCTTTTTTGCATAATTACACAATCTCTGGCCCCTTCACCCCAAAGTGTTGGGTGGTACATCATCAACATTTCAAGTTCAAATTTATTTTGTTTTGAGAATATTGCTAATTGGAGGCATCTTTGTGGTTAGAACCAGGGCTCAGAAGTAACCAATCTACATGATAAAAATAGGAGACATTCATTTCTTTTCTTTTTAGTATTAAAATGTGAAATTCAGCTCTTTTTCTCATCCCAAATGGGCCAAAAATAGCCTGGCAAAGAAATGTGGACAGTCTCTTGTGGAAGGTTTCTCAACTAATTCTCTATATATAGAAAATCTGCCTGTTCTTCAGAGGAGTTCCCCTATCTTTAAAAGCCAATGAATGCTTCTAGCCCCTTTCAGAGATATATGGCCACTCCAAGGCCCTACCTATGTTTGGGATCCAAGGACTTGAGTACAAATCCAAGTTCTGCTACCATTTGGTTCTGGATTTGGAATTAGAAGTTCAAATTCTGAATTCTGTGAGAGATCTTAAGCAAGTCACAGACCTTTTCTAAACCACATGGTATTTCAATACAATTAATTTCCTCTGTAATCTTACAAATCACATTTTACATGTTTCAAAACTTTATTCTAAGAAGGGCCCTATAGGCTTTACCACACTCCAAAAGAAGGATTTTATGGCACTCACAAAATTCTAAGAATTCCTGCTTTTAAGAATCACAAAAGGGGCATCTAGATGATTCAGGGGATAGAGAGTTCCAGGCCTGGAGACAGGAAGTCCTGGGTTCAAAACTGGACTCAGACACTTCCTAGCTATGCCACCCTCGACAAGTCATTTAATCCCAGTTGTCTAGCTCCTTATTGCTCTTCTGCCAAAAAATGATTATTCTAAGACAGAAGATAAAGGCTTAAAAAACAACCAAAAAAGGATTACAATCATAGGACCATGGAATTAGAAGAGAGGGACCTTGGAGGGATAGTGCAGTCCCCTGATTATATGATGAGAGAAAACCAACGCCAAGAGAGTTGATGTGACTTTGCCAGAGTCTTCCAGGTCAGGGGATGGGACTCCATGATCTTCAAGGATCTTTTCAGGAGAGGTCTATGATCCAAAGGGTTGGGCAACAAGGGAGATTTGAATTTTAGATAAGATGTTTGGCATCAACTTCACCCAGCTTAGATTAGAAGGCAGAATAGAAGATGTCACTATGGACTTGGAGTCAGGGAGGCTTTTTTGTTCAGGTTTTTTTTTTTGAAAAGGAGTTTAGATTCCAAGTCCAACTTTTATTGCAGAATGGAATGGAAAAAGAGGTGAGGTAGAAGCCCATGCTGGGGTCCTTAATAGATCAATGGGCAGAAGGTTTCCCCAAAGGTTTTTTTGTCCCTACTTCACTGGGGACAGAGAGTTTGAGAATGAGTTGATGCTATTGGCACCCAAAATGTTATAAGTCATCAAAGCCTCCCAACCCAGAGCGATGTCAGAAGATAAGCCCCAGAGACTGCTTCAGCTTAAGAAGACCAGAGGAGGAGATAGATGAAGGGGCAAAGGAGAAGGGTTTCACCCTTCCTCAAAGTTCATTGGAGATGGGAAGAACAGTCCATGGGGAGAAGGAAAAGGTGAGAAAGAGTGAGGCCTGGAAGAAGACCAGTAGGGTCTCTTCCAACTCTGCAATCCTATAAGACAAAATAACAGACAATACACATATATCTGCAAAGCATTTTCTGCATGTTTTCATTTCATTTGAGTCCCATTATCAATCTTGTAAGGTTGATACTACAGATACTATAATCACTCTCTGGTGCTTATTCTTCTCACCTGCAAAATGATGGGATTTGGCCTAAGGAATCACTGAGGTCTCTTCAGATTCTAAACCTATGATTCTACTGTTGAAAGAAAAATTCTCTCCCCTTTGGGGTTTTTACCCTGGTAAATGAGACAAAACTCAAGATAATAAATGAAAAAGAGTTTATTAAAAATATGACAAGGTTTTTGTGGTGGCAAAAATCTAGAAAATGAGGGTATGCCCTTCAACTGGGGAATGGCTGAACAAATTGTGGTATATGCTGGTGATGGAATACTATTGCACTCAAAGGAATAATAAACTGGAGGAATTCCATGTGAACTGGAAAGACTTCCAGGAATTGATGCAGAGCGAAAGGAGAAGAGCCAGAAGAACATTGTACACAGAGACCAATACATTGGTAAAATAGAATGTAATGGACTCTGTACTAGCAGCAATGCAATGACCCAGGACAATTCTGAGGGATTTATGGTAAAGATGCTACCCACATTCAGAGAAAGAACTACAGGAAAGGAAACACAGAAGAAAAGCAACTGCTTGAACACATGGGTTGAGATGGACATGATTGGGGATGTAGACTTGAAACTACCACAACAATACAACTATCAACAATTTGGAAATAGGTCTTGATCAATGACACATGTTAAAACCAGGGGAAATGCGCATTGACTATGGGGGGGGAGGTCAGAGTGTGAAGAGGAAAGTAAGAGCATGAATCATGTAACCATGTTAACTTTTCTAAAAAATAAATATTATTAAATGTTAAAAAAAATATGACAAGGTAAGCAGTCCAATGACAGGCTGATCACTGGAGTTGAGCCCAGATAAAAGGATGGGCAGTTTTTAAAATAAAACTTTAGTAAAGGGACAGACAAATTTTAATAGGTTCCAAACAGCCCAAAGAGGCGTGCTTATGCAGTTTGTGTCTCCCCCAATATGTGACGCTTTACAGGCAGGACAGGTGGGGTACTTGACTTGCCTGCATGCCAAATCTCAGAGAATAGGAAATGCAGACCCAGAGATGAACCTCCTCCCAAGTCTGGGATACAATGGGTCAAAGTCAAGATATTTTTCAATACTATGAAATCTTCATTTTACAGATGAAAAAATTAGTCAGAACATGAGATTTTCCTATAGTCATACAGCAAGTAATGCCAGAGGCAAAATGTTAGCCTATATCCTTCTGATTCCAAGTCCAGTAACCATCCTTAAGTCATGTAATTATCTTAAAGGCATTTAGGAAGGTGCAGAATTAAGTGCCATGTTGGTCCGAGGGGAAATGATTGCTAGTCCTTTGGGAAATGATGGAATCCAGGAGCACAATATAATATAACAAATTAAATAACATTATTAAGTTCCTTTTATATGCTGAGTATGCTGCTAGGAGGAACATGGCTTCAAGAAGATATACTCTTTAACATTCTAGGAATTTGCAACTCTAGGAATTGGGGGATAAGGAACCAATACAGATAATACAGATAATATTAGATGTTAAATGTTTTGAAGTGTCTTAAACAATATGTAAAGTAAGCATTAGTTGAGGGGAAGCTAGGTAGAGTGCTAAGGCTGGAGTCAGGAGGACCTGCCTGGGTTCAAATCTAGCTTCAGGCACTGACCCAGGGCAAGTTACCTAATTGCTATTGCCTAGCTCTTTCTGCTCTTCTGTCTTAGAGAAGATTCTAAACCAGAAGCTAAGGGTTTAAAAAAAAAGAAAGAAAGCATTACTAGATAGAACAGAGGAAGGCATGACAAAAAGGAAGGGGCAATGTGGTTCCATGAAAAGAGAATTGGTTTGGGAGTTAGAGATAGAAAGCAGAATTCCATTTCTGCCATTTGTTAATCATATAATCTTGACGAGTCATGTCCTGGGTCTTCACTTCCCCATCTGTATAATGAGAAGGCTTGCTTCTATTAATGGGTGTTAATAGACTAGAAATGTCCTTTCTAGCTCTAATCTATCATTCTACAATGGACGAGCCTATGAAGGTTTCCAAGTGGACAGAAGTGAGGAGGAACACTTTCTAGGCATAGAGATCATACAACAACATGGAGGTGGGAGTCGATGGGACTAGAGAAGAAGGAATGAATATAAGATTTAGGATAACTCACTGGAAATGAGAGGTCAAGGGAAAAGGAAGAGCCAAAGCCAACTCCAAGGTTTCAAATGTGAAAGACTACCCAGTCTTACCCAGGTGATCCTGACAGAAACACTAAAGTCAGAAGGAGCAGGTTCAGATGGAAAGACCAAGCACAAGCTGTCAGTTGTGAACATGTTGGACTGGAGGTACAGATGAGACTTCCGGATGAGGAATGTCAAATAGACATCTGGAGATGTGGATCTAGAGCTCAGAGTTCCTGCTGGCCTCTGTTTTTCAACCATATTCAAGAGTAAGGTAAGTTGAAGAGTTATTCTTGGTTAAACTGGTGGCAGAAAAAAATTGGAAAATGAGGGGATGCCCGTCAATTGGGGAATGGCTGAACAAATTGTGGTATCTGTTGGTGATGGAATACTATTGTGCCCAAAGGAATAATAAACTGGAGGAATTCCATGTGAACTGGAATGACCTCCAGGAAATGATGCAGAGTGAAAGGAGCAGAACCAGGAGAACCTTATACATAGAGACTGATACACTGTGGCACAATCAAATATATTGGACTTCTCTACTAGCAGTAATGCAATGATCCAGGAAAATTCTGAGGGACTTATGAGAAAGAATGCTTATCCACATCCAGAGAAAGAACTGTGGAAGTAGAAACACAGAAGAAAAACAATTGCTTGATCACATGGGTCAATGGGGACATGATTGGGGATGTAGACTCTAAGCAATCACCCTAATGCAAATATTAATAATATCGAAATAGGTCTTAATCACTGACACATGTAAAACACAGTGGAATTATTCTTTGGCCATGAGAGGAGGGGTGGGACAAGGAGAGGGAAAGAACATGATTCATTTAAACATGGAAAAAAATCTAAATTAATTAATTAAATAAAAAATTTAAAATTAAAAAAATAAAATAAAAATAAACTGGTGGCAGAGAGGTTCAGAACACCCTCAGAATCCCTCTGAATTTGTTGTTGTTCAGTTGTGTCCAACACTTTGCGAACCCATTTGGGATTTTCTTGGCAAAGATACTGGAGTGGCTTACCATTTCCTTCTCCAGCTCATTTTACAGATGAGGAAAATGAGGCAAAAGGGATAAGTGACTTGCCGAAGATCACACAACTAGGAAATGTCTGAGGTGAGATTTGAACTCAAGAAGATGAGTCTTCCTGAGGTCAGGACTAGTGCTCTATCCACTGTGACACCTAGTTTCCTGATCCTTCTTTCTTTATCCTATTTTCTCAAAGTTCTCTACATTCATTCTCATCAGTGTTTTTAAGGCTGTTAGTCTCTAGAGTATAAGACTACAGAGGACAAGACCACTCAAAATGGCTTCATATAAGTAGGAATATTTAAAACGGAACTATGGGTAAATTTTTGAGGTGATTTCTTGTGATGGTGATGACTCCTGGGGAAGATAAAAGGTGGACCACAAGCAAAGTAAACGAGTACTGTGTGTGACTCCCTTGACCAGGGAGTCAGAGGACATAAAACCAAATCCCATTTGTGATGCTTTTTTCCTGTGACCTTGAGCTAATCACTTAATCCCCTTTGGGGGATTTTCAGTAAGAGAACTGGCCATTATAGCTTCAAGGGTCCTAACCATGGGTCAATTAGCCTTCATAAAGACCTCTAGATGGGAGGAGTTGTTTGGTTGAGCTGAGCCTCCAAATACAATCCTTCCAGTGAGATGGAAGACCACCAGCCTTACCAAGAGTCCTAAAGCCTTCAGGTCCATTGACCTTGCATTTATGCCCTGCAGACCCTCAGGTACTGCCATCTGACCTGTTAATCTACCCTAACAACCTCTGGGTCTTTCTTTCCTTTCTGTAATTTCACTCCATTATATGGAGTTTTGTTCCACCAGTCCCCTAATTAGTTGTGTGAAAACAGGGACTTCTCTTTGTATTCTTAGCAAAGAGCTTGGCATAGTGTGCTTAAATGTTTCTCCATTCGTTCAGACATGAGCTTAAGGGATGTATTTGTAAACCCACCACCTCCTTTTGCTGAGTTCATATATGAAAGTCATACCTGGGGCTACTCACTACACTTCTCAAAGGGCCAACACTCACATTCCAACCTATTGTGAAGTCTGAGCCCCCTTGAATAGGCTCACACACAATCTGAAGTGGGCCCACAATTCTTTCCCTTGCAGAGAACCTTTCATCGGAGAGGCCAACCAAAGATTGCCTCTTTCTACAGAGCAGCCCATCAATTTTAGTTAAAGAGAGAGAGAGGCCAGGAAAATATGAGTGCTCACCAGACCCCAAAAGATTGATGTTGCTCTCCTGCCCTATTTATATTGCTGAAGCTTAGCATGAACAAGGACAAAGGTTAATGTTTGTTTTGGTTTAAATTCCTGGATAGAGCTTCCAGACAGCTGTTACTACCACTGTATAGACAACCTCAAGATTATGTTTTTAAAAAATGACCCTATCAAAACTAAAAGGAAGTCTATAAAACATTATACCCGAGCCCTCCACCTAGCTCCTGCACCGACGCCCTCACGGCTTTAGGGGCACCTTCTGGATCCTTCATGGAGGGCACCAACCCCCCTGTGTCTGTTATCCCTTATCTCCTACCATAGGTAAATACTAGATAGTGGCTCTAAATGAATGGGATTCAATTGGCAACACTAAGAGATGACTGAAGTCTGACCCCCAAACAGTTCTTGGAAATCAGCCTCCAGCATTCCAGGTTCTGAAACATGGTCCCCCTCAAGTGTATACTGCCTGATATAAGATAGCCATACTAATCATAGGACTCCAGAGTTCAAAGGCAAACCCAATACTGGAAATGATGGAGGCCAACCCCGACCTCAAGTGGGGATTTTCTTCACATCATCAACAACTACAGATGGGTCTTTGATCTGTTTCTTGAGGGAGAGGGCAGAGAGGGAGACCAACAAGGAAGGCAGGAGCAAAGAGGCATTCTGAGGCTCCTCTGAGCTCCCTCTGAGCTGAGCCCCTTTAGATCAGACCCTCCCAGATTTGGGGAGAAGCAGAGCAAGAATGAAAGGATGGGCTGACAGAGGTAACGCTGCTGCTTCTTCGCTATCTTCTGGGTCAGCTGTTTCACCCTCCAGGAGTGCCTCCAAAGTCTCTGCTTTTCTACAGAAGAAAAACAACTGTTTGATCACACAGGTGGACGGGGATATGACTGGGGATGTAGACTCTAAGCGATCACCCTAATGCAAATATTAATAATATGGAAATAGGTCTTGATCAATGACACATGGAAAACCCGGTGGTACTGTTGGTTGGCTATAGGAGGGAGGTTGGGAGGTGGGGAGGGAAAGAACATGAATCATGTAACCATGGGAAAATATTCTAAATTAATTAATAATATTAATTATAATATTAAATATATTATATATTTCAATATATTTTAGTTTTATCTAAATATTTTTATTTTAAAATATATTTTAATTTTTAATATACAATATGTATTTAATATGCAATATGTATTTAATATACAATGTGTATATTAAAATATGCAATATATAAATATATATAATATAATGAGATTATAGATAGAATATATAATATATCAACTATATAATAAAATNACAATGTGTATATTAAAATATGCAATATATAAATATATATAATATAATGAGATTATAGATAGAATATACAATATATCAACTATATAATAAAATCTATAATATAAAATAATAAAATATATAATGAAATTAAAATAAATTAATTTGAAAAATAAAATTTTTCCATAAAAATAATAAAAAAAAAGTCTCAGCTTTTCCCACTTGTTATTTCTTGTTCAATCATTCAGTCATGTCTGATTCGTCATGACCCCATAGATCAAACCATCCATAGGATTTTCTTGGCAAAGATACTGGCGTGGCTTGCTTTTTCCTTCTCTAGAGAATTAAGGAAAACAGAAGTGATTTAATGATTTGCTCAGGGTCACACAACTAGTATCTGAGGCTGGATTTGAAATCAGCTCTTCCTGCCCAGCACTCTAATCACTGAGCCATCTAGCTGTCCCTCAGTGCTGGCTAATTGGAAGCTTCTTCCTCTGGGGAACCAGAGCCATCAGGACCCGTCTTCTAAATGAAATATTCCTAAAAATAAAAATGCACAGAGACTCCCAGGATTATAGACTTAGCGCTAGGAGAGGTCACAGAGTCAGTGATTCTCAGGCTGGAAGGCATCTAGTCCAAGCCTCTTATTTTAAAAATGAGGGAAACAAGGCAGAGAGAAGCAGTGCCTTGCCCCAAATTACAGAGATTACAGTGAGGCGAAGAGCTGGGATCTGTTTCCAGGTACCTGGACCCTCAGTCCAGCTCCCTTCCCACGGTAACGTTCCACCTGTCTCAGCCTCTCCTGTCTTGGTTAGCAAAAGGTGAGCCCCCCATCTCTGTCCCCAAAGGTGCTTCTGCTTTGAGATTCCATACTTTTTTTTTATTCACCATCTCTCTTATTCTCCTGACGATCCATCCAGGGACAGACGGATGCAGAAAAGTTTTGTTTTTGTTTTCAGAAAAGCAGTTTTCTAACTAGGATAAGGCACTGCCCAGACCAGCCAGCAGAGAAAATCAGGGCCAGTGCCATTATACACTTCATGTTCCAATCACGCTTTGGACCAGACCTGTTGGCGTCCAGATCGTGCCCAGACCGCCGGAGACTTCATGCAATGGTACTAGCAGGAGAAGGGAACAGCTTGGCCGGGATACTGGCTGCCACCTTCTTGAGAATTCCATTCAGATCTTTCTCTGATCCTCGGAGCACGAGTTTTGTTACCAAGTTAGCAAACTTCTGAACCCGGAGTTATCTATAAAATGTGGAGAATAAAACCGTAGCATTTGCCTCCCAGGTTTGTTTATGAAGTTAAAATGATTTTATGTGTCTAAAGCATTTTTGAAAGCACTGCTGCTTAATTATCAGCTATCAGTATTGCCCAACCAACTTGTGATCCTGGAATACTGAGAAAGTGGGGCGTTGAGACTGTTGAATCACGGCCCACTTGTGATTAACACCAAAAAATGGATAATTAATACAAACACTTAAAATTAATATAAACCTCACTTGTCATTAATGAATTATACAAGGATTAGCATTCTAGGATTTTATGTATCATTATTTCTTTTTAAACCCTAACCTTCCATCTTAGGATCAATACTAAGTATTAGTTCCAAGGGAGAAGAGCAGTTCTAAGGCAAATGGGTTTTGGTGACTTACCCAGGATCACACAGCTAAGAAGTGTCTGAGGCCAAATTTGAACCAAAGACCTTCCATCACCAGGCCTGGCTCTCTATCCACTGGCCCCGAATCTCATTTATTCTCAATATTCTTAATAACTCACATTTACAAAGCACTTCCTCAAAACAACCCTTTGGAAAAATTAATGCGAATATCGTCCCTATTTTACAGATACAGATACTGAGGCTCGAAAGAATCATGAGATGAGGGAGCTGAAATTTGAACCCGTGTCCTCTGGCAGAATCCAGGACATTTTCCAGCACGTTTGGCCACCATTCAAACCTGTTTCAGGAATCAGCATGCCGATGCCCATAAGCCAGAAGCAGAGTCTGTCTGTTCTATGCTTCTGACCAACATGGATTTATACAGTCTCTCAGTATGTAGAAAAAGTCTTAGAGCAGTAACAAGCCTGAAAGGGAACTCAGAGGCAGAACCGAAACCCGGGCAAGAGGCTAGAAGTTTATCTCAGGTTTTTTCAGTAGAAATAATATAGCACAGCGAACAGAAAGAATAATTAAACTAGGAAACTAGACAGGGAGGTGGGGTGAGGTTTTCCCCTTTCCATTTCATCTTCCTCTCCCAGTGCAGTTGATTTTCTATTCAATGTCCCAAGGATTATGCCTTCTCCACCCCCATGTGTTGTTTCCTACCTCCTCTTGCCCCATAGCATTTGTATTTATGATATTTGCTGCAAGTACAAAAATCCCCAGGGCCAACTCTGCTCAGAGGCAACGAGGGGAATAGCATCTTCATTGTTCAGTCATGTCCAACTCTACCTGACACCATTGGGGTTTTCTTGGCAAAGGCACTGGAGTAGTTTACCATTTCCCTTTCTAGTTCATTTTACAGATAAGGAAACTGAGGCAAACAGGGGTAAGTGACTTGCCTAAGATCACACAACTAGGAGGCTGTATTTGAACTCAGGAAGATGAGTCTTCCTGATTCCAAGCCAAGTGTTCTCTCCACTGTGCCAACTTGCTGCCCTAAAGCAATAGCTAGGAAGGCTAAATTCTGTTCATAAGAAGGAATGGGTAGCTGTTTGACTAGGGACTTTTTAGTAAGGCAGGACAATAAATTCTGTCCCAGGTCAACAAGATGAAGCTGATGATGACTTACGAACTGATTTATGAAAGCCAAAAAACTCCATTGCAACATGAAGTCAGGCTGGGGTGAGAGGCATAGCTTTTTATTTGTTTATTATAATCAAAGTGGAGAAAAATAAACCCTCAAATCATTTAAATAGATAATCTGACTCATCTGAATTTTTGAAAACTTGTTTTGAATGTCAGATGAGTTGGACTGCTTGTGCACTCCCCTTCTTGACATCTGTAGTCCTTGGCATTGGCTAATTTTATATTTGCTGTATCTTTACCTGAATAGGAGCATCACCCTTGGTTAGTCACTTAACTCCACTAAACCTGAATTTCTTTATCCCTAAAATAAAAGGTTGGATGATCTAGAGTTCTTAAGCTGGGGTCCATAAACTTGTGTTTAAAAATATTCTGAGATTTATATTTCAATTTCATTGCTTTCCTTTGTAATCCTATGTTGTTTATTTTATGCTTTGAAAAACAGTTCTGAGAAAGGATCCTTAAAGCATGACCAGATTGCCCCAAAGGGGTTCATAATACATAACAAAGAGTTCAAGAATCTCTGAACTAAATGGTCTACAAATCAATGACCCAAATGAACTCCAGTGTATAAGGATATTATTATGATATTATTATGTTGGTGGGATTCAGGGCTACAAAAGCAATTATTTTATGCAAACATATGCCCTATTTAGACTATATGGGATCACTGCCCTTTGTCCAGAAGCATCATTGGAAATACCCCTTTCTACTCTATCTCAGCTGAGAACAGGAAGTCAGGAAGCGTGGGAAAAATGGAGACTAGAAAGTGAGGTTGTACAGATCTCAAAAGAAGGTCACGGCTTCTGGGTCCCTGTTAGAAATGATGGCTTACCCCCGAACCTCATTGGTCTGTGCTCTGTATAGTGAACCTCTCTGGAATTTTCAGGACAAAGAAAATGTAAGTGGGAAAAGCTATTTTTAAGTTTCATAGTACTGATCACTAATGAGCTTGGGTATTTCCCAAGCTTCAATGGAAAGTCAGTTTCTACATGACCATTTTACAGTAAAAAAGTTTGACTAGCCAGAAATGTCAGAAAAATGGCGGTGGGGGTAGAGGAACTGGATTTTTCTGATTCGCTGAGAGTTAAGTCAAATTTTTTTTTGTATTTCAGCCCTCCTGGGTCTAACAGTTTATGACTTTGTGTTTACTTGCTACAAGTCTTTCTAAAACATATTAGTCCACTTTCCTGACCTCATTAAGTCCAGTCTAGTGAAAATGCTTACATCTATCTTTGACGACTGAAGATCTCATGGGGCCCTTGGGCTCACTGCTGTTCCCCATAGAGCAATGTGCCTTAGAAAGAAGAAGAGATGGACTTTTTTTTAAACCTTACCTTCCACCTTGGAATCAATACTGTAGATTAAGTTCCAAGGCAGAAGAGAGGTAAGGGTCAGGCAATAGGGATTAAATGACTTACCCAGGATCACACAGCTAGAAAGGATCTGAGACCAGATTTGAGCCCCAAACCTCCCATATCTAGCCCTGACTCTCAATCAATTGAGCTTCTCAGCTGCTCCTGAGACAGGCTATTTTTAAGAACCTCCCTCTGCTAAAAAGCATATCTACTGTGTTCAAAAAGCAAAAAGACTTCTCTAATTGTATACAACTCTATAAGTTCTTTCCTATTTTAAGAAAAAACAAACACTCAATTCCTGATAAGAGCTTTTTTTTTCTTTCTAAAAACAGAGTACCAATGATATCATCTAACACCTAACATATATGTTACCTGGCATCATCTATGCCAGATGTTTTTGAGAATGCAGTACCTTATCTGTATTGTATTCCATCCTGGTATGTATGGTCCTTTTCACCCAGTGACAGCATTGTTACAAGTATCTTTTGCATCAAGAATAAACAATGAAATATGCCCTGAAAGCAATAATTTAGGGGGGTGTGTGTGTGTGTGTGTGTGTGTGTGTGTGTGTGTATGAGAGAGAAAGACAGACAGACAAACACAGAGAGACAAAGACAGAGAAAGAAACAGAGACAGAGAAGAGAGAGAGAGAGAGAGAGAGAGAGAGAGAAAAGAAGAGAGAATGAGAGAGAAGACAAAGACCCTGGAATACTATGATTATTCCTAGGAAGAATTCCACTAGATGGAACAGGCTAGATCTCAGCTGAGGGTCTGGAGCACCATTTCAAAGCTTCCTATTTTAACTAATGGTTTTTGTTAAGAATGTGTGTGCAACACAAAGGACTCTTTGCAATAGGATTTAGTGGATATGTTCAGAGCTTCAACTCATAACATATTTCTGCCCTGCAGAATGCTGCATCACCAATGGCACAATAATTTCTACGATTTATGGTTGTGCATTAAATAAAAATGTAAAATATAAAAAAGTATGTGTTTTCAGTTCAGTTTTTCTATTGAGATACTGCAAATGTTCTTAGCACCTGCCCTATCCCTCCCTAAATTTCAGTGCCTTTGAGCAAAACCCTCATGACTTAACTTTGGTCTGGTGGCCCATAAAAGCACTGAACACAAAAGCCGATGAGCTGGGTTTGAGTCTCAGCTTCCTAAAAGTTTCGCTTTAAAAAAAATTAAAACAGTATTTCTAAAATCCCTCTGACGGAGTCTGTTTATTTTATTTATCAGCAGTTGTACCCAATTCTTTACTGGATTCAACTTCAATCCCTTCAGTTATTGTGACTATGACTGTGGATGAAGTGCCATTGAAGATTTCTCTAAACACGCCTGTTAGGAGTAGTAGCCTCTTCTCACACTCACCCTCTGCCTAGTTTCTCCACTACTTCCTCACTTGCCATCAATCTCTTGGATTGCCTCTGTTATCTTTCCCAAGGGGTGTGGGTTATGCTGTCTTGCTGTATAATCAAGGAGTTGGGGATAAAAAGGTTTTAATTTCTTTAAAAGAATTCTTCCTCTGTCTCCTCCTCAAAGGCAGCCAGATGGCGCAGTGAATACAGCACTGGGCATAGAGTCAGGAAGACCAGAGTGAGATTATGACCTCTAATTTTGTTTTACCCTGGGCAAGTCACTTAACCTCTGTCTACCTCAGTTTCCTCAACTGTAAATTAGGGCTACTACTACAACAGCATTGTTATGAGTCTCAAATGAAATCATTTTTGTAAAGTGCTTAGCCCAGGACTTGGCACACAATAGGAATTGAATTAATGCTCACTTCCATTAAATTCTTGGGTGATCATGGACATGCACTTAACTTTGTGCCTCAGTTTCTTAATTTATAAAATGGGTAGTAAATACAGTTCTTTCCCTATAACCTCACAAGATGATTGTGGGGAGAGAATGGATGGGAAGCAATATGCAAGCACCAAAAGGCTAAGGAAATGTCAGCTATTCTCTTCATTCACATGCATTTCTTCTGTATAGAAGCATAAAGAGGCTTATTATATAATAATATACAATTATTATTTATTGATATTATAAATAAACATTATTATATATAAATATAATCATAACATACCATATACCACACATTAATTTTAATATGATAGATTAATAATTATATATAGCCTATTGTCAAAAGGGCAGGGCTTGCTGTATCTTTATCCCTATTGCCCAAGACAATGCCTCAGATATAAGAGGCACATTAAAAAGTCCTTAATTAATAATTAACTGAATTAATAGAGGAGCTAGGTGGCTCAATGAATAGAGAGCCAGGCTTGGAGTCAGGAAGACCCAAGTTCAAATCCAGCCTCAGACACTTCCTAGTTGTGTGACTGAGCAAGGCACTTAACCCTGTTTGCCTCAGTTTCCTTATCTTTAAAATGAGTTGGAGAAAGAAATGACCAACTATTCCAGTATCTCTGCCAAGAAAACTCCAAATGGGGTCATGAAGAGTAGAACATGACTGAAAAAGACTGAATAACAACACTGAATGAATGAATGAATGAATGAGCAATGATTTACACGTCAGAATTGATAAAAGGATATGATCCAGAAAATAAGTTCCCAGCCTCCCAAGTAGAGTCCCTAACTCCAGCCTCTCCCTTCTCTAATATATCCTCCACTAAACCAAAAAAAGGGATCTTCCTATAGCTCTTGAGTGAATAGAAGAGAAAGTGGGTTAGTCCTACAGCAAGGAGGAGGGACAACAGACACATAGTTTTGAGTGTTGCACAAATATTCATGAAATGTCACTCCAATGACCCAATCACATCTAAGACAAATTACATCAAAATTACAATTAATTAAATTAATTCTATCTAAATTATAGCTATGATCCAATTGCATCTAAGATAAAATATAAACTCCACTAATTGCCTTAAAAGAAACCCTTATCTTCAGTCTTAGAATCTATACTATGTATTGGTTCCAAGGCAGAAGAGAGGGTAAAGGCTAGATAATAGGGGCTAAGTGATTTGTCCAGGGTCACACAGCTAGGAAGTATCTGAGGCTACATTCGAACCCAGGACCTCCCAGTCTCTAGATCTGGTTTTCTCTTCCTGATTGACTTTTAAAGCCCTTACAACATGGCCATAACCTATTCTTCCCATCTTCATTACACATAAATATTTTCCCCTCAATCTGCAGTCCAGCCAACTGGTTACTTGCTATTCCTCACACATGGTGTCTCTTTTCCCGTCTCTGCACTTTTGTACTGGTGTTCACCTTGATTTGAAAGAAAGAAAGAAGGAGATAAGCCCTTAGGAAGCACCTTAAATGGGCCAGGCATTTCACTGAGTACTTTACAAATATTATTTTATTTGAACCTCACAACAACACTGGAGGCAAGTGCTATCACTGTCCTTTTAGGGTTGAGGAGACTGAGATGGACCCAGAGTAAATGACTCCAGTGTTTTAACCCCTGAGCCATCTAGCTACCTCTGGAAAGCACTTTTCCTAGCTTTAACCTCATAAATCCTTACTTCCTTCTAAGACTCTGTTTGAAAGGCAACCAGGTGGCACAGAGAGCTCCAGCCTTGGAATCAGGAGGATTTGGGTTCAAATCTAGCCTCAGACACTTTCTAGCTGTGTGGCTCTGGGCAAATCACTTATTCCCCTTTGCTTAGAAACTTTGCCCTTTTGTCTTAAGAGTTGTGAAAAAAAGGTCTTAGCTTGAGCATCACTTTCTACATGAAGCCCTCCCAGAGCCCCTTCCCCTCAGAAGTTACTCATCTTCCTGCTGAAGCTACCTTATGGCAGAGAACTCACTGGACTTGGAGTCAGGAATTTCCGAGTTTGAAGCCTTGATCAGTTATTTCAGTCGTGTCTGACTCTTTGTGATACCATTTGGGGTTTTATTGGCAGACACTGGAGGTATTTGCTAATTCCTTCTCAAGCTCACTTTGCAGATGGGGAAATCGAGGCAAGCAGGATTAAGTGACTTGCTCAGGGTCACGCAGTTAATAAATGTCTGAAGCCAGATTTGAACTCATGAAGATAAGTCTTTCTGATTCACTCCACCACCTAGCTAACTCCATTTGAATCCTGACTCAGATATCTATTAGCTTTATTACTTTGGACAAGTTTTTCAAGTCATTTAATCTCCTCCAGCCTCAACTTCCTCATCTGTAAAATTGGGGGGGATGGATTAGATGTCTTCAGAAGTCCTTCTCACTCTTTCTCTGTGATCCTATACCTTTAATTTATATACACCACTAATAGACAGAGACTTAAAGGTTGGTACTTGCCTTTCCTAATGAATAATAGCCATGGGCATTGGGACAGCCACTTTTCTTTATTCCCAGAGATAATTTTTATTTCTAAGATCAATGACATTGCTCAAAGTCTGAAAATAGGATGGTAGGATCATGAGATCGCAGATTCAGAGCTGGCCTTAGAGGCCATCAGGTCCAACCCCCCTCCTTACCCTGGGATGCCACTGGTCCCCTTCAAAAACAAAGGATGAACCATCACTCCAACAGGTAAAGATAACTGAGGTCCTTAGAGGCTAAGTGATTTGCCTGGAATCACAGAACCCCTAAATACCTAAAGCAATATTTGAACCCAAATCTTCCCGACCACAAGTCTCTCTCCCTCCCCACAATACCTTTCATGTAGGAATTATTAGTATTATTAACGTTTCGATTGATCAAGGGTACCTGATATTTCTGTGTTATCATGAATTCAAGTTTTATCTTACTGTCATAGAGTTGTAGGAATAATGGAAACATCTGGAAACTTGCACAAGGAAACAATTAAATCCAAAAGGCAGGATCTGAAGAGTTCAAAGCAAGTGCATTTGTCAAGCTTAGGAGCCTATAACACTCTCATGCAAACCCAGCTCCTCTTACTACTGAGCCTTTTGCTTCTTGAAGATTAATTGGGGACTCCTGTAAGCCTACATCCTGACTATCAATTTCTCCCCAATGGGGCACCCACTCAAGAAGTATTTTGCATGTGATGTTAAGGGTGAATAAGCCAGCATGCTCCTCACCCCACCCCCCAAGAGGATTTTCAAAGAAACAATACCAGGGGCTCCCCACCGTGTTTCCCGTGGTTAATGAAAGAACAGAAGACCAGTGGATGAAGTATCAGGCTTATATTTCAAAGGTAGAGAGGTTAAGCCCTGTTAAGGTTGCAGCCACTAAAAGATCTTTCTGTTGCCCTGTCAATTTGATTGTAGATTCATTCCTGTCATTTTTGCAGCATGCAAAATATGGGGTGGCCTGCTTGAGGGGCAATTCCCTTATAAAAGTTCAAGCTAAACAATTCAGCCAGATCCAAATGTAAGAACGATAAGAAAGGCTGCTATCTTGGAGGCAGGGGAGAGAAGCTTGCCTATCTTTTCTAAACCTTAAAACCCTTTTTTAAAAGTCTTGACTTCTTTTTGAGATAAATTCTCATGGCCCTACCTGCCTATAACAGCTCACCCAGAGGGACTTGAGACAGTTAAAAATGGGAAGATGAGGGTGGCTACATTCATGACCAACAGAACCACCTTGATGGTTTGCCTCCCTCTGAGGAACATTCCAGTAATGTTAGGTTATTGGATCTATCGCTCTGGGTACTTTCCCTATCCTGCTAATGAATGCGGATCTGAGTGATGGTTTTGGAAGCCTCTCCCAGCAGCAGAAGGCAAATGGATTGGAGAATAGACTTCCAACAACTCAATTAGGGAAATTCTTGTGACTACCAGGGAAAATACAGATGGTTTAAGGCAAATCCACCAGTGCATCTGAACACCAACTACTGAAGGTTGGCATAGGCAAGGTCTTCTCCCAATAGGCTTCTTTCCCATGACAGCAATATCATAAACATTTGGAATCCTTAAGACCTAGGTTCAAGTCCCCCTTTAATACACACAAGCTTTGTGACCATGAGCAAGTTGCTTAATCTATCAGTGTCCCCAAACAACAATCTGAGAATATAATTAATTTATAAAAGAACTGCTGATTTGCTTATATGGAAAGAATTTGCATGCATCAATAGAATTCCCACAGTGGGAATTCTCTGTATCAAAAAGTCCAGATATGCCACACACTCCCCTCAATGACACAGGTATGAGTTGACCACCAGGTTTCTTTCAATGAACTTTAAACATCGTGTCACCCCCAGCCCCCAGGCCTCTTAACTTTAGAGTGAGTAGATATTTTTAAAGATTTAACAAAAGAACGACATTGTATCAATTTATATTAAATATCACTTCTGGCCCACAGTTTATAGTTGGGGGGGAATGTCTCATTTTCTAGAGAACTCCGAAAATCCTACTGAACAAGGGTTAAGTAGGGCTCACCATATGTCTGTACAGAGACAGATTATTCAAAGCCAAGGAGTATGGACAGGAAATCATAAAATGCAATATCATAAGCATATTCCACTGCCTTTGGTCATCATCCAACCTTGCTGCATCTCATATGTAGTTCCTCTTATTGGTTCAAAGGCGACTTTGGAAACCTCTGAGTCATGGTCCCGTCTTCCAATTTTGTGACAAGATGAGGAGAAGAAAATAAATGCTCCTCTTTTTCCTCTTGCAGATCAAGCCAAAAACAATGCACTATAAACTGAATGAAGCTTCCATTGAGTGGGCTCAGCTAACCCAGGGCTCCAGGGCCACTCCCCCCTCCTTTTTTTTTTTTTTTTTGTTTAATTGTATTGATTTGGCTAACTTGAAATAGGTGTATGAAAAGGTGACCAAGACTGAGGTCCTAGATTCTGGGAATTGAATAAAAAAGGAAGTGGAGATCATTTGGAATGCGTGTATGTATAGAGGAAATTAAGCCTGATGTTCTGGGTCCCAGGATTTGAGTGAAAAGGAATCAGATAACTTGAAATAGATGAGTGTGTTTCGCGGTGACTAGGGATGGAGTTCTGGGTCCCAGATTTTGAGGACTAAGGAAATAACGATCTCTCCTGCCACCTCAACTCCACCCAAGGCTCCCCAGTCCTCGGTGCTGAGTCTAGACTGCAAACTGTCCCTTCTCCATTCATCTGTCTAGGTTTAGAGGAAGGGAAAAGAAGAGACCAGGGCGTTCGTGATGCCTTACAGTCCCCACAGAGTGCGCTCCAAAGTTGAGACAGTTCATTCAAACAGCGGCTGCCCAGAGTAAGCGCAGAATGCCTGGGCAAGCGCCTGAGGCTGCAGGGACTTTGGAAGAAGCCAAGCGGTCAAGGGAGCTTGGGAAAATATGCGCTTAGATCCTGCCCCCCCCCCCCGCCCCCCGAGGTCCCAAGCAGCCCCGAGGTCCCAAGCAGCGCAGAGCCACGTGGGGGAAAAGGGAAGTTACCTTTCGATTCCCGCAGGTGGCCCGTCCAGTCTTTGCAGCAGCACAGTCCCATGGCCAGCCGAAGTGCAGCGCCCCTGCCTGCCGAGCAGCCCGGGGTCAGAGAGTCATCTCCGCTGGGCCCCCGGGCAGAGCCGTGTCCTCACTGGAGCACCGTCCTCAGGCGCCCAGCGCCAAAGGCAGCATTGCAAGGGGTGCCTGCCAACAGGCTCTGCAAAGCGCTCTAGCCCCATGGCCAGGGTGAGCATCGCCACCCCCGCCCGGCCCCCCTCCACTCCCACCCCTACCTCCACCCCACCCCCACCCTGGGCCCCGCAGCGGCAGCTGGGGGCAGCCCAGCTCTGTGGTGCGGCCCCGTCTGCCCGGCTGG
>NC_058131.1:653533257-653547814 GCF_016433145.1 Gracilinanus agilis | reverse complement strand
TCCCTCCCTTCCTTCCTTCCTTCCTTCCTTCCTTCCTTCCTTCCTTCCTTCCTTCCTTCCTTCCTTCCTTCCTTCCTTCCTTCCTTCCTTCTTTCCAATGCATTAGGGTACCAGCTTCCGGCAAACTAGGAATCCTTACATCTAGGCAAATTCAGTTGAGGGGATGGGAATGAAGGATGGTTGTGACATGGAAGATAATCTGACTAAAGTGCAGTATCTCATCTCACAGTCTGCAGAAATAGGATGCCCTGGCAATGCTAGACTATAGGCAGCAGCCTGGGAGCAGTCATGCTGGCAGAGGACTGAGGCATGGGTATGACTGTCAAATTCCCCAGAAAGCTCCTTCTCATGTTAGAGCCTTGGACAGAACCTGGATTGCCGTGAGATAGAGCTCTAGCTTCCAGGAACCTTGAGTCTGTTACAAGTTGATCCTACTTTGTGATATACAGTGTTTGGGGTGGCTTGCTACCTTCCTCAAAGTTGGCATTAAAGGGCCCCAAAGTTTTAGAGATGTCTATCAACTGATGCCAAGGTGCTGACACTAACAGCTCCCCTACATATTCCCCTTCCCCACCTACCTTCTTTGTTTTTTCTGGGAGTTGCCCTGGGACCCAAGAATACATGATCTGATGCTTTGGGAGTCACATCACAGTACACACACTGGCTTTTATTATTCTCCAGCCTTCTTTTTTTCCCCTATGTACTTAATGACTTAGGGTCTCTTCACAGTTTTCCGAATAATATTTATGTATTCTCCACCCCTATGCCTTTACTTGTTTTTATCTTTTCTGTATAAAATTCTCATCTCTTCCCACCCCTGATGCTCATCCATTCAAGTACAACTCATCCATTGGGGCTTAAGTCCTTCTTCCATCAAGAATCCTTTCCTGACTTTTCCAGACCATGATGAGCACTTTGCATATGTGTGTGTAAAAATATATATATGTATGACATATATATATATATATATATATATAAAATGCCTACTGTTGCTAGGTAGAGAGGCAGTGTAAGTATAGAGGATAAGGAATTAGCCTCAGAATCAGCAGTTCAAGTCCTGCCTCTGACACACATTAACTGTCTTACCCAAGGTAAGACATCAAACCTCTTGGTGCCCCCAAGCAACTTGCCTAGGTCTACAGGTTGCAGAGGAAAAGAAGATGCCAACCTGTACTGAAAGTAGAAGGTTTACTTATTATCAGTTCCTTATACCAATGAAATTATAGCTAAAGTTAAAAAATACTAGTTGACCTTCTATGTATTGCTTTCCTAAATTGGACTGTAAGTCCCCTGAAGGCAGGCACTTTTGTGCTTTCTCCAACTTGTACTAGGTAGTCAATAAATATCTAATGGGAGAATCAAATGATTGATTTTTATGTTTATGAAATGACTTTGATGTTACTGAATCATTAAGACCTCGTTTGGGAATCAGGTTCAGAGGAGTAAGACTTGGATCGGGTCCCAGTGACTGATCACCTAGTCCAACCTTACCCTTTTACAGAGAAGAAACCAGGTGGTCTGGAGGGGAAATCATCTCCCAAAGGACAGTAAGTGGCAAAGCTGGGATTCAAAAGCAGATCTGATGAGTTCAAACCCAGTGCTCTTTCTACTATATTATGTTGCCTGCCTTGAGTCTATTATTACTAAGTAAAATCCATATTATGCCATTCACAGCATCAGCTTTCAAGCTCTTTGGAAAGCTGCCAAGTTTTATGAAAGAAAAAAAAACAATCTCAGTTGAAGCCATTCAACTATTAAGGGTCTGGTTCAAGTAACGAGGGTAAGTGTGCCTCTCAGATACAATTTCTGACAATTTTACTGATATTCTGGATGCGTGTCTTAAAGCAGATTGCCTAGAGCTAAACTTCAGAAAATATCACAATATCCAAAAGAGACGAAATAGATTTTTTTCACCACTGTTTCCGCTTTCCCTGAATCTTGAAAATACCACTAAATAGTATAGGCCTAAAGTTGATCAAGAGAGGAATTGAATTGCCATAATACAAGAAAAGGATAACATTGTATGAGGTCAAAAGGTTTACATGGCATAACCTTCATCCTAAAAATTAACCAGAGAGTATCCAAAGTGCTTTTCTTGGCTCCCTTTCCCCTCCTTTCTGCTAGACCCTGGCCTTGGTGTAAGTATGGTTTTCACTCCTACTATGAATTTGCCTTCCCAGACTGCTCTCTGTGTCTTCAGTCTCTGCTTCTCCAACCTACCGTCCTGGGTCTCTGCTCTTAGAGGAGAAGTAAGAAGACTATGACCTTTTTTTTTTTCTTAAACCTTTACCTTCTGTTTTAGAATCAATACTAAGTATAGGTTCCAAGGCAGAAGAGCAGTAAAGGCTAAGCAGTTAGGGTTAATTGACTTGCCCAGGGCCACCCAACTAGAAAGTGTCTGAAGCTAGATTTGAACCCACGACCTACAGTCTCTAGCCCTGGCTCTCTAACCACTAAGCTACCTAGCTGCCCCTATAAACTTTTACAAGATTTACAAATTTGCTAAAATGTGGCCAAATATTTGACAACAAAGTCTCTCCATCCTCCAAAAGAAGTAAGCAGGGTTGTCACTGACAACCTGAAACTCAGTCTTGAGACCTGGACATCCATCTTATCATTGTTGGTTTTGATATACACCCTTGGACACATTTCCCTAGATTCACTCTCTACTAGCCCCAGGACTTTAATGTCCTTCCAGTTTTAGGACCTAGGGATCATGCCATGTGAGGGGCAGTTGAAGGGATTGGGGATTTTTAGTGTGAGCAGAGAGAACTGAAGTGGGGCATGGTAGTTGCCTTCAAGTACTTGAAGGGTTGCCTTATGGAAGAGGGATTAGATTTGTTCTGTTTAGCCTTAGGGGACAGAACGGTGTTCAGTGATGGAAGCTGTAAAGAAACAGGAAAAGAAAAAAAAATTCCTAACCATTAGAGCTTCCACGAGTGAAAAGGGTGATTAGGAAGGCAGAGTGGGTTCTTCCTCACTAGAGATCTTCAAACAATGGCCAGATGTCTGCCTGCCATGTTTGGTGGAGAAGGAACTTTTAAAAGTTCAAGTATGAATTAAATTAAATAGCCTATGAAGTTCCTCCTAGCTCTGGGATTCTGAGATTCTGGGAAGGTTTTTGGAATGATAACAAGTCTGTGGAGTGAGATGAAAGGATCGGGTTCTTTTATGATTTAATGTGGCATTCCCCATTCATTTATTGATTCATTCACTCATTCGGCAAACATAAATTCAACATTCAGCATGCTGGGACTCACAACCATACTATGGTCATCTCCCCTATGTACCTCCTGATTCTTAGCAGCCATGACTGTCTCAGAAGAAGCAGTCTCATCTGACTTTACTGATGAGGCTGATAACAAGAGAGTCTTGTATTCCTCTTGTCAGAGTGTTCTCTTTCCTCTTCTGCCTATCTGCAGGTGTACTGTTCCTCACCCAACTCATCAGTTCTGGCCACAGGGATTGCCTACATCTCTAACTAGGGTTGGGGTGATTGAGGTTTTGTCTTGGTGTAGTAAAATTCAGATGACTTCTTTCCTGGATCAGCGTAGTGCAGAGCCTCACCTCGCTGCTCCACAATTGATTTTATCTTAACAAACTAATTTGAAGGTAGGTTTTGTGTTACTTTCCCCAGATGGCAAAATTATGAGTTTTATCTCTGAAATTGAGGAATACTTTCTGATCTTCCCAGCTGCTACGGAATTACTTGGGGATTTCCCTGCCCTTTTAAGTGTTATACAAGTCCCTAAGAAGCAAAAGAAATAATGGCAAAAATTAGTCAGATTCAGGAGCATTGAATCTGGTTTCTGTTCCCTTCTCTCTGTCTCTCTCTGTCTCTGTCTCTCTCCCTCTTTTTCTCTTTGTCTCTCTGTCTCTGTCTCCCTCTCCCTCTCCCTCTCCCTTTCTCTCTGTTTCTTTCTCTCCCTCTCTCTATTTCTCTCTGTCTCTCCCTCTCTCTATCTTTCTGTCTGTCTGTCTCTCTCCTATTTTCAAAATCCTTACCTTCCATCTTAGAATCAGTACTGTGTACTGATTCCAAAACAGAAGAGCAGTAAGTGCTAGGAAATGGGGGTTAAGTGACTTGCCCAGGGTCATATAGCTAGGACATGTCTGAAACCTGATTTGAACCCAGAATCTCTCATCTCTATGTCTGGCTCTCTAGCCACTGAGATTCTTAAAAAAAAAAAGCTACCTTCCTGTGCAATGAAATATTTGTGGGTGCATCCCTTGGAATAAATAGAAGCAGATTCTTATCTTATATAGACTATTATAAGATGATAACCGCCTTCATTAGTTAATCAGCTCCTTAAAAGAAAGGATCACAGAATGTCATATCTGTTCCCTTATCCTCACTCCCAACACCTTTTAGTATGACATACCAGATGAAAATGGTGATAATGATGACAAAGGTTATAGATTCAGAGCCCCAGGACTTTTATCTGCTTTAGAAATGAAGATGAAAATGGTTGGGGTGGGGTGAAATAAAGTTTGAAAGATCTAATTTTAAATTATAAAGCAAAGGGTTTGTTTTGTTTTATAGAAGTAATGAAAACATAATTATAATTTTTGGATTGTGTATTCAGAATCCAGCATACAGAAGATAGATGTAGCATAATCTATTAATTTTACAGAATTTCTAGATTCTGTGTTGATTCTTTTCATCAAACATCTTCAAAAGTTCTATAACATATAGTGCCTTTCCAGGAAACTCATAAAATTCAATTATGATGAATTCTAATTTACTCTGACTTGGTCTTCTACACATGTCATGAAACATGCCTCCCAAAATATGACTTTGTGGAAGAAATCTTCTATGTCACACTCTAACACTTTGAGGAAAAATCATTTCATTTAGTGTAGTGAGGCCTTCCACCAAAACAGATTGCAATCCTATAGCTAAGCTGACAAACCTCCACAGTTGTTATGGCAGAAAATCCTCCTCCTTGGGGTCAACCCAGTAGTGAACCTGGCCTTCGGACACCCAACCCAACCTGCCATCCATCTTCAGACTTTCAAGCTGGGAAGAGCCTGCCAGGAAACTTCAAGCACAGCCTCTAAGAACCCCACTTTTAGACAACAATTAGGCAAGAAGGTGGGATGTTTATAGAAACTTATTTACACTATTGGTCTGAATATTGGCCATATTTATCCACATACATTTTCTAAATTGTAAGATAAAAACTATTTCCCTCCCTCCCTTCCTTTTCCTCTCTCAGAGATGGTAAGTAATTTGATCTGGATTATATATGTATTCTCTTGCAAAACATATTTCCATGTTGGTCATTGTTGTAAGATAACACTCACATAAAACCAAAACCCCCAAATAAAATCATAAATAAACTAATGTGGAAGTTAGTGTGTTTTGATCTGTGTCTGACTCCAACAGTTCTTTGTCTGTAGGTGGATAGCATTCTGTGTCTGAAGTCCTTCAGAATCATCTCAGATCACTGTATTACTGAGAGTAGCTAAGTCTCACAGATGATCATGCCACCATATAGCTTGTACTGTGGACAGTGTTCTCCCGGTTCTGCTTATTTCACTCTGCATCAGTTCATGTAGATCTTTCCAGCTTTTCCTGAAATCAATCTGCTTATCAGTTTTTCACAGAACTATTAGATAACTTAAGCTGGATATCCAGTAACCATTTTAAATTCAACCAAAACTGAACCCATTGTCTTTTCCCCAAAATAATCCCCCTTTTCAAAATTCTCTCTCACTGTTGAAGGAATCATCATCTTCCCAGTCACCCAGGCTTGCAAACTAGGTATTATCCTTGGCTCCTCACTATTTCTTACCCTCTGTATCCAATCTATTGCTAAGAGCTGTCAATTTTAACTTCACGATGCTTCTTTTATATGCTTTTTTCTCCCTTCTGACACTGCTACTACCCTTGTGTAGACCTTCATCATCTCCTACCTAGACTATGGCAATAGTTAGTCTCCCTGACTGAAGTATCTTGTCTCTTTAGCGTCTCTTTCACTTAGCTATCAAGGCTTTTCCACATTTGATACTTTTTACCTGGCTCACCTGTGGGTAAACCTCTCAATCTTTCTAGCCTTCACTTTCCTTATTTAAAAATGAGAAGACTGGACTAGATAGAACCTAACGTCCCTTTCAACTTTCAATATATGAACTATACGCACATTTGTGTTCTCATATATATTATTTTTATAGCTATCTCATTATAGGCATGGGACATATTCAGAGGCAGCCTCTATTTCGCCAATTTAGTAATATAGTTACCTAAAAACATAAGCATCAGTCCCATCCCAAGAAAGCAGCATGACAGAGAGGATTTACATGGTGGCATTAAAAAGAATTTAATCCCTGTAGTTTTGAATAGGGTGTGTATTGTTCTGAAATATTTTCGAAGCATCTTGGACTATTTTTCTCCTTAAATTGTTTTACTTGGGAAAAATGAGTCTCCACTTCCCAAAGGTCTGAATTCTTTTCAAAATGCATAATCCTCCAACCTAAAGAGATTCAAAACTCAGGATAAAAGACCCCTTCTTCCTGCTGTTTACTACAATGTATGGGCAGCTGGGTTCTTGAAACTGGGCAGGGAATATGCTCTCAATATGCCATCCTTTACCTTGCCCGTGTAAGCCTCAGTATGAGGCCCCCTTAATGTTCACAATGGTTATCAGTGCATGTCAACCGAGGCACAGAGCCCCAAAGCAGAAACCTCAAGATACATGACCATGTCAAAGACTAGTTTGTTCGTCAACATAAGAGAGACGGACCCTTAACCACAATGGATACTGTTCAAAGGAGGAATGTGTCTGGAACTCTGAATTCCCACAGAGAAACACAAGGGAAATCCCTGGGGAGAAATTCTTGGTTAACATTTTTCTTGCACTTAATGTGGCCTAACACCATTGAACTCAGCCAGCTTGTGCCCAATTTAGTTATTTTACAAGTCCTACTATCCTTTCTCCTCCCCCAATGCTCCTGTTTTCTGAAGCAAGGCAGGTTGAGGAGAAGGAAAGAAGGACAGTGTTACTGAAACACAGAAGTTCATTGTGATTTAGAGTAAGGTAGAAGGGTAAAAGCTCCCAATATCTCCCAGTCCTTTTTGCTCATTAATATAGACTTTTAATTCTTCATGAAGAATGAGACCAATTTCTAAGGTCCTTGGTGTCCTAGATATCCAGCAGACCAATTTCTAGGCAACCAACAGATTCAGGAAGTGTCAGGTATTTGGGTTGGGGGACTCTTGCGTTTGGATTTGTCCTGGATACTCTTGGCCGATTGCCTTGTACAGTTATGAAAATAGAGCCAGAGAGATGACATGACCTTGACTTTATTTTTAAATAGTAAAAAATTCTAGCCTGGAATGGTCAACTATGGAGGAAAATTGGGCTTTTGCCTAGTTGCCTATGGAGGGTCCCTCATAATCTATTTCCAAGGGTGCAGCCTACTATTATAATCTTTGCCTACTGAGCTGGCTTTGTGAAAATATGTACTGCTTGTTTGGTAAGGGCTACTCAGTCCTAATTATACACAGGTCTTAAGCACCATGACTGGCCCCTGTAAGTTAATTGCTTATGTAGACCTTGTCACATCGTGCCTACCATGGACAACACTATATGATGCCTCTCATGGATCACCACTCTCCCTCTCTTGGCTGGCTTACTCATACCTATATGCCATGACACTGATAAGGCTAGCTTCTCATAAAAAAAAAGACCACTACTACACAACCACATTTCAAACTCTTCTTGGGTCCTAGAAATAATCCTGATTTGTGTCTCAGGAAGAAAAGCAAAGGCTATACTCTTCTTATTTATTTCCTGAGCCCCCACTGGTGTGATTCCTATCTATGTCACAAAGTCAGTCACAATGATGGCACTATTAGCTCTCTAACATAAAACTTTTATTTAATGATATAGCAAAAGCAATAATAATCATACCATGAAAGTTACTCCCAAAGCAAGTAGAGGAATAGTTAATGTATCAAAATCCACACAAAAGCCTGAGCAAAACTCTTCCACTAATGTCCAAAACATGGGGTATATTGGCACAAATTTATGGAAACATAACAGAGAGTGAAGACAACTCATGGGCTTGGGGTAACACAACTCAAGACCATGGGACTGGATGTTCTTGGTCTCTTCCTGAATAGCTTGGTACTCCAGAATCTGATTCTCTGCTAATCCCTTTAGGTTCTTACCATTCTCTCACTGGGCAAATCTGCTTCTTTTTGCTCTTGATCTGATAAAAACAAAGGCAGTCTTTTAAAACTCATTCTCCACCACATTTAAAAGGTGACAATATTAAAATGACAAACAGTTCTATTTTAAGAGAGCTACATAGTTCCTCAGGTTTTCTCTCTGGGCAATGCAGGCAAGCCTAGTCAGCTCCATATTTGACAGGATGCTGGATTGTTCATTCAGATTCAAGTTTCTAGAAGCAACAGCAAAACCTATCTTTCCTTCCTCCCCCAACCCTTATGCTCTCAAAATAGGGAGAGGAAAGATCAGGCAGCAAAAAATATCTTTCTGAGAGATTTAATCTCTCCAGAAACTGTGTATGGTGTTAATGGGTAATAACTGAACTCAGCTGTGTTTCAATGAGCTTCAGTCTTTCACTGACCAATCAAAAATACACAATATAATAGCGCAAACTGGCACTTTCTTCCTATTATTAAGTTACTCTTCTTATTAAGTCTTCTGTTTTCTCAACTCAGCTCTCTCCAACTGTGTTTTCTTCTTTTCCTCTTCTGATTTCTTTAACACACGCAATGACTCAAACCAGAGACTTCTGTTGTTCAGTGACTCATATTTCCTCTATAATGTAAAACTCAAGGAATTTACCTTTAGGTTAGATGTAAAGTTAATAATCCTATTTGATTTACAACTTTAAGAGTCTTTAGAGTCTAAAAACAATAAATGCAAATTAACAAACAATTGGAAGAATCTAAAAGTGGAATGGTATGCTGTTGGAGGCAGTAGGATTTTTTTTCTCACTTCTTGTCTTCAAGCAAAGGCTGAAGGACCATTTTTTAGATATGTTGTAATGGGGATTACTTTTCAGGGTTAGATTAGATGTCTATCCAGGTCCTTACCAACCTAAAGTTCTATAATTTCATGATCTAATTAGGTGCAGCTAAGTGGCACAGTTCTGGAGTCAGTAAGACTCTTCTTCCTGAATTCAAATCCATCCTCAGACATTAACTGTATGAGCCTGGGCAAGCCACTTAAACTTGTTTGCCTCAGTTTCCTAATCTGTAAAATGAGCTGGAGAAAAAAATATGGCAAATCAATTTAGTAACTTTTTTTTTAAAGCTTTACCTTTTGTCTTGGAGTCAATACTGTCGATTGGCTCCAAGGCAGAAGAGTGGTAAGGGTAGGCAATGGGGGTCAAGTGACTTGCCCAGGGTGACACAGCTGGGAAGTGTCTGATGCCAGATTTGAACCTGGGACCTCCCATCTCTAGGCCTGGCTCTCAATTCACTGAGCTACCCAGCTACCCCTTCACTGTAGTAACTTTGCCAAGAAACCCCAAAAGGACTCAAAAAGGATCAGGCACCACTGAAAAATGAATAAACAACAATAATATATTAAATTTAGAGTAGTGCAACCAAGATGGTGAGGGAACTTGACATCATGTTGTGTACATGCATATTGATAGAAGGAAATGGGTTTTTTTTAGACTGAAGAATAAAAGAGTTGTTAAGAGAGGCATACTTTCTACTTCTAAATATCTGGAAAACTCTCAGGTGAGAGAAGAGCTAGGCTCATTTTGCTTTGCCTCAAGCAAGAGAATTAGGGGCATTTTACACAAGTACAGAAATGTGGATTTTGGAGTTATCAGTGGTCTTCAAGTAGACAACAATTTTTAGAGATATTCTAGATATCCTTTAAATCAGTCAACATTTATTAAATGGTGGCAATATCAGAGGAGAGGACATGTATTCAGGAAATGTTGCGAAGGTAAAAATGACAGTTCTTGACAGCAGATTGGACATGGGGATGAGAGAATGAGGAGTATAAGATGACTCCTAGGGGGGAGCCAGAGGGATTGGGAGGGTATTATTACCCTCTAAAGTATTATAGAAAGTAGAAGGTAGAGGGAGGTAGTTTAAGAAGGAAGATTGGCAACTTTTGGAATGGATAATCCCTGAGTTCCATTCCAATTCCAATATTTTCATGGCAGGCACTGTGATGCACTGAAAATTGGTGGGGGGTGCAGCTAGGTGGCTCTGTAGATATCCTGGGACTGAAGACAGGAAGTCCTGGGTTCAAATCTGTTTTCAGACTCTTCCTAGCTGTATGATCCTGGGTAAGTCACTTACTTATCATTTTCTAGCCCTCCCTGCTCTTCTTCCTGGTACTGACTCTTGTATGCATCCAAAGACAGAAGGGAAAAGCTAACAACAACAACAACAGAAAGAAAATGGAGCTGAATTTCAGACCTGGGTTCAAATGTTCCTCTTTTCTTTACTACCTGGGTGACTTTGGACAAGTCATTTAATTTCCCTGGGTCTCGGTTTCATCATTTGTTAAATGGGGCTGACTAAATGACTTCTAACATGACTTCTAGCTTCATATCTGTGATTCAGTGTGTACAATCATAACTGCTGGCTATGGCACCACAAAGAAGGCAACATGCTAGCAATTGTGTGTGTGTGTGTGTGTGTGTGTGTGTGTGTGTGTGTGTGATTTTCACTTTACCTGGAAGAATAAAAGGGAATAAATGTCCCTACTGACAGCATTTAGAATTCCAGATTTTTACTTTCTAGTTGAACAATACAGACCAGATGAAGAAGAGAAAAATAATGGTCAGAGAAAGCAAAATAAACATTTCCAAGCTTCTAGAAGCTTTTGTGTTTGGCTCAAATTTTGAGAACTGATTGGAGGGAGTCATTTTTCAATTAACTACAAGTTTAGGGAAATTGTAAGTTACTTAGGTCAGCCCCTGGCGCGTGTTTTTATATTGGACCATCAGCCCTGGAAGCAATTTCCACAAAATGATTGAGGTGTGGACTCTAGCTCCAGTTGAGTCATTGACTTCCTGGCTGACTTTCATTGGAATAATTGTTCTCTCTCTTCTTTGCAGAGTAAAATGAGTAGTGTACACCCCCTGTGCAGTCCAGAGAGATATCTACAAAGGAAGAGACAATAAAGAAAGGTCCCAGTTTGGCACAGTACTTTCTGGAATCTCCTTTTCCAAATCCTTCTCTGCTTCTTTTAGAGATGAGAGCAGGATCTCAGGAGAGGAAGGTTATTAGTGTCTCTGGCTCGCACAGCCCACTCCTTCTTTAGAGTTTGGTTTTTCAGTGCCTCTTTTAGTCCTGTTTATTGTCTATTTCCTACCTCCCAAATGATTTCCATACAAACATCTTTTGGCCATTGGGCTCTGCCTTTTGTTACATCCCAGACACATAGACCACAAAATTCTGGATGCCAAGGCGTTGGGTTCAGGGGGCATTCTGACCCTGTAAACATATATCTCTTTGTAGTAGTGTACTTGTTCTTCCCTTTAAAACAGGTCATTTTTAAAAATCTCTCCCGAATGTGACAGTAACACCCAGCCTTACTGAAAAGAAAACAAAATGAACTGTGTTTTTCCCTGAAGAAAAGCACACCCCCAGTCTCCTGTCCATCTGTCATGGGCTCATCAGCAGACACCTTGCTAACAAATGAACTGATGCTGTCAGAATGGCTGCTGGCAACTTTGAAGGGAAGGGGAATTTGTATTAATTTTGCTTTAGTTGGCTCCAATTCATCAGACACTTATTAAGCACCTACCAGGTTCTCAACCCTGGGGATACAAAGATGAAAAATGACCTGGTAACCTGGAAGCAATGTGGTAGAGTACAAACTGAATGGAATTTGTAATCAATGGACCTTCTTTGCTATTGACTACCTCTGGGACCTTGAGAGAACCGCTTTGATTCTATATGTCTCAGTTTCTCATCTGGAAAACGAAGAGGCTGGATTAGCTGCCCTCTGAGCTTTAAATCTATAATCCTATGTTGATGTTCAGTCATGTCTGACTCTTCATGACCCCACAGACCATAGTTATCCATGAGGTTTTCTTGGCATGAATACTGGAGTGGTTTGCCATTTCCTTCTCTAATGGATCTGTCTTGTCAGGCAATCAGAGGTTAAGCCACTTGCCCAGAGTCATAGAGCTAGGAAGTATCTAAGGCTGGATTTGATCTCAGGTCTTCCTGACTCCAGTCCCAGTGCTTTAATCACTGGACCATAATTGTCTTATAATCCTGTGACTTAGAGTCAAATCTCATCTAACTTATTTACTACCTGTATGACCCTGGGCAAGTCCCTTCCGCTCTTAGGACCCAAGATACATTATCAGTAAAATGAGGGTTTGGACTTCATGGTCTCTAAAATCCCTTCCAGGCATCTATGATCCCATGCTGCCTGTCCTGAATGAACAATTAATCCAATGTGGGAGACTAAAGATGTGTGCACAAATAAGGTACGAGAAAGGCAAAGAGAAGACGATGCTCCAGGAAAATTTTAGGGAAAGATTGAATTTACAGGGCAGAGAGAGTGAGGGTTTGTCAAGGACTTCATGGCACTTTAGCTGGCCCTTGGAGGAAGAGAAAGGTGAGAGGAGGCATGGAGCAGATTCCAGGCATGGGGGATGGTTTGGACGAAGGTATTGAGACAGGAGAGAGCCAGATAACAATCAGGGGACAAATAGTTTGTTCCTTATTCTTCTATAAGCCATAGGAAACCACCATCAGGAGGAAACCAAGGGAGCGACATGGTCAGTTCTGCCCTTCAAGTCAAGGCACTGCGTCAGTGAATCCCTGTTAAATTTCCCTGTTCCATCAGTTGCTCAAAAGGAATGCCCATTCCTTTCTACATTAATCTAACCCCCAAATGACTGTTTCTAGGATGAATAAAGCTTGATGAATAAAGCGTGTTCTTTGCCCCTGGTAGTTAGACAAACAGGGATCTTAGCCTGACTAATTCCCTGGATAATCTCCTGGGCCCCACGTTCTCCATCTAGGAAACAGAGATGAGAGAACTAATCACCGCCTCCCTCATGGAGAGGTGGAGGGAATTTAAAGGGTTATAGATTATTATCAACTTCATCCTTAAGCCTTTAGAGGGCAGACAAGCCCTTGCCTAGTGCTGTGCAAAGACAGGTGTTTAATACAAGCCTTTTGATGAGGAGGGATAAAGGGAATTCAAAGGAGATGTCTTTATAAATCTGTTTACAGGCTATAATGATAATGGTTTTTCAGTGGAGCAAATCGCTTTTTAAGCTCAAGCGAAATGTTTGTCTAGGAGTCAAGTCTAGAGTCCTCCGGATAGGCTGTATGATATAAAGATAAGAGCCCTGGTTCCTGAGTCAAGAGACTTGGGTTCAAATCTCACCTTTGATGTTTAATAGCTCTGTGACCATAACCCTAATTTCTTTTTCTGTATGATGATAATGATAGTGATACTGGACTTATGGGGTTCTTGTGAAGTGCAAAGGAGAGAATTTGTGTAAAAGATTTTACAAACTTAAAGATACTGTGGTGTTTTGCATGATCATACACGTATGACCCAGATCAAAATGCTTTCCATCTCTGGGAAGGGGGAGCGATGTGAGGGACCGAGACAATTTGAATTTTATAATTTCAGAAAATGTATGTTAAATTTACTATATAAAATTGGGAAGATAAAATATTTAAAGTCTAAAGAAAAAGAGATTATGTAAATGCCAGTCATTATCATCACCCCTGGCTCTGCTAATTCCCTAATTGGACAGCTAGATAGCACTACAGATTGAGTACGAGGGTTGGAGGTAGTAAAACCAGAGTTCAAATCTAACCTCAGATTTACTAGCTGCATGACTCTAGGAAAACACTTAGCTTCTGTTTGTCTCCTTTCCCCCATCTATTAAATGGGAATAATAATAGCCCCTACTTCCTAGGGTTGTTCTGAGGATAAAATGAGGTCATTGTAAAGCACTTTAGCCTAGCACATAGTAAGTATCCTGTAAATGTTAGTTATTATTATTATAAAGGCATTGACCTATATAATTTCTAAGGTTCATTCCAACTCAAAATACTGTTATTTGTGCACCATGGGTGGAGAAATAGAAAAGGGAGGCAAGATGAGTTACTCTTATGACTTGGCTCTGCCTCTAGATAGTTGTGTCATCTTGGACAAGTCACCTCACCCACCAGGGCCTCTTCACATGATTCCCTGAGGTGTCAAGCAAATCTTGTTGTTCAGTTGTTTTTAGTTGTGTCTGACTCTTCTGGATTCCACTTGCGGTTTTCTTGGCAAAGACACTGGAGTGGTTTTGTCATTTTTCCTTTACCAGTTCATTTTATAGATGAGGAAACTAAGGCAAAGTGACTTATCTAGGATCACACAGCCAGTAATTTTCTGAGGCTAGATTTGAACTCAGGAAGATGAATCTACCTGACTCCAGCCCAGGTACTTCTATCGACTTCACCACCTTGCTGCAAATAGACAATTCTCAAATGTAGCCAGGAGACTTCTGCCTCTTGCAATCAAAGATGTAGTCCCCCACACTCCCCCCACCTCCCCCTTCACTGTTGTTTCACCCCCAACAC
>NC_058131.1:653499349-653518606 GCF_016433145.1 Gracilinanus agilis | reverse complement strand
AAGTTTTTTGGTAGTTTGATAGGTATGGCACTAAATAAGTAAATTATTTTGGTTAGAATGGTCATTTTTATTATGTTAGCTCATCCTACCCATGAGCAGTCAATGTTTTTCCAGTTGTTTAGATCTAGTTTTAATTGTTTGGAAAGTGTTTTGTAGTTGTGTTTGTATAATTCCTGTGTTTGTTTTGGTAGAGAGATTCCAAAGTATTTTATATTATCTAGGTTGATTTTAAATGGTGTTCTCTTTCTAGCTCTTGTTGTTGTGGTGTGTTGTAAATATATAGAATCCACTATTTGACAAAAATTGCTGGGAAAATTGGACAACAATATGGGAAAGATTAGGTTTAGATCAACATCTCACACCCTACACCAAGATAAATTCAGAATGGGTGAAAGACTTGAGTATAAAGAAGGAAATTGTAAGTAAATTAAGTAAACATAGAATAGTATAATTGTCAGATCTCTGGGAAAGGAAAGACTTTAAAACCAAGCAAGAGTTAGAGAAAATTACAAAATGTAAATTAAATGGTTTTGATTATATTGAATTAAAAAGTTTTCATACAAACTAAAACAATGCAACCAAAATCAGAAGGAAAACAACAAACTGGAAAAAATCTTTATAACAAAAAATTCTGACAGAGGTCTAATTACTCAAATATACAAGGAATCAAATCAATTGTATAAAAAATCAAGCCATTCCCCAATTGATAAATGGGCAAAGGATATGAATAGGAAATTTTCAGGTAAAGAAATCAAAAGTATCAATAAGCACATGAGAAAGTGTCCTAAATCTCTAATAATTAGAGAAATGCAAATCAAAACAACTCTGAGGTATCACCTCACACCTAGCAGATTGGCTAAAATGAAAGAAGGGGACAGTAATGAATGTTGGAGGGGATGTGGCAAAATCGGGACGTTAATGCATTGCTGGTGGAGTTGTGAACTGATCCAACCATTCTGGATGGCAATTTGGAACTATGCCCAAAGAGCGATAAAAGAATGCCTGCCCTTTGATGCAGACATACCATTATTGGGTTTGTACCCCAAAGAGGTCATAGATAAACAGACTTGTACAAAAATATTTATAGCTGTGCTCTTTGTAGTGGCAAAAAACTGGAAAATGAGGGTCTGCCCTTCAATTGGGGAATGGCTGAACAAAATGTGGTATATGCTGGTGATGGAATACTATTGTGCTAAAAGGAATAATGAACTGGAGGAGTTCCAGGTGAACTGGAAAGACCTCCAGGAATTTATGCAGAGTGAAAGGAGCAGAACCAGGAAAACCTTATACATAGAGACTGATACACTGTGGTAAAATTAAATGTAATGGACTTCTGTACTAGCAGCAATGCAATGACCCAGGACAATTTATGGAAAAGAACGCTACCCACATTCAGAGGAAGAACTGCAGGAGTGGAAACACAGAAGAAAAACAACTGCTTGAACACTTGGTTTGATGAGGACGTGATTGGGGATGTAGACCAGAAACAACCACACCAATGTAACTATCAATAATATGTAAATAAGTCTTGATTGATGACACATGTTAAAACCAGTGGAAATGCATGTTGGCTATGGGGGGTGGTGGTGGTGAAGGGGAAAGTAAAAACAGGAATCATGTAACCATGGAAAATTTTTCTAAAAATAAAAAAATTATATAAAAAAGATTAAATAATAGAATAATGTAGGATGATCAACTGTGAATAACTTAAATGTTATCAACAAGGCAAGGATCCAGGACAACTCCAAAAGTCTCATGATAAAATAAAAAAAGGCTATCCACCACCACAGAAAGAACAGAAGGGATCCAAATGCACATTGAAATATACCATTCTTTACTTTATTTCCTCCATTTTTTTCTAGTGAATTTTTCTCTAGTGAAAGCAATTTGTGTCTTCTTTCACAATATGATGAACATGGAAATACAAATTATATGATAATATATGAGTAAACGTTATCATATTATCTGCATTCTTGGAGGGGAGGACTCAGAGAAGAAGGAAACCATGGATTGCAAAATATCAGAAAAACACATATTGAAAAATTGCATTGACACTTAATCTGGGAAAAAATGAATTACAATTTTAAACTACTAAACAATAGATTTCTAGAGTAGAGAGAAGTCTCTGAAATCTTGTTTAGTTTTTAACTGAGGCAGGAATCCCTTCACAGAGTATCAGAGTCAGGAGGAGTTTGTCTTTGTTTAAAATGTCTGTGCAGTCTTGAGTTTAGTGGCTTTTTACTCCCTGGATATTCCAAGACTGTCTAGTCCAACCTGTTATCGACTGGCAATCCCCTCAATAGCATTCCTAACCAGTTGTCTTCTAGTCTTTGCTTGAAGGCCTGGAGAGAGGAGGAGCCCTTTATCTTCAGAGGAGTCCACTGGCAACAGAAACCCCAAAGCATCCATGGCCCCAACTGGAGAATCTGCCTAGCGTCTTGCGTTGGGTGATTTCCCCTGTAGTTATCTGCGTAGTTAATCCCCTCCCTTGCTTTCCTTCTTCCCCAACTCCCCCATACTCTTTTTTCATTTGATGAAACATAGTTAAGATCTGTAATGAAAAAACCTCATCCATCTCTTTGTTCTGAGTTGGTGCCTTACACGGGTCCCGCACTGAATCATCTTTTTCTACTTTGACTCCTGTCTGGTTATCCCAAGACTTCAAAAATCCTCCCACCCCACCTCCACACTCTTAATCTTCTCAGTGTCTCAGAGCAAGGATATATAGCACAACTAAGGAGCACAAGTATGCCCTTGGGAATAGAAAGAAGAATCTAGAATTATTCTTTAATCATTTATTTGCTTATAAATTGTTTTCACACAAAGGATCAGGCTGGGGTAGAATGATACCAGATGGCAATTTGATATTTGCCTGTTGGATTGATTAATTTTTATATTAAAAAAATCTTACTTTCCATCTTAGAATCAATAATGTATATTGGTTTATGGGAGTTAATTGACTTTCCCAGGGTCACATAGTCAAGACGTATCTGAGGTCAGATTTGAACCCAGGACCTCCTGTCTCTAGGTCTGGCTTTCAATCCACTGAGCCACCTAGCTGCCCCCTGGACTATCTTTTGCAGAAGAGAAAACATTATAGACTTGTTACCTCCTGGGAATTCAGCATTATCATTTAACATTATGGGAAATTTTCTAGAATGCCTTATAAAAGTATTTTAAACCTTGAATTTCATTGCACTGCTCTCTAATTTCATTTATTTCTATCTTTGCATAAGCACAGAGTTAGTCTTCTTAGTGACTGTATAGTGTGGTGGAGGAACCTCTGGATGAGAAACTCTGCCCTCATTGGCTCAGCCACTTATCAGTTATGTGACCCCCTAGATCAGTGGTTCCCAAACTTTTTTGGCCTACCACCCCCTTTCCAGAAAAAAAAATATTACTTAGCGCCCCTGGAAATTATGAAACTATTTGTTGAACTCATAATAGAATGTAATACAAAAATAGTGTGGCCATCACCGCTTCCATGGATTGCTGCAGCACCCACCAGGGGGCGGTAGTGCCCACTTTGGGAATCACTGCCCTAGAACCTCTCTTTGGGCCTCAGTTACTTCATATGTAAAATGAGGGTATGGGAACAGATGATCTCTAAGTGTCTTTCCAGCTTGGACATTCAATGACTTCACTGGATTTTCTGTATTTTCTAGGAAAGTCTTTCCAGTCATTCTTCCTCTTCTTAATATCTCTCATTCTATATAGATATTTGATCAATAAACATTATTGAGTGCCTGCTACATGGCAGGCCTTATGATAAATGCTAGGAATATAAAGGCAAAATATAGTTCCTGTTCTTAAAGAGCTCTCAGCCAAAGGAGGATGACACCATATGAACCACTAGGTATAAACAAGCTGTAAACAGGAAAAAGTTGGAAGTATTTCATGAAAATGACAAAAAATATGTTCCTCACTTTCTGTTTTCTTGAACTCTAATTATCTCTCAAATTTAATTACCGGGATTTTATCACCAAACACCTTGGCACCTGTCTGTGAAACTGCCCTGCTTCTGGAAAAGGAAAACAATCCACCCTTAGTTTACAGAAACGAGGAGTGGTGGCTAAGCATGTCCTTCTGTCCCTAGCACTAAAAAAGCAAAGGAAATGAAGTGATTTATGGCATCCTCTCTGGGGAGCTCGCAGCTTCTGGCTGACCTTCATGCTTAGTTAGGAAGGAATAGCAAAGTGAAAGTTGATGGAGGATGACTTTTTGGACTCAAATGCTGGAGAGCTTTTCACGGGAGAATCTTTGTTTCGCTCCAGTTTCTTCCTCAGGTCCACACCTGGCTGTGGCTGGTGCCACATCTACAGAATTCCAAATGATCCCCCCCAAGGTTGGTTTAGGATTTCCTCTTGGTGCCATTACAGAAAACCACCAGACTGATCTAACTGATCCAACTTGGATACCCACAAAATTCCAAAATGCCAAAGCTGGAAGGGACTTAGAGACATTTAGTCAGACATCCTTATTTTAGAGATGAAGAAATCTGATTCCCAGGAATTGGAAGCCCAAAGAAACGTCTAGGAAATGGTGGCACAATTGGGACTTGAACACAGGTGTGCTGGCTACAAGTTCAATGTTGTTGTTTTTTCTCTCGCCATACTTATTGCCATTTCCTTTCTTATTCTTCTCTTTCGGCTTCCATCCTCATCATTCATGATCCCTCATGATCTTGCTTTTTCAAAAATTAACAAAGACTTCTTAATTGCCAAATCCAAAGGCCCTTTCTCAGTCCTCCATCTTCTTGAAATTTCTGTAGATGTTAAAACTGTGGATTGCCCTTTCTTCCTGTGTATTCTCTCCTAACTGGGTCATCATGAATTTAGCCCTGTCTTACTTCTCCTTCTACCTGTCTGAGAACCAGTCTAAACCAAAAAAACCCCTCCAAAACCAAAAAATATTTCCAAACCCAGAATAAAATAGAAATGCTGTGAGGACATGCTATAATATCCAAGACAAAAGATAATCTCATATATATATATATACACAAAATACTTAAATCAAGATAGTTTTGTCTCTAATGGGAGGCAAAAGACATTTTCTAGTTCCAACATTGAAGCTGAATTCCAGTGTGAGACATTATCTTCATTGGTTCTATAAATGAGAAAAATCAACCCACATATATAGAGCATCTTGATATAGGCAACTCCAACTCTGTTCTCCAACTCTGTCAGGTAGAGAGTGAATGTCTGATCACTATTTTACAGATGGGAAAACTGAGGCTCAGAAAATTTAAATGAAATGGTCAAAGTCACATTTCTGGTGAATGTTTTAGGGCAGATTTGAACTCAGATCTCTTAAGTTTTCCTACTGCCTCATGTCCCTGATTGGCTAGGGTCCTGTAAAGCTGAAGTGTCAAAGAAGTTTTGTTCTCACACAAGAAGGTAGAGATTCCCACCAATGCTGGTTCTTGGGCAAATGAAAATTCAGGCAGCTTCTATTTGTTAGCACTGTGGGTGTTAAACCCCTGATTCTGGCATACATTCTGATCCTCTCACAACACTGACACTCTCTAATGTTCTCTGAACCATATTCAAATGCAGTTTGGAAGGGACAATTAGATAACTCAGTGATTAGAGAGCCAGGTCTGGAGATGGAAAGTCTGGGTTCAAATCTGACCTTAGTCATTTCCTAGCTGTGTGACCCTGGGCAAGTCACTTAACCTCAATTGCCTAGCCTCTATTGCCTTAGAACCAATACTTAGTATTGATTCTAAAATGGAAGGCAAAGGTTTGAAAAAATTGCAATTGGGAAATATTTAACAATATAAATAAAATAGAACAAAACATAGATAATATTTAAAAAGTAAGTCAATATGCAGCCAGCAGGAATCCTAAGGTATGGCTTAGTGATTCTATTTGAGTTTGACACCAGTGTTGTAAAGGACATGTAAACCCCCAAATGTAAACTCCTCTGAGATCTTCTCGATAAAGGAATGGTTTAGGAACTGATGAATGGGATTATATTTCCATCTTTGCAGATTGAGCTGTGGGCTAAGCGAGGTTTTTCCTGGGTATTAAAAGAAGTTTATACTCTTTATAACACATTGAGAATCATTTCCTTTCCCAGAACCTTTGGCAGACTTTAATCTTTTCGAAGTATTTTATAATCCACCTATCTAGAGAAACATAAACAGTGCCCTTTGATAATCAGAACCACAGAAGGCAAAGAAGTTTTGTTCCCAGACAAGAAGGCAGGGATTCCCACCAATGATGGTTCTTGGACAAATGAAAATCCACGAAGCTTCTCTTTGTTAGCACTGTGGGCGCTAAACTCCCTGATGCTTATATATATTCTTATCCTTTCAAAGTATCTTGTAAGATGGTGGCATTAGAACCCAAAGTGTCTTTTAGGGATTTTCCAGTCCTACACCCCCCTTTTTATTGATGCTGAAATTGAGTACTGGATTGGTAAAGTGGTCATACTTGTATTAAGTGGCAGAACCAAGATTGAAATCCTGGCGCTTGGCTCCAGATTCAATACATTCCATAGTGCCATCCTTCCTTCTTCCCTTATTAATGCTAAGATGTAGTTTTAGAGCTAATTGCTAGATCCCTAGAATTGTTCAGAATACTTAGATTAGTGGGTAGTGACTGATATGCCCCTAAAAAAGAATCAATAAAACCTTTTCATTTTAATGTGTAAAATAAAATTTAAAAGTACAAAAGACACAAATGTAGTTTTGTTCCTATATTGTTAATTTTTTGTAATAGATATATAAATATAAATATATTTTATATTTTTAATACATTTTATATATTTTTATGTATACATATAAATTTTTTATAAATCTCTTTCTTATTTGTGGATTGGAATATTTGTGCTTCTTGATGATTAAGTTAAAAACTTTTTTTAATTAGGTGAATTTTTTTTATAGCTACGAAGATTGTTATAGAAGGAAGGAAAATATTCTACTGGTCAAAGGGTCAAGAGACTTGTGTTCTAGTCCTGGCTCTATTATTAATTCACTAAGTGACCCTAAAGAAGTCCTTTAGACTCCCTGGGTCTCATTTTCCTCATCTGTAAAAAGGAGTTGGTCTTGATGATGTCTAAGTTCCCTTAGGATATTAGTGTTTCCATGTAAACATATTTATTCTAGGTACAGGGGAAATGACACAGGTCATTAAAAAGATATAGATTTGTATGACTGTGGACAAGTCATTTAATCTTGCTGGGCTTTAGTTTTCATATCTATTAAATTAACAATTGGATTAGATCAGGTCTAAAGTTATTTCCAAAAAAAATCATTTCTGTACTAAGACCGGGAAAAGATAAACTTTATGAAGGGGGCATCATTTTGTTGATCCTCATTGCTGGACAGCATAGAGAGTTGCTCATTAGGGCTGGTAAGCCTCCCAGTGATGATCCTTTGCTTAAAAATCTTTAGTGGCTTTTTTTTAGCTCTTTTGGCTACAGAGTCAACTTCAGACTTTTTTGTCTGAAATTCAAGGTCCTCTAAAATCTTACTGGAGGTGTTTGTCACCATAAAATTGTCCAGGCCAGTCAAAAAGACAATTTCCTAAAATATGGAAAGCTGTAATGCATCTGGGTCCCATGCAGAGGAAACCACTAGCCAATGGTGTGTTAAGGTATCTACAGTGTAAAAAAAAGAAGTGTACCTGTGAGTCACTGAGTCCTAGTTCTGGTCTCCATTTAGGCAAGCATGGTTAAATAGGTAGGAAGTCTCATGACAGCGTTACAGGACTGAAAAAAATGACTGTTTCCTTAGACAAATTTCCCGTTATTTGGAATGAGACTTGTTTGTGAATCTTTCAAGTAATTTTCATTCCTCTTTGATACATACCAGCTGGCATTCCAAAAGCAAGGCCAGTGAACAGTCTGCAAGTTCAAGGTGATATCCAGTATCCCCTGCCGGTACCAGGTGCGGAGATAGTCAGACATCAACATTTCATTAAGACTCTTTCTAATTAGATTGGCAAAGAGGTTTTGGGATGTCAAAAACACTGTATAATTCTACATTAAAAAAGTAATCTGTCTACGTTGGCTAAGTTTCAAGGTCAAGCTTTGAAGAAGGCATGTAGCATGCTTTCCATCTGCCAAGAAACTGAGCACTGGATAAAGAAGCTCCTAGATGGTAAATATTTGAAGATCCATTAAAAATACAAGTTATAATACATAACAACTGGAATTCCTTTTCTCTAGGAAAAAAAAACCTGAGGAAATAGTACCAATAAATGCACCAAGAAGTGGGGGTAGGGTTGGAAATTTGTTGATATCATATAAGCCAATTTATTGAATAAAGTAGTTAATGTAATGAGGGTCACTTGCATTCTGGAGGGATATTGACCCAAGTACTGAGAGCTGGACAGAAACACTGAAGAACTCTCATTTAACCAGTCTGTCTTCTGAATTGTGTTCTGGATTACTTCTGACAGATATTTACCTTTTGTATGCCTCCAGTTCCGAAATAAGGCTCATGACATTTTATTGCAAGCCTATTTTATGGAGAGAATGGACCCTGGAGAGGGAAATGATGATAGACTTGAGTAATTTTCTGCTGAACTGGGTTTACATGTAGATTTGGCTTGACCCTTTCATTTGGCCCAAGGAACAAAGGATATCCACGGTGATCTTAGAAAATCACATTGTCTCATTGCGATGAAATTGGCCGACAGGGTGTCCCAAAAATCTTAGGCAATTTAAAACTTTAGTAGCTTCAGAAGAAGCATAAAGAGGATGCCCCACTGATTAGGAGCTTTAATAGTTTAAAAGCTATTAAATATCAATAACTTGAATACAAATCATTCCCCAAATGGTCAAAGGACGTGAACAAGTAATTTTCAGATGAAAAAATAAAGGCTATCGGTAGTCACATGAAGAAATGTTCAAAACTACTCTTGATTAGAGGAATGCTGGTTGGAATGATCTGAGTTGTCACCTCACACCTACCAGATTGGCCAGTATGACAGTAAAGTGATAAATGTTGGAGGGAATATGGCAAAATTGGGACACTGGTGCATTGTTGGTAGAGTTGTTGGCTTGATCCAACCATTCTGGAGAGCAATTTTGGACTATGCCCAAGGAACTATAAAACTGTACATACCCTTGTATCTTGTAATGCCAATGCTGTGTACAAAAGAGATCATAAAAAGGGGAAAAGACCTACTAGTATTTGTACAAAAATATTAATAGCAGTTATTTTGTGTTGGCTAAAGAGTTGGAAGTTAAGGTGATATCGATCAACTGGGGAATGGCTGAACAAATTGTGGTATATGTTGGTGATGGAATACTATTGTGCTATAACAAAAATGAGCAGGATGATTTCAGAAAGATTTGGAAAGATCTGCATGAGCTGATGCAGAATGAGATGAACAGAACTGGGAGAATATTGTGCACATTAGCAGTAATATTGTGCAATAATCATTGGTGAAGGACTTGGCTACTCTCAGCAATACACTGATCCAGGACAATTCTGAAGGACTAACGACAAAGAATGTTATCCACCCCCAGAGAAGGAACTATTGGAATCAGATGCAGATCAAAGGACACTATCTTCCACACTAGTTTATTTATGGTTTTATTTCTGGGTTTTTGGTTTTATGTGAGTATTCTCTTACAATTATGACCACTATGGAAGTGTGTTTTGCATGAAAATACATGTATAGCCCAGATCAAATTGCTTACCAACAGGATGGGACAAGGGAGAGAAGGAAGGGAGGGAGACAACTTGGATCTTATACTTTCAGAAAACATATGTTGAAAATTGTTATTACATGCAATTGGGAAAATAAAATATCTTTGAATAAAGAAAAAATATCAATAACTTTAAGCTTGCATAGTTTAAAACTGCCCTAAGATAACTGAGACACTACGGTAAAGACCCTCCATCTGGCAGACACAAGACTCTGACATTTGAATCAAGCACATTGCTTTAGTTTAAGACTTATGGGGAAGAGGGAATTAGAGTGAGGAGACAGTGTGAGGCAGATATAATCAGAAAACAACATTTAAAGGTGGAGTGGGTTTTTGTAATCATGTAGTCCAATCTCCTCATTTTAGAAAGGAATAAAGTAAAGCCCCAGGAAGGCAGGTAGGTGGTGCAATGGATAGAGCTGAGGGCCTAGTGTCAGGAAGACCTGAGTTCAAATCTAGCCTCAGACACTAGCTGTGACTCTTAACTCCATTTGTCTCACCTTCATCATCTGCAAAATAAACTGGAGAGGGAAAAGGCAAACCACTCCAGTTTCTCTGCCAAAAAAAAAAAAACCCAAATGGGGTTGCAAAGAGTTGGACATAGCTGAAAAAGTACTGAGCAACAAACAAAAAAAAAATCACAGTCCAAGAAAGATTTTGAGAAAACTTGCTCAAAGATAAGCAACAGAGCCAGAATTCAAACTCAGGTACACTGGACTACAAATTTAATTCAATTCATTAAAAAAAATTAGATGCTTACTATGTGCAAAGAACTATGATAACAATAACAACAACTAGGATTTATATAGCATTTTAAGGTTTACTTTGCATATATTTTCTCTATAGTTCTATACCAGGTGTTGGGTTTACAAAGTTCTTTTTCCATTATATGATGATCACTTCTTTTAAACCCGTCATCTATACCTGAGGTGTGAAATACTTAGTTTACAACTCTCCTGATAAAGGTTCAAATTAGATTAGAGTGTAATTTGGCAATATGTAATAAAATAAAGAAAATATAATAAAATTTAGATAATCTAAAATCTAAAAACTTAGTTAATATGTGGCCAGCAGTTATCCTTATACATGGTTTAGTCTGGAAAACCTGAATTTAAATTCTGCCTCAGATATTTACTAGCTAGATGGTCCTTGCTAAGTTCCTTAAGTTTTCTCAGCCTCACATTGCTCATCAGTAATTTGGGGATAATAATACTCCTGCCTTCTAGGGTTGTTATGAGGACAAAATGAGAAGACATATGTAAAATGATTTGCAAAATTAAAGATGTATGAGTGTACATGTGTGTGTGTATGTGTGCTAAAGCTATTTTTTTCTATTTCGACTTGAGAGCAAGTCAAAGGCTAAAGATTTTTTAGGAAGTTCAGTTTTTTAGATCAGTAGGTGGACTCCTGGAATTCATGTGAAGCAAAAAGAATTAGTTCACAACCACTACTCCAACCGTTCTAGAGATCATTAAAGAGGCAACCAGAATGAGTACTAGACTGGGCTCAGGGGAGTTGAATTCAGAATCAGATTCTGACATTTTCTGGCAGGGAAGCTCTGGGAAAGATGGCTAATTTCTCGAACTATCAATTTCCTTATTTATAAAAGGGGATTGTAATATCTATTCTCTCTTTCTCCCAGAGTTTATGGAAGAGAAGCACTATATCAACAAGAGTTTTATCTTCTTCTGTAAGTTGTCATCTTGATTCAGAGCTCCATAGGGAATTGAAGTTAAAAAAAACAACAACAAAAAATTTAGTAACTCTTGGATGTAAGCGTTTTGACATTTATGCTGAGCATCCCATAATGCATATCTTTCAATGAAAAAAGTTGCTTCAATTTAATGCAATAAGTATTTATCCAGTCCAGAATATGTTCAAGGCGATAGGGCAGCTAGGTGGCATAGTGGATAGTGTTAGACCTGGAGTCAGAATAACTCATCTCCCTGAGTTCAAATCTGACCTCATACACTTACTAGCTATATGACATTGGGCAAGCCACTTAACTCTGTTTGCCTCAGTTTCCTCATCTGTAAAATGAGCTGTAGAAGGAAATGGCAAACTACTTCAGTATCTTTGCCAAGAAAACTCCAAAAGGGGTCATGAAAAGATATGACTGAAATAACTGAGTAACAACATATGCAAGGTGACATGTGAGACATCTAATTGTGGAGCATTTACTAAAATTGAATCAATGATTAATAATTAATATTAATAATTAATAAGAATTAATAAATTAAAATAATCTTTGGAATATGGGAAAGGAAAGGGAAAAGAGAAGAAGGAGAACAAAATTGGAGTCTGAATCTGTTCTCGTTTATGAGCTGTTGCACCCTGGATTTATGAGCTGTAGTTATCACTTAATGACTTTTCAACCTCAGTTACCTCCTTTGTTAAATAAGGTTTATGGTAGCACCTACTTTATGAGGTTTTGGGAGGATCAGATGAGATAATATATGTAAAATATTTGTAAACTTTAAAACACTCTATAAGTGCAAGCCATTAACCACCATTGTTGTTTTGATCATAGTGTCATGGTTGTTTTGCTTCAAACATGGGTAGTCTCTGGAAGGGTTCTGCTGATTGCCTTCATAGATATTTCAAACAACACTGAACTCTTAAAAAACTCTGTGATAGAAGAAAAACATTTCCTTGATCACATATATTATGGGATGCTCAGCATCTTCCTTGATAGTTCCATGGGGATATGATCGGGGAGTTAGAATCAATGATCACTCTATTGCAAAATACTAATAATATGGAAATAGGTCTTGATCAGTGATACATGTAAAACCCAGTTGAACTGCTCTTTGGTTATGGGAGGAGGGAGGGAGGAGGAGAGGTAAAGAATATGAATCATGTAGCCATGGAAAAATATTCTAAATTAATTAATTAAATAAAAAAGTTCTGTGGTAGCTATGTAATTGCAACCTTTTTCTTATCTGCTCTCTAATTCTTAGCCATTAATGTTCATCTCTTTCAAATACTTCAGGAACCCCCACAGCTTTGTTTCAGGGATGATTACAGTAGTGGCCATAGAATAGTTAGAAGGGACCATATGGACTTTGTATTCCACTGTTCTCATTTTACAGAGGAAATCTCTTATTCCAAATTCAGAATTCTTGCATTATGTCCTGCTGCGCAGCACCACCTTTGATGGTTTTCTTTTGCATTTATCTTTTGTGATCACTTCATAGCTTTATTAAGCTGAAAGAAATGCCTACCCATGATTAGGGAAATATGGTTCAAAATGAACTAGGCATTTGTTGGGTTAGTAGACAAGATGTTCCCTTCATAAACTACGTTTAGGTAAAAGGTGGAAAAATTTTCCCTTCTGTAGTAAATGGTTTTATTCATGTCTTTGTGGATGGGCAAGTCTTCAGCCCTGGCTACTTGCTGTGTAGGAGGCGCTTAAAAATACTCTCTGAATGAATAAAGAACATATGGATAAATACAGATGGCAAAGAAGCAGGCTTCAAACCCCACTGAACAAGCCTTCTACCTGTTGAAGCCTGCTGTTTTGAATGCATTGCTCACAGCAGGATAAATTTTTATTGAATTAAATGGAAGTCTCCACTGATTAAAAGGGTGTTTGAAGATAGGGACTTCCCACTGAGTGTGTTCAATTACCTGAGTCTAGTTTTTCAAGATCTATGTGTTAGTTTCTGAAGCCAATTTGATTCTAACTTTAAATCAGTTCTAGAAAACACAATGGCAAATAATCTTGGGTCCATAGTTTATTGATCCTTTTTTTCCCTCATGCAGCGAAAACCAAAGACACATAACTATACTCAGTCACTATATCTTGGTTAATAAAAATTGTCTAGAGTAATCATTAAATATATATGTGCAAGGATAATGATTTGTATATACATATATTATATATACATACAAGGGTAATGATTTGCTAAAGTGGTTGGTACTCTGATCCTATATTTTACTGGTAATTCATAATAGGATCTATCCATATTATGTAGAAATGAAATTTCTATTATTTATTGATGTTGGTATAATATAAAGGGCATTTGACTTGGAGTTGAAATCTCTGTCTGCATCCTGGCTTCAACTGCTTATCAGTAGTGTAGCAATGGGCAAGTGACTTTATGCCTTAGTCTTCCTATCTATAAAATGGAAATAGTATTAATTTGTTTTTTCAAGTTACCATTTTTTTTGTTTTAATTTGTTTCAATTACCTTATAGGATCGTTTTGAGGAAAGCATTTTATAAACTATAAAATATTAAATATATAATATGTTATTATTAAGTTAATGCCTTTATGTTCATGATTCAACTTGTTATATTTTCTATTTGAAGAGAGGGAATGAATCTGTGATAACAACAATAGAGGAAGTTCCCAGGTATGGAAATTCCTACCAATTCAGGTGAACACCTGTTTTTGCAACTTTTCGTCTTAAAGAATTGCTATAGAGCACATTAGAAGTTAAATGACTTGTCTAATAACCGGTCAAATAACCGGTAGGAGTAAGAGAGTGGACTCCAACTCAGGTCTTCCTGGTTCCAAGACCAGCTTTCTGTATTCTGCCTTTCATAATTCTATTAGCTTGTTTTTTTCCTAGTAATTTATTTCATGATTTAGACTGAAACTCTTAGATGACAAGACTTGTAACTTCATTATGTGGACATATGATACTGAGGCTTACTCTAGGTTAGATTGTGAAACAGTTTGTCTCTCTTCCCTATCTTTTGCCTTCTCATGTATTTTGGTCCATCTTGGACCTCTATCTTTCATATGGTCCCTAATTGTCAAATTATTTTCCTTTTATTGCCCCACTGTTCAAGGACCCTTGACACTATGATGTCCTACTGAGTCTGGCAATGATGTTACCAGATTTTTCTTCTTTTACTTCTGATATGAAAGTTTACTAGTCCTGTGACTCATTCCTTTTGGGATTCCTTTCAGTAATGAAAAAGGGTAGTAATTCATTAGATAATTTAGTCTGTGCTAATGGTGAGACATTTGATGTACTAGAAAGAATGCTGGACCTGGAATTAGGTGAGCTGGTTTCAAATGACAATTCTGACATTTACTGGCTATATGATCATTAAAAAGTCATTTATTGTCTCTGAGTCTCTGTTTCCCTATCTATAAAATGAAGTCAATATTTGCCAAACTCTTAAACTATGAGAAAAAATATATAAATCTTAGAAAACTGTATAAAGATACTTTTAATGTATTAAACAGACAACATGCATGTGGATTTAATGTATTACATATCCAAAATGTTAGCTCTACAAATATGCTGTCTAGATGTGTCTACTGTATCAGATAACCATCATCTTATCTTTCTCAGGTAACAATTCCATGACTCAGGTATGATGCACTCATTTAAAAGACTTTTGAGGAATGATAATAAAGGAAGGCATTCCAAACACACTGATAAATTCATGTGAGTGTATACATACATATATATGTATATGCATATTTCTATTTATGTATACACACATTTACTTATTTTTTTTTGTTAGGAGGCTTATTTGCAACCTTCAGTCATACTATAAAAATGACTACTGCTCTTTTTTGTGCTCAAGGCTTAACCTTGTGTTTTCAGGTTAAAAACTATGCAAGTAAAAACATCTTCTATTCTACAGACAATAATTCAGACTATAAATTTAAATTGCAAGGAGACCTAGAAATGCTGCACATAGCAGAGGATTTTTTTTCTCATTATGTCTATAGGAACTTGAGGTTTCTGGCAACATCAGATGTTATGTGACTGCATCATTAATTGCCTACATATATCACTAAGCAACCCCCAAAGGGCAAAGATGATTCTACTTCCAAGTCATGACACCCAATGGGATGAGAAAAAGAAGCATGTATCTGGCAAATCAATATATCAATGAAACATTTAACTAGAAAAGATTCAGTAAAAACTTGAGTTCCAATTTGAATTTACTCTATTTGGCTAAGATCCTGAAATAACACTATAGTAATAAAGGAAAACATATCATGAGTTTGCTCAAGGAATGGTCATCAAAACATAGCATCACTAAGGCTGCTTTACTTAACTCAACTTTTTACAGTGTGAGGAAAATATGGCAAAATGTTTTTAGCAATTTACTTCATGTCCCTTATGTCTTAGTTTAGCTATAAAATTGGGTTAATAGCAAATCATGGATTATAGGATCATCCTTTTATTTCTTAATAGAAAGTTATAATAATTCTAATTAATTTAGACTAACTATCCACACAGGAAAAACCTTATCGATGAAGGATACCAATTGTCCAGATTATGATAGCTTCCTGGCTTGGTAATCCAGCCAACTGGCCTATCTATATGTCCATTTTAGGTTGTTCATGTAGGTAAACTGGGAGGGGATACAATTGAACAGAAGAAAAAGAGTGAGCTGGACTAGCCTCAATGAATTCCAAAGTACTTTTAAGGATCCCTATCTTTTTTTCTGAAAAAAAAAAGCCCCATATTTTTAATTATTTCAGCATTGTTTGGCTTTTATGAGCAAAAAAGGTATGATGAAAGTAAAATATAACCAATGGAAAGCCCATATACTTGGTTGGTATCCTCAGCAAAGCAGAACTGGAGGAAATCCCATAGCCCATTGGATGGTCTTTGTGACAAACTCATGAGAAGAAACATGAAAGACTCCTAAAGGATGGGGCAGCTAGGTAGCACAGTGGTAGAGAGCCTGACCAGGAACTGGGAAGAGTTGGGCTCAAATCTGGCCCAAATACTTCCTAGCTGTGTGACCCTGGGTAAGTCACTTGACTCCCATTGCCTAGCTTCTACTGTTCTTCCACCTCAGAACTGATAATTAGTAACAATTCCAAGTTATACGGTAAGTGTTAAAAAGAAAAGACTCCCTTAGAGGATGAGTAGCCATGGATAGACTGTGATCTACATTGTTGGTGGGCAATCTTAGATCCATTGTAGTACCTGGCACAATACACACAGCAGAAATTTAATAAATAAAAGATGGGATTTAGGGGATAAACTTAAAGCACTGAATTTGTTGTGCTAATGTGATACAGTGAAATAGTGAGGAGGATTTGGTCTGACAACAGTGTATGAGGCAGGTCTGGAGCCTTTTGCTTATCACATGCTGAAAAGAAGCCAGCACTGTGATGAAGCTGCTAAAAATAATCTCATTCATCATTGTAAGGTCCAGGTCAAAGGGAATAATGGTCTCATTCTACTCTGTACTAGTCAAGCCATATTTATAATACTCTGGTGACTTGAGGACACCGTATTCCAGCAGTGACACTGAGAAACTATATCCGAAGGAGGGTGACGAAGATGGTGACGAGTCTAGAAACTACGTCTTATGAGAAATGTTGAAAGGAAAAAGGATCTTCAGTCTTTGTAGGAAAAAAAAATTCTCCAAAAATGTAAAAAAGCCATCATATTGAAGGAAGATTAGATTTGGTTTCTGCTGTTCTACTATGTGTAGAAAACACAAGGGGAAATTTTTAGTTCAATAAAAGAACTAGCTTGACTTAAATAGAGCTATCCTGTGGATTAGAAAAGCATGAAAGATAGCAGAGACCAGCTCGTTATCTGACAAGGATGCTGTAAAATGTATTTCTCACTGATTGGGAGGTTGCATTCCAACTTTATGATCCTATGATATTTGTCATGTTGAATAACTTTACACTCTAAACTCTGAATAATTTGGTGCAATGGATAATTATACTGTCCCTGGAGTCAGAGGATGTGGGTTCAAGCTTCACCGCTGTTGTTTACTACTTGTGATTGTGATTGTGGGTAAGACACATATAACCGATCTATGTTTCATTTTTCTCAGCTATTAAGTAAGATAGAGTTGGAACAGGGGGCTTTTATATACCCATATAATATTAAATCTGTGATTCTAAATCAGAGAATAATTTATTTTTATTGATTGAATAGAGCATATTGTACATTCCCAGAATGGAGAGATCTTTGATTAACATTTCTAGATTGACACATATATCATGTGACTATCCCATATCATATATTTTTATAAATAGCAGAATAGAATTCATATCCAGGGATCTATAAAGTATCAACAGAGACAAATTGAGTCTGAATATTAAAAATAAAAAAATAACTCACATTTACATTCTGCTTTTAAGTTAACAAAGCAACTTTCCTCAAAACAATTCAGTGAGAAAGGTACAGTTGTCAAATGCTTGTGGCTTACTTTCAAATGCTGATGGATTATAAAAGTTTGTGATAGTCTCCATTTGCCTAGGATGTTCTCTCTTCGACAAACCTCTGTGCTTTGATTTACAGTGTCCCCCTTTCATGATGGGAACCCTCCATTCTCTTATTACATGGATCCCACTTTTTAAAATTCCAGCTCAACTTCTATTTCTTCTGTGCAAACCTTCCTCCCATGACCACTCTGGTGACTTGTTCTCCCTCTTCTTCCCTGAACCCTGGAGGCATTATTGTTATTTGGCTTTTATCATTCCCTTCTTTGTATTATTATTAGCTCTCTTTTAATACACATGTCCCCTTCATCAACTAGATTTAAGAGAAGAGTCAGTACCACCATATGCCTAGGGCAGCACACTCAGCAAATATTTATTGATTGTTGGGAAGGGATTTGCACAAAATTATAAAGTAATATAATAGAGAAACTATAAATAGTACTCACAACTCCTCTGATTTAGTTTATTGTGATTGTTTTCAATATTTCGGTTAGATGGTGATTTTTTTAACCTTTACACAATTGACTAGTTAGATAAAAACAATATGCAACAACAACATTTCCCAGTATATCTGATCAATATGAAAAAATTTCACTGAAAATTGCATTCATTCAATGGAGATTTATTGAGCTTCTACTGTGTTAAGGAAGCATGGACTAGGAAGGAGAAGATAGGGGAAGGTGAAAGACAAAAACAGATAGAAAAAAGGAGAGATCAAAGAGTTAGAAATCTGTGTATACCTTTTGACCCAAAATATCACTATTAATTTTATTTTCTAAGGTGATCAGGGAACAGGGGAAATATCCTATATGTTCTAAAATATTTATAACAGCTTTCTTTGTGGTGATAAAAACTGGAAATTGAGGGGATGTGCATCAATTGGAGAATGGCTGAACAAATTGTGGCATATAATTGTGATGGAATACTATTGCATCATAAGAAATGATAAGAAGGTTGACTTAAAAAACATGAAAAGACAAACATGAAATTATGAAGAATAAAATGGGAAGAATCAAGACATTACAGCAACAGAAATAATATTTGAAGAATAAATTATGTATGATCATCTCTAGAGAAAGAATTGACAAACTGAAACAATACAACATTTAATATATACATATATATCTTTTTTGTTAAATGATGCTTTTCCTAGTGTAGGGAAGGGAAGGAGGGTGGTAGAAACCTGGGAATTTTAATGTAACAAATGAATAAATAAATACATTTTTTAAAAAAGGAGAGAGGGAAAAAGAAATAAGAGTAGGGAGAGAGAGAAAAAGAAAGTGAAGGAGATAAAGGAAGAGGAAGGAGAAGGAGAAGGGGGAAGGAGGGAGAAGGAGGAGGAGGAGGAAAAGAAGAAGAAGAAGAAGAAGAAGAAGAAGAAGAAGAAGAAGAAGAAGAAGAAGAAGAAGAAGAAGAAG
>NC_058131.1:653486845-653499335 GCF_016433145.1 Gracilinanus agilis | reverse complement strand
AGAAGGAGAAGGAGAAGGAGAAGGAGAAGGAGAAGGAGAAGGAGAAGGAGAAGGAGAAGGAGAAGGAGAAGGAGAAGGAGAAGGAGAAGGAGAAGGAGAGAGGAGGAGTTTGCTTTTAGGGAATGATCTTATGTGTTTTAATAACTACCCATCTTATTTGGCCTGCAGAATTTGTGCCTATTTTGGTCAAACAGAACACTCCTGGTATCTGAATTATAAAGATGAAGCTCCTCCCTTGTTTTCCTGTGGCTTTTGAAACTCAGATTTTATGATCGAATGTTTCCTATCTAGCCCTATGCTCAGCAGCTGCTAAGGTCATTTTCTATTAGTTTTTCTCACTAACTGAAAGGTAGCAGGTGTTGACTGTTTTTCATTATCTCAGCTCAAGCCTAACATTTCTAGAATAGCCAATGAGAAAGAAGGAAAAGCTAATGGGTTATGCATCCCCAAATTATTTTTGTGTATGTTTTTCCTCTGCAATATGTTGTACTACAGAAATTTTAAAAGAGATAAATCATAGCATATTGGAACTGGAAGGGATCTTAGAAGCCATCTGGTCCAATCCTTTCCCTTTACAGATGAGAAACCTAAGGACATTGATAAACTAAGGGTCATCTAGAAAAAATAAGCCAGGTATTGAAAGATCTCAAAATCATGTCATATGAGAACTAGTTGAGGAAACAGGATGGTTAACCTTCAGAAAAGAAGTCTTTATGGGGAACACAAAAGAAATGTTCTTCAAGTATTTGGGGCTCTGTTGGCCTCCCAGACTAAGGACATTGGATGGTAGTTGAATGGGACTACTTCAGGATCTGATGTAAAGGCACTTCTTGTTTAGGTATAAGTCAATGAATCAGGATCAGTGAATTGTGGGAGTCAATCATTAAATTTTCAGAGTATGTACAACTAAGAAATTGGTAAATATAACAAGACAAGACTTGATTGATTTTTTTGTTTATTTCTTCATAAAGTGAGGGAGTAAATGTTAGTGATGCAGATTATAATTAAGAGTATGGATAGAGAGCCAGGCTGGGAGAAGGGAGATCCTAGGTTCAAATCTGAGCCCAGATTTTCTAGATGTATGACCCTGGACAAGTCACTTGACCCTAGTTGCTTATTGCCTTATTGCCTCTCCTGCCTTGGAACCAATACTTAGTATTGATTCTAAGATAGAATGTAAGGGTTAAAAAAGTATATCATGACATTTTTTAGAGTGGAGAACTGTTTATTAAACATTTACCAGAACACCCTTGGCTTTAACACAATCCAGGAAGAATTTCCTCCTAGTATTGGCCAAAAATTATAGTTATTTTAGAGAAAAGGAGAGGAAGCATCTGTCTAGGCATATACCCTGAATTTTGCTTTCTGGCATGTCTTCTGGTTTAGCTCATGACCTCAGTCAATATTTTAAAAAGCAATCAATTAGAAAGCATTTATTAGGCACCTACTAGGTGCCAAGTGGGCAGCTATGTGGTATGAGGAAAGAGTACTAGGTCTTGAGTTAGAAAGATGCATCTTCCTGAATTAAAATCTGGCCTCTGACACTCACTGTGTAATCCTGGGCAGGTGACTTAATCCTGGTTGCCTTAGTTTCCACATCTATAAAATGAGCTGGAGAAGGAAATGGCAAACCACTTCAGGATCTCTGCCAAGAAAACTGAAAATGGGGTCATGATGTGTAGGATATGAATGAAAAATGACTGAACAACAATACATATGCCAAGCACTGGACTATGCAGAAGGGATTCAAAGAAAGGTTAAAAAAGTCTCTACCCATTTAATAGACCAATCATTTTATATGTATACACATCTATACACACACTATATCCTATAAATATTTAGTTGTTTACATGTCGACTCCCTTAGTAGAATGTGAGTTCCTTGAGGGTAGGGATGTGTGTGTGTGGCAGGTAGGATATTAGCTAAGTCTTGAAGGAAAGGAGGATGAAGAGTTGAAGAGGAAGACCATGCCAAGCATGGAGGGACTGGGCCTGTGATTTCACAGGTATAGGGAGCTCCTGGTGATGGACTTTCTTAACTACTGCAGATTGGTATTTTCTCAGGAATTCATGGAATGAGAGCATCCTTGAACACTGAAAAATTGAGTGACTTACCCAGCATTAAGCAACTAGTTGGAGTTGAACTTGAAACCAGAATATCCCAGAGCTGAGGCCATGTCTGCCTCCTTGACTCCATCTATTATGTTAAATTGCTTCTGTAGATATTCTAGTGCCTTTAAAAACTTTTCCTGACACGCATGAAGACAAAGGATGTGCAAACATATTAAAGTAGTGTTTTGTTACTCAATGTAATAATTTGTTGAGCATCTGTTGAGTGCATTCCTTCAAAATATCACTTGTATCTATGTTGTGAGGAAGATTAGCTAGTTAATTAAGTATTAAGGATGTACCTAGCAGGAAGGAGCTGGAGCTGGAGAATTCTAAGATGGAATGAAGGAGCAGGAAGGAGTGCCTTGTGCCCTGAGAGAGGGACTCCATTAGTGGTGGACAAACTGTTGCCAGCCCAGGGAGATCTCAGACCCTGCTTCCTGATTTCCTTGGGATCCTGAGTGGAGGTGGATTTCCAGCAACAACAGAACAGCACCAAGAAGAGGAGAAGTTTGGGATCTGGTGGACAGTATCTCAAGCACACTCTTTCTTCTTGGATATCTTGGACCACCTAGGATTTTGGCATCCAGTGAGCATCTTTGGAAAATTGTGAGAACCCTCAAAGCCACCCCTCTGATCCATAGCTGTGCTGTTCAAGGCTGGCTGGTACCAGGCTTGAATCAGCTTCCCAGAGACTGCACTGCTCCTTGGGCCCTGCCTGCTGGATCACTTAGATAAGAGTAGAATAAGTCCTCCCCTTGCCCTGTGGTTTTGCCCTTTAGATTTTAAGTATAGAAATCCCTTTCCCACCTTTTAGTAAAACATAATTAAAGCTATTAAACCCCCTTTACCTTGCCTGCTTGTTTCTAGATTCTGGCCTAGGGAGAGCAGGGCAACAGTTAAGACCAGCTGCCATTCCTGTGATAAATCCAGTGAACTCCTTATCCTGGTCCAGCCTCTCCTACAACCCAGTGTGTGTACCCACAACTATTAGATTTATTGTAACATCCCTGGTGCCCCCCCATTACCTATATTTTCCACATCTGTCACTTCTGTTCTAGTTTCATGGCCATCAACCTAGTCAGGTCAAGGTTATTGAGAATTACATCATAAACCCTTTAGAATTAGATGGGACTTTGTAGGTTGTATTGTCCAGTCCATTAGAAACATCAATCCTTTTTGCTTTCAATGCTTGTGTTTCATTTATTTTAAACATTTTGCTTATTTTTTATATCAATTAAACTTTTTTGAGTTCCAAATTCTCTCCCTCCATTCTGTCCCTCCTCCATCAATTATACATGCAAAGCCATATACAACATATTTCCATATTGGCCATGTTGCAAAGTAAACAAACCAAAAAAACTCCTCAAAAGCTCCACAGAAATAAAAAGAAGCTTAAGTGAAAAAAGTAAAGATGCCTAAATCCCAATTATAATATGCCTGATGACCATCAAGTAAATGATTGAAGGTCTTTAATGATGAAGAAATCTTCTGAGGGAATCTAGGTAACTCACTTGCTCAAAATATCTTCCTTACTTTCTTATTTCCATGTGAACTATATTAGAGGATTTCCACGATCTAGTTTCTAACCTTGAAAGGCACTGAAAACCAATTACTTGCTAGGTCTATTCAAGTCCCTCTGCCCCCATGTAGTGGGACACACTATCAGAAATCTATGTGTGTAGAGAGCATGAAATTTTCATAATTATAATTGCTAATCAATCCTAGTCTCCTGTCATATCACTTGACAGCAGTAAAGGATAAGAACTGGGGTCAATGACTAGTCTCTCTCTTCCTCTGGTAATAACTTTATATTACTATGTATATACCTTGTTTATATGAACTTATCTGTATAAATTTCATTCCTTTTCTCCCCCTCCCATCCCTAAGAATTATGCTTTTTGAAGGAAGAGGTTTCTATTTTTCTTTGATCTCTCCTGTCTTGCACATAATAGATACTTAATAAATGTTTTTGGTTTTGGATGGAGGAAGGAATTAACATTTATATAGTGCCTACTATGTGCAGTTGCACTTTCCTAAGTGCTTTAGAAATATCTCTTTTGATTTTCAGGGCAATCCTTTGAGATAGATGCTCTTTATTAACCCAATTTTATAGTCGGCAAAAAACTATGGCAATCAGAGGTTAAATGACTTACTCTCAGAGTCACACAAATTTCTGAGGCTGAGTTTAAGCTCAGGTTGTCCTGACTCCATGCCTAGCACTCTATCCATTGCACCTTCTAGTTACCTAGAAGAGTACTATTAGCCTATTACCTCCTTTGTGATAGCTTAAAATATTTTTTGAGTGGAGGCTATAATTTCAGGTAGGCTTCAAGCCTAGTTGGACAGGCCACATAGGACCTAAAGGTGGTATGTATCAAAGCCAGACTACTTTATTTATATCTTTATACTTATTATTATTCATTTTAAATAAATCATACATTAATAATTTTGATACATATATAAATCAATAGATAACAGTAATAAGTATTTGGAAGGAATGTTTCTCTAGCCTACTACATAATTAATATTTAATGAACTAGAGCTAATTAACAAGAAATTATAAGTTTACTAATAAATACATCTTCTGTCACTTAACCACCATTGGCCAGCTCTACTTCTTTTCTGCCTAAGAATCAATTGTTGATTCTAAGATGGAAGGCAAGGATTTAAATCAAAAATATATAATATGTAGCAATGAGTCAAGTCAGGGTGGCCTATGAGTGAGTGTTGCCTGGTTCCGGACCCTGCTTGTGCCTGATACAAATGGTATCTATCTTTAAAAAGGTAAAAAAACCCTTCTTATTCTCTTTATCATGTCATGTCTTCTTTTGTTTCTATATTTTCAATTTTCTTATTCTATTCTATTTTATTTCTTATTCCATTTTATCTAGTTATTTCCCTCTCTTTAAAATGCCCCTCTCCTTCTGGAATTTCATAAAAACTTTAACAACATTTTTGTTATATAGTATTTGAACCAAATGATCTCCACCTTACTACGTTTTAAAATGGTATAGGGTAACAGAAAACATGCTGAAGTGGGACTACAGAACTCAAGTTCTAATTCCATGGCTGATAGGTACCAGCTGGGTGACCTTGGGTGATGCACCTACTCTTCCTGAACCTCTGTTTTCTTATGTATAAAGTGAAAATAATATTTACACTGCATACTTCAGAGGGTTGTGGTAAATAAAGTGCTTTGCAAATCTTAAGGCACTACTTAAGCATGATGATGATTATTATTAATTATGAAGTAAATATATATAAAGTATAAGGCATAATTGTTCTTTTCCATAAAGAATTACTAGGTAGTTGAGGAAACAAGAGAAAGATACATGGAAAAAATAAGCAGAAGAATATCCTATAGAATTTAATTATAAGTTGAGTATAAATATTCAAAATTGTATAGATAATTTGATTCTAGTTTTATGGCAAATGCTAGTTTTATGGCAAAGATAAGCCATAAAAGCAAACATAATTAGGAAAAAAGGAGAAAACAATGTGACTTAACCTCATTAATGATGAAATGATGGAAGAGCTGAAGTGTGATCTGGAGGCACGGATTGGTTAGATATTAATGAGCAAAGAGGAGAAGAAAGGACATTCGTCAAAGAGATATGAAATAGAAATGGGGACAGAGATGGTATCTGGGAGGGACAATAAGGGAGAACATCTGAAATGAAAAGATGGATTTATATTCAAAAAAGAGGAAGAAAAAGGCCAGATAGGTGGCTTGTGTTATGAAGGGATTTGAACGTTAGGTTGAAGAATTTGTATTTGACAATATTGGAAACAGGTGGCAAAATGCAGGTACTGTCCAAGGTCTAAAGCTGTCAGAGCTAAGGAAACACTGTCCAGGTGCTGAAAGACACACATGCTTTTAGTAATGTAATAGCCCTGGCAGCTGCAAATCATTATCCCAGAACACAGTGTCCCTCTTCCAGGAAGCCCTATACCATCATCTATAAAGATAAGAAGTATAAACTGGTTATTTGCAATAGATGCTGTCCTAGACCGTTGCTAGAGTTTGTTTAAGTGGTGATTCTAAGTGTTGACATTTTGCCAAGAGGGTGTCATCTATTATACTGATTGTTCACATGCCAACCAGTATTTAGACTCTTGACTGAAACCTGAGCTTCTACTGACATCTAACATTAGAGAGCTAATCCCAGGATGCATCAAAATAGTGCAGGTTGATAAGTTAAAGCTACAAATTTGCAAAGAATTATATAATTTCCCTAACATTAACAGGATATACATACCTTGAAGTCATGTTACTGTGTAATATGGAATTGTGGTTTCTATTTATAATTGACTGATTCCTCTAATGCAATGTTTATGCTTCACTTTCCTTTCTGGAAACACATTTATGTAATGTTGGTGCTACAGCTACATGACTTAAGTATCTGTCATCCATGGATCAGGCTAGCTAAATCTGCAAATCACCAGGTTGACATTAGGCTCCTCTCTCACCATTTCACAGACACCATCTATTAAGGCAATGAGCAGTTGTTTGTTTCTTTGTATCTGATGATTATAGGAATGTAGATTTAGAGCTAGAAGGGAACTTAGAGGTAATTGAATTACCCCCTTCATTTGATAATTAGAGAAAAGTGAGACCCTGATAGTAGAAGTGACTTGCTTAAAGTTACTTAGGTAGTAAATAGAAGATGTGGAATTCAAATTCAAGCCCTGTGCCTCCAAGTTCACTGCTCTTTTCTCTACACCATGCTTCATTCACATTTCCCTTCCCTCCAGCCAAGGTGGGGAATATCCACATGGAAGAAATCACAGATCCATGAAGTACTAAAATAATGATTAGATGTTCCTCAATTTAGAAATTATTAGGAAAGAACCAAAGGAAAAGTTAAACTGGTCTATGTCATGGACAATTTCCAGTGTGCAAAATAGAGTTGAGAAAGGAATAAAAAATAATCAGAACCCAATAAATTGCCTTCCATTCCTCACTGTTAATCCTTCTAGAGCTCTTGTCCCCTTCTTTTTTTAAAACCCTTCTTTTCTATCTTAGAACCTTTTCTATCTTAGAACCAATACTAAGTATCAATTTCAAGGCAGAAAAGCAGTAAGGGCTAGGCAGTTGGGGTTAAATGATTTGCCCTGGGTCACACAGCTTAGAAGTCTGAGGCCTGATCTTTCCCTTCTTTTCCCTTTCATTTTCTTTCTCCTGAAAATTAAACTGTTGTGAACCATAAACTTCTTTATGGTATACAATGCAAATGCCAACAACCCAACCATTTCTTTTATAATATGCTTTCTTTTCTCTACCACCAAGTGTCACTAACACATAGGGGAAAAATAACCAGAGGTCACATATAAGTGAATAAACTTAATTTAAGAATTATTAAAGAAATATAAGGTGTTTTCCCAATCTACATTTTGTATTTATAACTGGGAAAATAAAATGTTATTCAAGAGCTGAAAATGTGCCTCTCTCGCTTCCTTATAGAGGTAGGGAACTCTGGGTATGGAGAAATGCATCTGTCACAAAATCATAGAATCACTAGATTTGAGCTTGAAATCAGTAAGTTAATAAGCATTTATTAGTGTTTAGTACAAGTCAAAGACTGTACTAAGAACTGGACATGCAAAGAAAAGAACAAATAGTTCCAGCTCTCAGGAACATACATTCTAATGGATTTGGTTGAACAGTGAGTCTAGAGGCCATATTGCAAAATATTTAGAAGAGAATGAGACATAAATAAATAATAATTGTTCACGAATTTCAATGTCATATTCTAGTAGAATGTAAACTCTTCAAAGGAAGAAATCATTTTGTTTTTTTAAAAATATCCCCAGCATTTAGCATGGTACCTTGTATAATATAAAGACTCAAAAATGCTTGTTGAAAGGAATTGATATTGTGATGAATTAAGAGAATAGAAAAGGGAAGAAAATATAAAGTAAGAGAGGTAGAGAGAAGAAAGGATTTGGGTAAATAGAATTAAAAGAGTGAAAAGAAAAAGATAAATAAAAGGAGAAAAAACAGAAAGGAAGGAAGGATCAAAATAGAGTAGAAAGATTAACATAGAGGAAAGGAAGTAAGCAAGAAAGTAAATATGAGGAGACAAAGAAAGGTGTAGCAAGCCCTAAAATCAGTAAAATAGTTTAAACTAATTTGACTCTGATCACTTGGATCACTAGAAAAAGTGATCACATGTCGTCACTGACCTTTGAAATGCTAATTCGCTTCTCAGATGTTTAGAAACTTCTTTCTGTATTGGGGAAAAAACCTTAGATGGAAGCATGTTCAAACAATAATTCATTTTGGAAGTAAAAAGTGATCTCTCTTATAGAATCAAAAAGGTTTTGAACATATATGAAGAAATAATTGAGATTTTAGAATATACTTTTGGACTTTAGAGGTGTTGGTTAATTTATTAGCTATCGTGAGGAAGACCTTTTGATGCTCACAACCCATCTGAGTGCATCTTTGTTCTTTAAACAAAGTTATTACGTTTTGTGTCATTGCACAGTGTTTGAAGGTATTAAGCTTAAAACAGCCCTGAGACTCTTGGATAGCCTGTATTTAGAACCAGCATTTATATAAAATCCAATGTATTGGTCTAATTAGGCCCTAATTGAGATACTTATCTGAAAACAAACACAAAAGCTTATACCATTTCTTTACTACTACTTTTGCAGAAAATACTTTTTGACCTCTTCATTTAAAAGTCATCCTGAACTAAGTCAGTGTATTTTAGTTCCATAAAGAAATCAGTCTAAATGCTTTCCACTCACACTTCATTTTTTGTCCACTTCATGCCACACTCTGATCATCTATTCTGTTCATTTAGACAACTTCAAATGACATGTGGCTGTTTCCAAAAATTAAATCTTTCCTCAAGGTCAAAAGATTTCTACCAATGAAGATTCTCAAAAGGATGAGGAACATCTTCTCAAGGGAACTGGCAGTGCATTTATTGCTGATATGAGGGATTTGGAAAGGGATGGGTAGCAAGAGAACAATGGGGCAAGAAGTCAAGGGTCTAGGACAGTACTAAGTTGAACTATTTAATAAAAGTGTCAAGAATTTGAAGGGAAGACCAAACCATCAACAAGCATTAAGTGCACTGGGCCAGATGCCAGGAAACAAATACCAATAATGAAATAATCCTTACTTTCAAGGAGTTTACAACAGAATCAATTTATTCTGGCATTCCAAGGAATTAACTAGTCTATTTCTAGTCTGAATTTATTCTACTTCCTTTCACACACATTTCATTTCAGCTGTCTGGTATATTAGCTCTTCTTCACTCTCAACCTGGCCTTTTTTTCACTTTTTTACATTTGGCACAGACCATCATCCCTCATGGCCAAGATGCATTCCTTCTACCACCATGCCTGCTGAAATCATTCTCTTTCTTCTAAACCCAGTGAATGTGCTAACTTTTCCATGAAGTTTTCCCTGATGCTCCTTCAAAAGCAATTCCCACCTCTTAAATTTTCTTATAGCATTTCATCTTGACGTCTCCTTTGCCCTTATTTCATTCTATTTTTATTATCAGAATTAAGCATCCTATAACATTATAAAGTCCTCAAGAAACTATCATATTTATCTTTGTTATGCCCAGTGCTGAGCATCATGCCACTGTACATAGATAGAGATGGTGCTTAAGAAACGTTTGTTGAATAATTGTAAGGAGGTCCATCATGAACATATACCATGACCTGTTTAGTCATTCCCCAACTGATGGGCATTTTCTCATTTTCTAGTTCTTTGCCACCATAAAGAGAGCTGCTATAAATACTTAGTCTAGGACATATAGGTGTGTTCCCTTTTTTCCTGATTACTTTAGAAAACAGCCCTAATAGTGATATTGCTGGGTCAAAGGGCAAACACAGTTTTAGAACTCTGGGCATAATTCTGTATGCTCTTGAAAATGTGAAATAATGAGCAAGTTAATTTAAAAAATATAAAAACCTAAGTGAAATTATGAAGAGTGAAATGAGCAGAACAGCAAGAGAGAAATATTGTTTGAAGAACAATTGTGCATGACCACCTCCAAAAAAAGAACAGATAAATAGGAACATACATGATACATTTTAAATGTATACATACATATATTTCAGTTGATGCCTTCTCTAATGTGGGGAGGGAAGGGAGATATGTGGGAAATTTAATGTAATGAACAAATAAGAAACTGAAAAAAATGGTGAAGGGAAACAGTTGAGACAAATGCATAAAGGAACAATCAGTAATAAATCATGGGGAGAGCAATAATAATGAACCAGGTTGACATTTACCTCCTGTAATTATTAATATCCCACAAGTCTAGCAAAATTGTTCTTGGATGCCTGAGCTACCACACATCAGAGCTATATATTTCCTTAGTTTGAGCAGTGTAAGGAAATGGATCAGTCAATGGTTATGAGATAGTTCACCATTGACAGAATACAGCTCACAAAATGTGCCATCAGCCCAGAATTCAGGTCTTGTCAAACAATGAAACTACAGATGAAAATCTCAACTTCTGAAGGGAGTCAACATCTAATCCAATCCAAACTGAAGAAGAACCTCCTCTGTCATCTCTCATCAGTGGTCATCCAGCTTTTTATTGAAAGCCTTCTGTGAAGGAAGGGAAACAACTGCAGATATTTGCACTTTCATACAGCTCTAGTTATCAGCAAGTTTTCCTTAGCATTAAACCAAAGTTTGTCTAACACTTCCACACATTGCTTCTGGTTCTGTCCCCTGTGCTTGAGCATCACAATCTTTCTTCCATGTAACAACACTTTTTTGAGTTCTTTAAAAGAGCTGCAATGTCCCTTTCTAAGTTTTCTTTTCTCCAGCCTAAACACCTCCAGTTCCTTTAAGTAAGTCATATTATGATATGGCTCTTAGGACCAATTATCTTTCCGGTTGTCCTTTTCCTGGCACTATCTAGCTACTCTTCCTTAGAATGTAATAGGAAGCATATACCTCAATGATTCAGATCTACTCTTATAAGATACTCAGGGCAGAATATAGGAGGACCTCATTTAGCCAGGACACTATACCTCTCTTACCATAGTCCAAGATTAAATCAATTTTGGCTGGCATATCACTCCAATGACTCATGGTGAGCTTGTAATCATGAACGCCTTCAGATAATCTTTGAGACTGTAGTTTAGCCATGATATTCCCATCTTGTATTTTTGATGCTTACTGCAATAGGCAGATTCTTTGTTACATTTGGAATGGTGAAGCTTTGGTAATAAGATACTATGAGGTATTTAAAATGGTTTTTAAAATTCTCGATAGGGAAAGAAAAATGGGAAAAACTGATATAAAAATCCTATTAATTTCATGAATTTTCCTGAGAGCAGTCCAATGAGTAAAAGCATCTGAAAATAAATATTAGTTGGGGAAAGGGACTCTTTTTTCATGATGATCACTTTACATTCTTTTTTAATTTTATTTTTAATTTTTTTCCATGGTTACATGATTCTTGCTGCTTCCCTCCTCTCTTTCTTACCCCCTCCTGGAGTTGATAAGCAATTTCATTAGAATATACATATATTACATGATGATCACTTTAAATGATTATTAATAACCAAACATTTATCAGATTCTTTCATTGATGGGTAAACTATTCCCTGCGGGCCAGATCCAGGCCTTAGTTTGTCCATCACTGCCTTAAGCAATCCCCTAATTACTCCCCCCCCACATCCAGATGTAGTGATTAGGGAATTGCTTAAGGCAGTGATGGGCAAACTACTGCCTGGATCTGGCCCACAGGGAATAGTTTACCCATCACTGCTAGATGTTTATTATTATAATTTACTCATTTATATATTTATTTATATAACTATCCACTCATGCAATTATTTATATAATTTTTTCATTCATTCGCACTATCATCACGTAATTATTTATTTAATTTGTTTATACGATCCATGTGATTAGATAATTTATTTATTTATATTTTACATAATCATTTATATTATCACTTATATAATTATTTACACAACTCATTTATATATTTATTTATATAATTAGACAATTATCTATATAATTAGATAATTAATATATTTATATACTATATAATTTATATAATATAAAAGCAAATTATATCATTTGTTTCACACAGCAATGCTCTAAGGGAAGCACCATTTGTATCCTCATTTTGCAGATGGGTAAAATAAAGATTTGGGACATTAAATGACTAGCTCACAACCAATAAGAGTTCATAACTAAGCTTCTCCTGAGTATAAGTCCAGTACTCTTACTATATCTTAGTCAGTAAGCACTTATTATCCACTATGTGCTGGTACTTTTGCTAGAGTTTACATTTGGATTGAACTATGAACATAACAAGTGAGGAAGAGAGTCACAACCCTTTTATTTCTATATAGGTTTCTTTAGTATGAGTCCCAAGTAT
>NC_058131.1:653474683-653484341 GCF_016433145.1 Gracilinanus agilis | reverse complement strand
ACCTGGCCTCAGCCACTTCCCAGCTGTGTGACCCTGGGCAAGTCACTTGACCCCCATTGCCCACCCTTACCACTCTTCCTCCTATAAGACAATACACCGAAATTAAGGGTTTAAAAAAAAGAACTAGCAACAAGAATTGTAAAAATAATAGAAAATGAAAAGGAGTAGAGGAATATATATTTTCAAGTACTTGATATTAATTATGATAATTGGGCATTATATTGGATTCTGAGTTTTTGGACAATTTTACTTGAGGACTAGAGTTTACACCTTTTCAGACTAATACTTAAAATAATATTAAAAAATGGAATACATTATCTATGAGTTGGTGCTATTTGTTGGTGAACTTTTAAGCTAAATTTTCTTATCATTATAGAAGAAGGAATTTGTACCATAGAAGAGACTTATCATCATTAAGCCACAGACAGAAGCTAAAATCACTGTAATTGCATCTATGACCAAAGGTGGGGGGCAAGCAGTTGGAGAAAGAAGTATTCCTTAGGCTACCATGGCTTAGTTTTGGGTGACAGAGACTTTAGGCTCCCATAGTCCTCTTGAATAAAAGGAAGAATAGCTCGGATAAAGTTCATGTATATCCAGTCTGGTTTCGGCTAGGCAGACAAATTTACTTTGATTCTTAGAGTATGATCCAAGTAACATACAAATTTTGGATGCTCTCTTTTTTCAGATTAATCTCATTGGCAACATATGAACTCTTCAGGAGGACTTGTTTATGCTAACAAATGGAGAGGATGGAGGAAATTCCTAAACGTATAAATCTTAGCACTCCCAAAGAAGTCTTTGGTATGCACAAATTTAGGAATCTTTCCCTTATCCTTTCTCACTGCCTTTCACTGGCACCAAAGACACTGTTTTGATCTCCTCAAAGAGATTACATGTAGTTCCATAATTCTTTTTAGTCCTTAATTCACTTTATTCATTTGTGAAATATCAAACCCTTATGATTAGTCAACCCAATTATACTTCTATGCCTGGAAAGTCTGCTCTATCATCATGAATGACTTTTCCATTGCTGATCAATTTCTCTTAAAAAAAGAATTTTACTAAATGATCTTTATTCTTTACCTAGGGCTATTAAATTTACTCTCCTTCTATGATTTAATTCTAAAACACTCTTATCCAACTGCAAAACAATTAGACTACTCATAGGCAATTGGGAGACTACACAAAATAAACTGGGCTAAATTAAGTTTCCACAGTCCTTTAAAACATAATTCCTTTAAAAAATTCAGGTAATTTAATTATCTATATCACTGAAGTAGGAATGAGCTGGAAGAACAACAGTACCTTCTAGATTATAAACCGAGGGGCTTACAATCTGTATACCAGGTGCTAAAATGAAATGGCTCACAATTATAACAACACAAATTTACCATTTAACCTCTACATATTTGCTTAGTATATATGGACTTTCTTATTGTCTCTCTCATTAGACTGTAAGCTCTTTGAGGGCAGGAACTGTCTTTTGCCTCTTTTTGTACACCCAGCTAGTACAACTATGTATACTAACACATAGTTAGCACTTCATCAATATTTATTGATTGGCACTGAAAAATGAAGTTATTTAATTAGGATGGGAGTATAAATAAAGGTTAGATGTAATATTGCCTATTTGAAGAAAATGGCTCACTTGAAAGGCAAATTGCATCTTCCCAAGTGCTGAGAACAATTTTATTCAGGTCTTAAGCCACTGTGGAATCCATTTAGAAAGAAAATGCTTTTATTGAGTTCAAAAACAATTATGCTAATTACTCTGAACTTGAAGGAGCTTTAAAAAACAATTTAATTTTAAAATCTTTCTGTCAAAAATAATATGAGATTAAAAAAATTAACTTCACATTTGAATTTCTCTTTTTTCCTCCATGACTCAAAATAAGCAAGATTTTTGTTGGCTTTTCTCTGTCTTTGGGCAACTTTTATTTGTTAAACTCAAAATTAGTTAGTCTAATCATAGGGACAATAGCTGTTAATAATGGCTCACCTTTTGCTAGCACCATTTAGGAGATGGTGCAGTTGAACCCAGAGCCTGGAAGGCAGCAGATGGGACTGTTATGGTGAGAGAATACAGTAGCTTATGTCCTGAGACTGTATCAGTTACTTTTTAAATCTGGGAAGTCAATTCAATCACCGTTAGTACATGTGGGACTGGCCCCTTGTGAGTCAATGTCTTCAGTGACAAAGATTGGGGAGACAGGGAAAAAGATGCCAGAGGGTCAGGATGGAGGTGGCAGAGGTGGTTTGTGGTCCCAGGATGTCAATCCTGCTCTGTGTATGTGTCAGAATGTTAATGAAACAACCTCTGGGAAGGCAGCCAAGAGAGCTATGGGAATACATATATTTTCTTAGTTGTGGCTAGGGTGATAAGATTTGGTGCACCAGAGACTAGGCAACATCAACATTATAGAGGAGTAGTTTGGGGTAACTATGTGTCCTCAGGTCCAGAAAAGGATGAAGCTACAGACCTTTACAGAAGCACCTTACCTTCAGGGCATGACCCAAAGGGCTTTGCTTTGTGAATGGGGCATTTTGTTTTGTTTGCTTCTCCTTATTTCTTTTAGTCTTGTTGGCAATACCAGACAGTCCTGTTGATATCACCTTATAGATATAACTAATGAAGCAGCTAAAACCTGAAATGGGTGACAAATTTTTTAGTTTTCAAATAGATGCTGGGTGCTGGATAGATACAACATAAGATGACAAATTATTCATGTAGCCATTAATTCCAGACTGGAGGTAATTAAAAAAAAGAGCATATGTACCACCAGGAGTCTTTGCCATGGAGTCACAACTCCTAATCTTGTTTGAATGTCGAGAAAAGATGAAACAACCACTGGCCTACCTGGGGCAATTTCAAAGAGGTGCTTCCCTGGTTCCTCGGGATTGGGAAGGAGCTCAGTCACCTGATTCCCTTGGAGTGGAATAAATCCCTAAAATGGACAAAAAACACAAATATAAAAGGGGTATAAGGAGAAGGAAAGAATAGATTGATAACCAGTCCAATAAGAGGGCTAGAGGTCCAGGACCACAGTATGATTGGTTCAATATTTCCTATTTCCTATGAGATGGATGATTTACATGATAAAAGATTAAACAATACAAAGAGATTGGGAAACTAGTGTTACTAGTGTCTATAATTAAAAACAGCTCCCTAATTTTATTGATAGGGAAAACTGAGGCTGAGCAAGATGGAGTGACCTGCCTAAGGGTCACAGAGCTAATGGAGACTGATAAGCAGTGAAATTTAGCAATGATAGTGATGCCTATTGCAATCTAGTAGATAATGCACTTGAAATGGAGTCATGAAATCCTGAGTTCCACTCCTGCCTCAGTCACTTCTTAACTCCATAACCCTTGAAGAATCATTAAATGCTCTCAGGCTAAGTTTCCTCATCTGAAAAATGGAGATAACAAATTGATCCTCACAAGAACCCTAAAAGCTTTTCTGTGAGCATCAAAAAGGATAACACATGTAAAGTGCTTTGCAAACCTTTAAATTTCTCTCTTTCTATAAATTCTGATAGCAACCTGCTCTTAGATAAGGTTGATCTGTTTTTATATATCTACCTCTGACTCCACACAGACACCAAAGAGCCAACATACCTCTTGGACCAATTTGAGCAGTTCTTGCTTCCAGGTTCTGCTTGCCTCCATTGCTAGTTTAAATCAACAATAATCTCCAGACCCTTTCAGTTAGTTCCCTTCACTGTGGAGTCATCTGCACTGTGCCATACATGAAAATAATTTCTTTTTCATTATTTTTGAAAATTCTAATTAATTAATTAATTAAGGATATTTTCGCATGGTTATAAGATTCATGTTCTTTCGCTTCCCTCCCCCTACCCTTTCCCATAGCCAATGTGCAATTCCACTGGGTTTTACATGGGTCGTTGATCAAGACCTACATGAGAAGAATTTCTAAATTTGTATTAAAAGATTTGGAAATGAGACCTACAAATGGAAAGGTGCCAGTGTAGGGTCGGCTTATTAATTCCAGTTAAATCTCCTTAAGGTTTGACATTACCTTCATATATATTATTTTTCTATTTGTATCCTCAGCACATAGAAGAACTTAAAAATAAATGCTTTGTTCATTCATTCTTTCAAATTGTTTATTATAAATCAGGTAATCTTTGCTTATCTTTTACATGCATTCTACCTTCTTCTTGGCTTATGGTATGTCAAGAGTGATAGAGACTTTAGATGTGATTTTGGTTAATCCCTTAATTTTACAGATGAGGAAATAGGCTTTGAGAAGAAAAATAGCTTAGCCCAGTGCCTGTGCAGTAGGTGCTTACTCAGTATTTATTGGATTGAAATGACATATTCTTACCTTAACCCCATTCTCTACCTTTCTATTTCATATTCGTACACTTGGCTCAGACACAAATATAGTACCACAAAATTCAAAATGTACAAAATTTCCAGATGCATTGAGGTCCCCAATGTTACCTCTCCATTACTTGGTTTACTCTCAAGATCTTGGGATCTTACTAAAGTACAAAGAATTTGAAGTGGACTTATTTCCAATCAATTCATTGACTCATTACTTTTCAAAGACTTTTGGCATTTTGGGGAAAAAGTATTGCTTTCTGGGAATTTTAGTTTGGAGGCTTTAGTTGCATGGCGCAGTTCTATATCTATTCATCTTTGTACCTAAGGAATTTTATACAAATACTATTTGACTAAACAGTGAACTTGAGAAGAGAGAAGCTCTGAATTATATTTCCCTGGAACCTTCAATTCATTTCACAGAATCATAGACTGTGAGAGTACATTTAGCCCAATCCTCACACAAAATGAATCTCTACTCCAATTTATTCAACAAGTAGTAGTCCACCTTCTGCAGGAAGACCTCAAAGGACTGGAAACTTACCACCTCTAATGGATTCCCATTCCACTTTTGGACAGTTCTTATTCTTAGGAAGTTGTTTTTGGCATCAACTTCTCACAGAGCCTCTTTATAACTTCCAAACTTTGTTCTTGGTTCTATCCTCTGGAATCAAATAAAATTCATTTCCTCCTCCATTTATCAGCCCTTCATATCCTTGAAGATAAGTATTGTATCTCTATTCCCACTCCCTGAGTTTTCTTTTCTCCAAACTCAACATGTCCATTTCCTTCTATCAATTTTCAAATGACTTAAACTCAAAGTCCTTTACTCTATTGCTTATGTCTTTTCAACACTCTGGCTTATCAATGTCCTAAATTGTGGGGCCAGGACTTAATACTCCAGATGAGGTATGACAAGGTCAGAATATTATGGAACAATCACTTACTAATTCCTTGAAGCTTTAGCCCCCTGTTAATACTGTCTAAGTTCCCAGTTTGATTGCCCCATTACACTGCTGACTCATAATGAGATTGCGGTTCACAAAAAATTCCCAAACTTTTCTAAGAACAATTGCTGTCCACCCATGCTTTTCTCAAGTTATGCTTATGAAATTCATTTTTTCTCCCCAAGTAGAAAACTTTACATTTATTCCTATTGAGTTTCATCCTATTAAATTCAGCTCAATTCTATTGCCTCTCAAGTTCCTTTTGGGTCTTTTGGGTTGCTGTTTTCCATTCTTTAACTCTCCTGTCAAGATCTACATCATCTACCATTTGATGACCATACCAACTGTGACTTTTTCTAAATTATTAACAAAAATATTAACTAATGCAAAGCTAAGCATCGATCTCTGTTGTTTTCTACTGGTGACTTCCTGCTTTGTCAAAGTAGGATCATTAGCAATTAATTCTTGGAATCCACCAAAATTCTGAATCCATTTGATTATGTTATTGTCTGATCCATATCTCTCCATATTCTCCACAAAAATAGAATGAAATATTTTTCATCAAAAGCATGACTGGTCTGGATAAATTTTATCTATAGCTTCTATACTACTACATATTTAGTAATCCTATCCAAAAAGGAAATGAGGAAAGTCTGGCAAGACCTGTTCTTAATGAAGCCATGTTGACTCTTTGTAATTTACTGATTTCCTTTCCAGATGTCAATCAACTATCTCTTTAATGATATGTTCTACCCAGTGGAATTTGGTCCAATTCAGAAAGCATTTACTTATCACTTATTAAGTGTTAGAGATAGAAAGACAATAATGAAACCAGTCCCTGTCCTCAAAAAGCTTTCATTTTATTGGAAGAGGGAGAGAAGAAGATCACAGATAAATGAAGACAAAATTCTCTAGTGCATTGGGTAGGTCCTCTATGAATGCTTTATCGGAGGGTAGGAACAAGATTTGCAAAGAGAGAACATGTGGATAGACTATATATTCTGCAGAGATCTGAGCTCTCATTAATATTTGCTGAAGAATTGAAATAAGTCCTCCTAATGAGAGGATGCTGCTTCTGATTAACCATCATTTTGAGCAATTTTCTATTAGCGACAGGTATACACAGGGACATTTACATTCTTTCACCCAGGATCCCTTATGACTGTACTGCCTATATCTATAAAATTTCTTGTTGGGCTTTAGGGTCCCAAATGTGGGAAAGAAATGGATTTTTTTCATCATGTAAAACTAATTGACTCCTATGAGGATTGACTGAACCGTGCCTTATTCACCTTAATGCTCTGTCAAATGGGTTAGATCAGAAGAAAGAAGGAGCATGGAAATAGAGGTAAAGAGTAAGCCTTTGGGGCCAAAGTGTAGAGTCTAATTTGAAAAGGCTTTTCTTGTGACATTGGGTATCCCTAAACAGACTTTTAAAGTATCTGAATTTGATGCAAAAGCACCCTGGAAATCACAAGAAAAGGCTAAACACCAAGGAATTCGGAGGGAATTGAATAGTGTCACAATGCCTCCTAGCATATAAAAGGTGCTCTATCCTATAGCTTGTGTCATCTTTTAACAAGAAGATAAAATAACCATATAATGCTAATTCAACATTTATGTGGTACATAGAAGTATAATTCCCCTTACTTTGTGATTCTGCAGATGACCCCAGAGGAGATGCTTCTGATGGTTTTACTGTTACCATATCATCCAGGGAGGAACATTTTTAACAGGGGATCAACATGGTGTTATTGGATAGGCTTTTTGTCCTTGGGATCATGTTAAACACATCTTATGGCATCGACTATAGCAGCCAGAATGATTCTTGGTCTAGTCCTTTAATCGCTGGCAGAATGCAGTGGGGGCACCCTCCAATTTGCAGAATGGATTCCCCAGGGAAGGCTAACAGATGTTCAAGGCTTTAGTCACTCAAAGGGTCCCATAGTCACTCAAAGCCATAGCTCATGAGTTTTTAATAAATATGCATTCTTACATTGTCAGCTGAGTTCAAAGCAAAATTATCTAATAAAATAACACAGTGAGAAAAGTAGCAGTAAAACATTGGGTGAAATCTTCCATTATTATTCTTGCTATCAATAGGAAAGGTACATCAAGAAGAAGCATGTGGCTAAGGTGTACATTTAGAGGGAAAGATCACATATCTGATTCTGCAAGACTAGAGAAGCCTCCTAATAATGTTCTCTCTTGCTCTCACTGGGACAATTCTCTGCAGGTCTCTTTTCCTGGACATTGTTCCACCAGATGCAGAGTCTTCACTAGGTACAGTTCTGCTGGTTTTGTAGCTTCTGCTGACTATTGATTTCCCAGTCACATAGTCTCTGAATAATGCTTCCAGGCACAGTTCCATTGGACACATACATGACTGTGGAATGTAGAACTTCTCTTTGGTTCCAGCATCTGGCTTCCACTAAAGGCCTTGGCTAGAGGCTTTAAGGATCTGGAACAAGGGGCAGTACTGTCTCTACAATTGAGGTCATTGGGCGTGTTTGACTCTTTCATGAGGACAGTGGATTCTGCCATGCTCTTTCAGTTCAGACACCAAAGGCTTTTTTAAAGCTCTTTTAGAAAAACAGGGTTCTTGCATCTGCCATGGGACCAGCAATAGCTCTCTTTAGGAGAAAGGGGGAAAAAATCAGAACTTTTTGTTGTTTTTTTTTCTTGAGGAGTGAATTGTTTTTATCTCTTTCAGAGTCATATACAAGGCCTCTCTTCTACAGCAAGAGATTCTTTGCCCCAGGCACCATGTTCTTTAGAATAGAGAAAAAAGATGCTTTTCCCAGGGTAGCTCATATTCTCAGGATCCTGTCTTTTGAACTGAACTTCCCAGACCGAGGACTTGAGTCTCTGTAGGGGATCTCTCCTTAGTAAGCTTTCCCTGTATCTCCAGATTTTAATTTCTGTACCATACATGAAGGAGCTACTCTGATTATAGCATATCACTCTGTTAGAATAATTAGTCCATTTTAAGTTGAAATCTTCTTTGGTTTTAGGTAATTATCAATTCAATCACAATTGTTCTGAGTCTCCAATTAAAAACATTCCTGACATCTAAGGAGAAGATTGATTCTCTCCTTAACCTTACATTTATGCCTATCTCTAGTATACTGTAGTATGAGTGACAGGTGTATGGGGTGTTCAGTAAAGACCAGAACCTCTGGTATGTGGGCTTGCTGAACCCTTTCCAGGGCTACTAATTCACATATGGTGTACCTCTTTTGCCCAGCCTTGAGAATAATTTGTTCCAAAAGCCTAGAAGGTGGCTGATGCAGGTGCTGTAGAGCACCTAGAGCTTGGTCAGACATAGAAGACATCAAGGTCATCCATCACCAGTCATCCTGACTTTTGTCTTGCCACTGGACTCTGGGAAAGAGAGTGAGGCTGATGACTTTGTGCAACTTTTCCTTGCTTAAATCCAATTTATTTGAAAGTCAAGACATCACCCTGCTATGTAATTGGTCCTTTTTAAAAGGAAAGATGAACAACACCTAGCTCTAGTTAACTTCTGACCTGTTTGTGATTGAGTCAAAATTTAGTTAACTGGAAATGCTCGTTTAAAGAAAGAACAGATTATATTATATTGTCTCTGGATAGGCAAGCAAGGAGAGGGAGAGGTGAGTAAAGAACTGATGTTTCCTAGAGACTTCTCTTGTACTAGAACCTCTGCTCTAAGGTTCTAGAGACTCAATGATTCTTCTTGGTATATTCTTTCTCTGAAATAGCCCAATCTTTTCTTTCTTCCTCAAAGATATACTGGAAATGGTTTGATCTATTGAATCTTGACCTTCAGAAGGTCTGAAATGACTCCTTGTTTTCATACAAATTTCCTGAATGGAACCCCCAACTCTCATACAAATGGCTTTGACTCATTCAAGGAAGTATAAAAACCTTGCTAACACTCAATTTTGATTATTTAACTTTTTTTAAAAAGGAGTTTTAATTTGTTAACTAGTTAAGGAATCAGTGCTAAAATGCCCTCTACATTAGGATCATAGGTTTAGAGCTGGAAGTGACAATTGAGACCACTGAGTTCAACCTCCTCATTTTATAGAACAGGAAACTGAGTCCCAGAGGAGTTAAGTGATTGGACCAATATTAAAACTATGCCCTCCTGATCTTAAATCTGGCAACTTCTGAAGTTGATTATCAGTATACTGCACAACCTGTTTTCTACTTCCCCCAGTTCATTAAATCCAAAACTCCTTCTTTTCTCTCATGTAGTCAAATAAATAGATGGTGACTGGATAAGGTGCAAACACACACACACATACACATACAGAGCTAAATTCAGAGGTTAAGATTATTGTCTCACTCATATATATATATGTATGTGTGTATAT